>NC_137784.1:4470372-4929471 GCF_963455305.1 Plecotus auritus | reverse complement strand
AATCCAGAGGTAACAGATGGCTGCTAGCACTGGTTTTGTGACTCCACAATATCAAGGCTGTGATTCTCTTGCCTGCCCCTCATGCTTGTTGGTAAATGGCTCTGGAACGATGCTGCAGTTGAACACTTCATACCCGCATTCGAGGCAGTGAGAGTGGGAAAGGCCATGCCAGCTGTTTCCTTTCATCAGGGCACAGAAGCTGTTGCAGAACTCTCTGAAAGCTGTGGCTTATGTTACACATGTCATCTTGGTGCCACATGGCCAGCCCTCGCTCCAAATTGGACCGGGAAAATGAATCTGCCGGGAAGGAGAGAGAGGGGATTGAGTAGAGTCTGTGTATCTGGCTTCTTTCTCTGTTAAAACACTTTGATATAGCTTTCCCCTGATACCGAACCTCTTAATACACTAGTATGCTTCAGAGATGCTTAGTGACCGCTATAGGCAATGTTTATGTCCCCCAAAATGTATAAGTTGAAACCTAATTCCCAATGTGATGGTATTTGGAGGTAGGACCTTTGGGAGCTGGGGCCTTACGTCATGCAGGCAGAGACCTTGTGAATGAGATTAGTGTCCTATAAAAAAGACCCCAGCCTGGCCTGTGTGGATCAATGATTGAGTGTCGAGCTATGAACCAGGAGGTCACAGTTTGATTCTCCGTCAGGGCACATGCCCAGGTTGTGGGCTCTATCCCCAGTGTGAGGCATGTAGAAGGCAGCCAATCAATGATTCTCTCTGATCATGGATGTATCTCTCTCCCTCTCCCTTCCTCTCTGAAATCAATAAATTTTTTTTTTAAATAAAAGGGATCTCAGAGTGCTCCCTCGCTCCTCCCACCATGTGAGGACCCAACAAGAAGATGGGCATTTATGAACCAGGAAGCTGGCCCTCATCAGACACAGACTCTGCTGGCGCCTTGACCTTGCACTTCCAGCCTTTAGAGCTGTGAGCAATTAATTTATGTGGTTACAGCCACCTTGTCTATGGTATATGGTTATGGCAGCCCCAAACCACTAAAGGCAGGTACCCTCTGAAGATTTACTTAGCTACTCCGGTGGCTCAATGCTTTATACAGCTCTTATATCACACAAGACGAATGTGATCTTCAATAGTCCACAAACTATAATTGTGAGTAAATAAACTCAGCTTTCGGTGCTTTAAGAAAATGTTTAAATTCTTCTGAACACTGACCACATCACTTCCCTTAAGTAATTTGGATTCTTAAATACTTTAATTTACATTTAATTAGGCCTCCGTGAAGGGATTAGATGTTGGGAATAATAGGTCAAGGGGAACATGGGAATGTTAATCCCTCAGCTATAAATAGAAGGCCGGGGAGACATAGTAAACACAGATCAAAATTGAGTTCAAAAGGCATGCCTGAAATAGACGTTTGCAAATGGGGCTTCTAAGGAGGAATTATTTTAGTAAAAATAACTCTAGCTCCTATTTTAAGAAGTCATGTGTGATAGTAATATGTTTAACTCGTGGCGAATGAATTAGTGGACACCAATAAATCGCACAAAAAAGTCTTCACACAATAAAGACAAGCAGATTTACTTTGTGAGAAAGTTGAACAAACCCTTTGGAAATGGGAGAAACAAAATTCATGGCACTATTAAATTAATTTTAATTAATATTAAACATCCTATATAATAAAGAGCTAATATGCAAATGGTCATCACGCCTTCACACCATCATGCACTGTAACGGCTCAGACACTCAACACTGGGGAGAGGGGAATGGGGACCAGCCAGGCACAAATGAGGTCGAGGGAGAGGAATGGGGACCAGCCAGGCACAAATGAGGTCGAGAGAGAGGAATGGGGACCAGCCAGGTTGCGGCCTGGGAGAGGGACAAACTGCCTGCCCCGTGGTCTCGGGTGCCAGCGGCTGTACCTGTGGCCCAGCCTGGTAGAGTGACAAGCTGCACGCCCCACAGTCCTGGGCGCCAGCGGCTGCGCCAGCACCTGCAGCCTGGGAGAGGGACAATCTGCATGCCCCACAGTCCCTGCAGTTCTGAGCACCAGCACCTGCACCTGCGGCCCGGGAGAGGGACAAGCTGCCTGCCCCATGGTCCTGGGCGCCTGCGGCTGTGTCCCAGGCAAAGCCGTGTGCCCACGGTCCCCTGCAGCTGTAGCTGGACCGGGCAAAGCCGGCCTGGGTCCTGGATGCCTGAGGTCGGCCAGAGGGAGGGAAGCCTGGGTCCCGGGTGCCTGCAATTGGCTGGAGGAGGGAATCCTGGGTCCCAGGTGCGGGGCAAGGCAGAGGTGGTTAGGGGCGATCAGGCCAGCAGGGGAGCAGATAGGGGCAATCAGGCTGGTAGGGGAGCAGTTAGGGGCAATCAGGCAGGCAGGCAGAGGTGGTTAGAGGTGATCAGGCAGGCAGGCGAGCGGTTAGGAGCCAGCAGTCCCGGATATCCCCTGAGTGGTCCTGGAATGGAGAGGGTGCAGGCTGGGCTGAGGAACCCCCCTCCCCTGCACGAATTTTGTGCACCAGGCCTCTAGTCAATAATAAAATCAGATTCCAGTTATTCAAGACTATAGTGACATTTTCACCAAATTAATGAGTCAAGTAGGCAATGTACATGGACTCTTTAAATAGTCTACTAGAGGCTGTATACTAAAATTTTAAGTCAACATAATTACCTCTTTGTCCTAGGATGGTATGTACAATAAAAGAAAATCCATTTCTGCCCTAGCTGGTTTGGCTCAATGGATAGAAAGTTGGCCTGCAGACTGTAAGGTCACAGGTTCGATTCCCGTCAAGGGCACATGCCCGGGTTGCAGGCTTGATCCCCAGTGTGGGGCATGCAGGAGGCAGCCGATCAATGATTCTCTGTCATCATTGATGTTCCTATCTCTCTCTCCCTCTCCCTTCCTCTCTGAAATCAATAAAAAATATATTTTAAAAATCAATTTCCAGAGATGATGTGTGCAGACATGCCTTTGGCCTTAGCTACAGCTTTGGGTTTAAAACCTGCATCTGCCATCTTCAACTGCCTGACCCCAGACTCTTCCCATACCCTATTGTCAATTTTGACCACATAGGATTGCTTTAAGGGTTAAAGAGAGGATGTAGGTGAGCAATAGGTTCTCAAAAACATTCTTCTTTCCTTCTTTGTACCTTTCAGAGGACACCCACTCTGCTTTCAGTTATTGCGTGGTTTTCTAATATTAGAACATCAAAGGAGGAATTTGAGGGAAAGCATAGTAGGGAAGACCATGCGATCCTAACAGGGTGATTCCATTATTTGAAAGTATTGTAAGCCCCCAGGACATCTGAGATAAAGACTAAAATAACATCTAAGAGCAAATGTAACTGTTTTCACAATTCTCTACTCTTTCATCATTTGGATGCCTTAATCTTTAGTAAACCTTGCCATAGTGCAGATAACTGAGAGCTGATGAATTCCATAGACTAGATTAGGCTTAGGGATAGCTTGTTTTGCTTCAGATTTTAAGTAACATCTTTTTAAAAATTTCGTGTCAATTAGTGTCTGAACTTAAGAAGTCTTATAGCAAAGAGAACTTGGACAGCAAAGATCATTTCCAAAGAAAGCATGTGTACCAACACTGTAGAAATGAGAAGCTACTTCCTACTTAATGTCTTGGAGCAAAACTGACACATTTATTATTACAGCAATATTATATAGGCTTTTTTCTTCTGCATTATGGTGATCCTCATTGCCAATTGTTTCTATGGTTATCAAAATGATTGATCATATTCTTTTTTTAAAAATATATGTTATTGATTTCAGAGAGGAAGGGAGAGGGAAAGATAGCAACATCAATGATGAGAGAGAATCATGGATCAGCTGCCTCCTGCATGTCCTCACTGGGGATCGAGCCTGCAACCCGGGCATGTGCCCTGACCGGAATCGAACCTTGACCACCAGGTTCATAGGTCAACTCTCAGCCACTGAGCCATGCTGGCCGAGCTGATTGGTCATATTCTTGTTGCTGGATTAAAACAGGTAGGGGATAGAGGAAGGACCAATTTATTCCATATATCCTATGAGCATATGATTAAGGCTTTTGGACTCTTCAGGGACTTAACAAATATTTAAGAGTTGAAATTAAATTTGTGGGATCAAAAGTACAAAGAGAACTGTAAAACAGAAATGAATAAATGCCTAATTAAGTGTCCACAAAGCCTAAATTATGTCAACTTCAATAATTAATGAATTTAGTATCCATAAACATTTCATTACATTTGAAAACCATCTGTAAGTTATGACTGCTGAGAAATTATAGCCAATTCATAAATCAAAAGTTACTTGTAGCCAAATATCATAAAACACAGTTATAAAATCCTTAACTTTTTTTTATAGCAATGCATTATGCTTCCTGTGGGATGTGGGTTTGTTTTAATATGTTTTATATAATGTAGAATGGAGATTCCAAAAAAGAGCAAGTTTAGACCAGCCCTGGGGGTAAAGACTTGGTTGTATCTAAAAAAGTATGAGGTGGTGAGCACCCATCTTATAGAAACCCTGTAACCGAGGTATATGATTAGTATTTGATGTTCAGTTTTGGCAATTATTGGCAGAAGAACTCCCTTCATTTTATGCTCCAATGAAAAATTCATCTTTAAACTCATCTCTCATTACCCTGTCTTCTGTCCAAAGTTCTTACTGATTCCACAGTGTAAGACTTTTCAAATATAAAATTCTAGGCTCGGTTTTCACGGAGTGTCATAATGTATTCCTAACTGGCCCAGGTTCTCTATGCCTGTCAAACTAACACTGTGCTCTCAGCATCAACATTGCTCTTTCTGGTTGGTCTCTCCTAATCCTCATTCATTTATGAGTTCATTCAGGTGTGTGTGTGTGTGTGTGTGTGTGTGTGTGTGTGTGTGTGTGTCTACTATGAGGTAGGCAGTGTGCTCGGTCTGGGGAATGTGAAGGTGAATGAAACATGGTCTCTGCCTCAGAGACCTAATAACCCCTCACCTGGCTACTTTAAGTGCAGCCTCTGGACCAGCCGCATCAACATCACCATCACCTTAGAGAAATGCAGAATCTCAGGTCCCACCCCAGACCTAGTGACCAGACTCTGTCCTTTAACAAGACTCTGGGTGGTTCATATTCTTTTTTTTAAATATATTTTATTGATTTTTTACAGAGAGGGAGGGAGAGGGATACAGAGTTAGATACATCGATGAGAAAGAAACATTGATCAGCTGCCTCCTGCACACTCCCTACTGGGGATGTGCCTGCAACCAAGGTACATGCCCTTGACTGGAATCGAACCTGGGACTCTTGAGTCTGCAGGCCGACGCTCTATCCACTGAGCCACACCGGTTAGGGCCGGGTGGTTCATATTCTGAGAAGCACTGCAGAGTAAACAACGACAGACAGGTGAATAGCTAACTATGAAAAGAATGGTACATTATTCAATAGGTGAAGGTGCTAATCAAGTTCTACTCATTGGGCTCAGCTTCTGCTTCTGCCACGTAGTCATTTCCGCCCTCTCCATCCAGTTCACATTTCCTATTTCTGAACGTCTACAGCACAGCTTTCTACCACCCAGCTTGGCCCTTAGCCATAGACCAAGCATATCAAACTCAAAGGCTAACATGGGCCAAATAAACGAGGCACACAGCCCCCAAGTGGCGAGTTTGACATGCTTGCCATAGACCTTTCTCTTGTTGGCTGTTGTTTTTTCAGCTTGCAATGCTCTTCTTCCCAAATGGAGTTTCCATTTGTCAAGAGAAGGGGAAGAGCCCTGGCTGGTGTGGCTCAGTGGATAGAGTGTTGCCCTGTGGACTGAATGGTCCCGGGTTCGATTCCAGTCAAGGGAATATGCCCCAGTTGCAGGCTCGATCCCCAATAGGGGGCGTGCAGGAGGCAGCCAATCAATGATTCTCTCTCATCATTGATGTTTCTATCTTTTTCTCCCTTCCTCTCTGAAATCAATAAAAATATTTTTTAAAAGAAAAACGTGTCCTAGCTGGGTTGGCTCAGTGGATAGAGCATCGGCCTGTGGACTGAAGAGTCCCGGGTTTGATTCCGGTCAAGGGCACATGCCTGGGTTGCCAGCCCAATCCCCAGTAGGGGGTGTGCAGGAGGCAGCCAATCAATAATTCTCTCTCATCATTGATGTTTCTATCTCTCTCTCCCTCTCCCTTCCTCTCTGAAATCAATAAAAATATATATTTAAAAAAACAACACACTTTTTCTAAATTATGTTGTTTACAAGAAAAAATGTATCCAAAAAGAGCACAGAAATGTTGAAAATAAGATGATTGGAAAGGTTGTATCAAACAAATATTAATCAAAAGGAAGTTGGTATATCCAGACAAAATAGACTGTAAGGCAAAATATATTACTAAGAGGACCATTAAATATTAGTAGAAGGTTTACTGCACCAGAAATTTTGACAATTAAAACTTATATAGCCTAAAAATATAACTTCAAAATCTGTAAAACAGATATTGATGGAATTATAAAGAGAAATGACAAACTTACAATCATAGGGATAACTTTCACCTTATCAATAATTCACAGATGAAGAAAATCATAATGCTATGGAATATATAATAAACAAACTTGGTCATGTATATGTGGAGAGATGGGAGAAGAGAGAGAGAGAGAGAAAGAGAGAGAGAGAATACAAAACAAAACAACTGTACAATGTATATTCTTTTCAAGCATGTATGGAACTTGACAAAATCTGACTATATACTGAAACATAAAATAATTTCAACACATGTCAAAAATCATTATCACACATCTCATTTTTAAAAATCACAACTACATTAGAATTCAAGAACAAAAGAATAAAAAACAAAAACATAACCCACATTTTTAGAAATTAAAAACATTAATATGTATATACAGTTCAAAGGAGAAATAATATTGGAGATTTGAAAAGATTTATAATTTAAAAATATTAAAAGTATTACACATAACTTTGGGGGATGCAGCTAAAGGGTATTTAATGGGAAGTTTATAAACCCAGATGCTTATATAAAAAGAAAAGACTAAAAATGAATGAAGCCTCCAAATTAAGAAGTTATAAAAGAAACAGGGTGAGCTCATAGAATGTAGAAGGATAAGAATAGTAAAGATAACA
Organism: Plecotus auritus; assembly: GCF_963455305.1. Taxonomy (NCBI): domain Eukaryota; kingdom Metazoa; phylum Chordata; class Mammalia; order Chiroptera; family Vespertilionidae; genus Plecotus; species Plecotus auritus. The sequence goes on along the minus strand of NC_137784.1, from coordinate 4,922,396 downwards.
GAAATTCAAAGAAGGCTATAATAGATTTAAAAGCCAAGTAATTTATTTTAAAAGAGAAAGAGTAGCCCTAGCCAGTTTAGCTCAGTGGATAGAGTGTCAGCCTGTGGACCAAAGGGTCCCGGGTTCAATTCCGGTCAAGGGCATGTACCTTGGTTGCAGGCCTCTCCCTGGCCCGGGCCCTGGTCGGGGCTCATGCAGGCGGCAACCCATTGATGTGTCTCTCTCACATCAATCTTTCTGTCTGTCTTTCCCTCTCTCTTCCACTCTCCCTAAGAATCAATGGAAAAATATCCTCGGGTGAAAATTAAAAACAAAACAAAAAATGAAGTATTTCTTTCAAAACAACAACAACTGCATAGTGCTATGTGTCGTGCCGGCAACATATACATCTTATGTATTAAAGAAACATACTTTTCTTCCTCTAAAGAGTATATTTATCAATGATCCATTAGCAAAGATAGCAATAGACTGGGGCATCCACTATGATGTTTAGTTGGTTATTTAAGACTTAGTATCTGAGGGATTTTTAAAGAAATCACACACACCTGTAATAATCATAAAGGATTTTCCATGTCCAATAAAATGGTTAATCCTTCTGTTCTTTATTATGAGCTTTTTTTTTGTTTCTTTCCAGATTAGGTTAACATCTTGCCACTGAGCTGAATTGAAAAAGTCGGAACTGGAGGTTTAATTTTCCTCATACCGGTAAGCAAGGAATAACGTCAGCAGTACCAGATTTATGTAGTTTGGTTTATGCCACCACTGACCCTTTCCTGATGCTTTATGGGGCTAAAATGTTTTCTGCTGTCAGCGCATGACCGTGTAAGTCGAGTGGAATAGTGTGAATTCAGTAGCAGGTTTATTAATCACTTGAAGTTTATGGCATTATAAACATCACTAGCTGTATAGTCAGTCTTGAGTGGATTCGTCCACGTACTGTACATGTTGGCAGGACAAACATTTGTATCTGATCTTTCTCTTTCTGCCAGCAGCTCACAGAGCTGTGCTTTTCCATTAGGATTCCGTCATTTCTCTTGTTTATCACTTCCTGGCCCTTTCCCACGGGACAACCCTAAACTGATGACTCAGGTTTTAAAAAGCCACTCAAGAGGTCAAAGATAAAGTCACTTCTCCCCTTCTGCTAGCCTCTTCCTCCTCGTGAGCTTTATCTTCATGTGAATGAGGTTGAGCTGCATTGCAACTCACAGATACTGAATGGCAAATGATGGACAAGCCCTTTGCAACCTGTCTCTCCATCTGCCAAAACAGAGAGTCCACGTTTAGTCCAAAGTCAGGAGTTTTTGCATCAAGAAAAAACTTTTTCGCCCTAGCCAGTGTTGCTCAGTGGATAGAGCATCAGCCTGCGGACCAAAGGGTCCCGGGTTTGATTCCAGTCAAGGGCACGTACCGTGGTTTCAGGCTCCTCCCCAGCCCAGGCCCTGGTCGGGGTTCATGCAGGAGGCAACCAATCGATGTGTTTCTCTCACATCGATGTTTCTCTCTGTCTCTCCCTCTCTCTTCTACTCTCTCTAAAATCAATGGAAAAACATCCTCGGGTGAGGATTAAAAATAAAACAAAACAAAACTCTTTCTTTGTTCCTGCATAGACAGAATGATTAGTGCCATAAACAACACGATCAACCCAGGTTTCTGAGAGCAAGTCAGAGGACTGAGTTCTGGGAGCAACACTAGAATATGTCTCGCAATTTCAACAGTCGCTGTCCTCTTCCTTCAGAAAGTTTTCCATTGGTCACGCACCTGCCCCACAGCATGTCCTGCGGCTGCGCAAGACATGGCGTGAGCAATACCCAGCTCTCAAGAAGAAAGCTAACGAATACGGCATCACTAGTAATTGCTCATGAAAAAGAGTTCAGTGTCAGTCTTCTTACGTGTAATCCTGGAAAAGTTAAGTTTTCAAAAATCTTTTTATTGAATTTCAGAGAGGAAGGGAGAGGGAGAGAGAGATAGAAACATCAATGATGAGAGAGAGTCATTGATTGGCTGCCTCCTGCACACCCCCTACTGGCGATGGAGCCCGCAACCTGGGCATGTGCCCCACCTGGGAATCAAACCCTGACCTCCTGGTTCTTAGGTTGATCCTCAACTACTGAACCACACAGGCTGGGTGAAAAGTTCATGTTTTTAACACAGCAGGTCAAACTGTTAAAGATTAAAAATTACTGTTCTCTTTGTCTGAATGCAAGTAATTTTGGAGTTCTTTTTCTTTTCTATAAATATATTTTTATTGATTTCAGAGAGGAAGAGAGAGATAGAAACATCAATGATGAGAGAGAATCATGGATCGGCTGCCTCCTGCACACCCCCTACTGGGGATTGAGCCCGCAACCCAGGCATGTGCCCTTGACCGGAATCGAACCTGAGACCCTTCAGTCTTCAGGCTGATGTTCTATCCACTGAGCCAATCTGGCTAGGGCTTGGAGTTCTTTTCAAAATTAATGTCCCACATTTTATAAACATTTGCCTTCAGTCTAATTGCAGGGTATACTAATATAAATTGTGTCAAAATAGCAATAATATTTAATAAACCCAGATACTCTGTTTTATGTAAAAGAATGAGGATTTTCCTTGTTTATGTTGGCAGATGAGCAAAACAGGTGAATCTTCCATTTGATCCCACACAAGCAGTTAACAATTTCTCTTCAGTCAAAACAGGAAGGAAATTTCTAGGGCAGCCTTCCTGAGTGGGGACCATCTTGTCCTCAAGCCCTTGACATGTAGTTCTCAGGCTATTATCACGTGACCTCCATCTGACCCCATTCTCCAGAGATGCAATGGGGGGTGAGCATGGCCAGTAATTGACCATAGATCCCCAGGATCTGGATGATCTCCCCAAAAGTCACACAGATGGCTAAGTGAGCTGTAACAGTTCCAAAGACAAAAGCTAACAGACAACGGTTAGATGGGTTCAATGGGTGGGCCATTTCTCTTCCTTTGGACTCTCCCTCCCTCCCTAATTCCAATACAGTGGCTGCAAACTGCTGACGATGGGTGGCAGACCCTACTGTCTGCCTGAGAGCTGGAGTCCCTTCTGTTTGTTTAATGCATTTAATGTCTGGAGGGAAACAGGCCATTTGTAAGGTCCAGTCCCTTCTGCTCGCTCTCTCACAGCCCTCTGTGGTGAGGCATCATTACTGTTATCTGTGACATTCTGATAAGGAAGTAGGCCCAGGGGAATGGAATGGCCTATTGGGATCACCCAGTAAGTCCCAGACAGAGCAGGAGCTAGAATCTTCTGTCTGCCCCGTGGCCTGTTCTCCATCACTGCCTTCAGGAAGGAGCCTCAAGCTCATTTGCAGCTGCCAGAACATGACATCACACTGTGAGGACACTCTGCGGCCCAACCTACACACCCACTGTTTTATGAGGCCAAACTTTGAATATTCCCTTGCATTTGTTTAAGCTTTGGACTTCATTTTTTATTTATTTTTAAATACTTTTATTGATTTCGGAGAGTAAGGGAGAGGGAGAAAGAAACATCAATGATGAGAATCATTGATCAGCTGCCTCCGGCACGTCCCTACTGGGGATCGAGCCGGCAACCCGGGCATGTGCCCTTGACCAGAATCGAACCTGGTACCCTTCAGTCCGCAGGCCAACGCTCTATCCACTGAGCCAAACCGGCTAGGGCTTAATTTCATTTTTTAGTCTTTAGATCCACAACCGAGTTCCTTATATTTCTCAGTGCATAATAAACCATCTCCTCCAGTACCCATTTACAAAATTGTATTTCCCCTTTATTTTCCATCCTAGCAGGTTCAATATATGTCTTTACATATGAGTGTACTCTTGAAAAGAAATCCTCTTTCATAGTCCACTATGATCATCACTCCAAGCAATATCTCTTTCCTCTTTTCATTTGCTAAGTTTTTCTTCATTTTGTGCCCTGCCTTAGGCATTCACCCCAATGTGGTTAATATAGGTCTTTGGATAAGAATGTATCCTGGAAAAGTATTCATTGTTGTTTTATATTTTTATATTTATGATTTCAATTTACATAAATGCTGTTGTATTCTAGATTTGATTCTGTTATGATTTTCCTTAAGGCTCTGTGTTAAGATCTATCCATTTTTATGTATTTTTAGTTCTGAGCACTGCTTTTCCGTGGGTGACTTTGTTATTTTTTTCTTATTTTTTTTCCTGTTTTCTTCCATGGGTGACTTTAATTTTTGGATTTTTAATTCATTTTCAGGTCACTTTTGCACAATGGTTTGAGATAGCAATTCACATTATTTTTCTTCATAAATAGAGCTAATTCTCCCAACACTATCCAGGAAACATTATTGTCCTTGTTTTTTTTTATTTTATTTTATTGAGTTTTTACAGAGAGGAGGGGAGAGGGATAGAGAGTTAGAAACATCGATGAGAGAGAAACATCGATAAGCCACCTCCTGCACACCCGCCACTGGGGATGTGCCCCCAACCAAGGTAGATGCCCTTGACCGGAGTCGAACCTGGGACCCTTCAGTCCACAGGCCAGCGCTCTATCCACTGAACCAAACTGGTAAGGGCTTGTCCTTGGTTTTGAACGAAATAAGTTAGGGTCCTCTCTCTTCCCTTATAAAAAAAAAAAAAAACACCTAAATTGAAGTTAATTTAAAATGCTTAACATAGCCCTATCCTGTTTGGCTCAAAGGATAGAGCGTGGGTCCTGGGTTTGATTCTGGGCAAGGGCACATGCACCAGTTGCAGGCTCGATCCCCAGTAGGGGGCGTGCAGGAGGCAGCCTATCAATAATTCTCTCTCATCATTGATGTTTCTCTCTCTCCCTCACCCTTCCTTTTTCTGAAATCAATACAAATATATTTTTTAAAAATGCTTAACATAGTGCCTTAAATATCTTGCTTTATGTTTGACATGGCTCAACAAAACTATGTTTATTCATTCAATTAAATGAATATTTCTTGAGCACATACTCAGAGCTAAGTATTGTGCTGAGTACTAGGACACCAAGATGAGTTAAAGCCAGTTCCTTTGTGCTCTACAGTATATTGGAGGAGAGACTCCCACACTAACAACATACTGTGGAAAATGCAATAACGCAGGCATGCGATGAAGGTTAAGAGAAACATGAGGGAGCCTTAGCCAGTTTGGCTCAGTGGATAGAGTGTCGTCCTGCGGACCGAAGGATCCTGGGTTTGATTCTGGTCAAGGGCACTGGTCGGGGCTCGTGCAGGAGGCAACTGATCGATGTGTTTCTCTCACATTAATATTTCCCTCTGTCTTTCCCTCACTCTTCCACTCTCTCTAAAAATCAATGGAATGGAAGACGCTGATGATGCCTTGCTATACTAGCAGTCAGCAGCTGTGCGTCGCGGCAGGTTGCCCAGGACCAAACCAGAGAGGGTTGGACCTGCATTACCACCATTTGTCCACCATCCAGAACTGAAATATCATCGCTGACATGTACACATAAGGAACTGTTTGACATTGAAATTGAGACTCAAAAGAACTGTTGACCCAGAAAGAAACTCACTACAGACTGATTCATTTGCCACCCAGCATAACCATTATTGCTTGTATCATTTTCGGTTCTTATAAGTGTATTTCTAGCATCACATGATCTCACTCATCTAGGGGAAACAATGAACAACATAAACTGATGAACAAAAACAGACCCAGAGACAGGGAAGCATCGATCAGACTGTCAAATCTCAGAGGGAAGGTAGGGGAGGGTGGGGGTAAGGGGGAGAGATCAACCAAAGGACTTGTATGCATGCATATAAGCCTAACCAGTGGTCACGGACAACAGGGGGGTGGGGGCATGCATGGGGAGGGGTTTGGGATGGGAATGGGGGGATGAGGACAAATATGTGATACCTTAATCAATAAAGAAATTAAATAAATAAATAAATAAATAAATAAATAAAAAATAAAAATCAATGGAAAAATATCCTCAGGTTAGGATTAAAAACATAATAGTAATAAAAACAAAACAAAAACCATTAAAACAAAACAAAACAAAAAAACAAGAGGGAGACTTTATAGAAGTGATGTTCATGCTGGGCCTTCATTCTTGAAGCAGGTGTGTTAGACATTTTTAAGGAGGTCATAGGTCACATTCCAAAAAAGAGGAAAAGGCCTCTTGAAGATACTGAAGTGTGAAAATAGAAGGTGTGTCTTAATAGCAGCCAGGCATGTCCTTAGGAGAGTGGAAGGGTGTGAGGATGGCATGTTAAGTAAGGGCTAGGTTGTGGCTGGCTAAGACCACAAATGGCTTTGGACAGCTGGTAACGGTCATTCTGGTGACCAACTGGAAGAGCATCCTGATAAACTTTGAATTTTTTAAACAAAACTTTGTGGCCAGGTGAATGCAATTGTAAGAGAAGAGGCTGGGGTCAGGGACACAAATATAGGAGGCATGTTTCTATCTCTCCCTCTCCCTTCGTCTCTGAAACAGTCAGTCAGAGGTGAGATGGTGAGGGCCTGGTCCATGGCAATGACAGTGATGGGGTGGGAAAGGGGAGGGGTGGGAGAAATATCAGGGAGTAAAATTAATTTGTCTCTGACAGTTGAGCAGAAGGCTTCTGGATTGATGATTGTGATGTATCTGATTTTTATTTTGTGTAATATGGCCATGACCTAAGAAGAATGGTGCTCTGTTTGGATACTCAAGGGAAGGGTAAGCCAGCAGGTCAGAAGACTTGGGTATAAGAACCCTATATACAAAGATGCTACACCCAGCTCGGGTTGATTTTGTGTCGCCCTAGTTTCCTCAATGACTGAAGGAAGATGGGTTATATTGGTGCCAAGTCTGGTTTGCCCTGGCAGGTTTGGCTCAGTGGATAGAGCATCGGCCTGTGGACTGAAGGGTCCCAGGTTCAATTCCGGTCAAGCTCACATGCCTGGGTTGCTGGCTCGATCCCCAGTAGGGGGCATGCCCCCCTCTCACATTGATACTTCCCTCTGTCAGCCTATCCATGATTCTCTCTCATCATTGATGTTTCTATATCTCTCTCCCTCTCCCTTCCTCTCTGAAATCAATGAAAATATATTTAAAAAATAAAAATAAATAAAAGGTGACCTCCCCTTTGGGAAAAAAAACAAAGATAACTTCCGGTTCTAAAATGCTGTTATTCTACACTAACCTGATTGTTTCTCACTGCTTTAATTGCTAACATGGTAAACCTTGCAAATGCTTTTAGAGTTCTGTTTTGGCCCACCATGTTGTACACTACTGTGAAATGTGTTCCCTTGGTGTTTCCCTTCTTATTCCCTCTTCAATGCTTTTTTTTTTTAAATTTTTACTTAAATGGGGGAATGTACCTAATGAATATCCCAAATCTTCAATTAGTTCAAATTTTTCATGCAACCACAAAAAAGAAATACTGCATTTTTTTTTTTTTTGGTTAAAATATATTTTTATTGATTTCAAAGAGGAAGGGAGAAGAAGAGAGAGATAGAAACATCAATGATGAGAGAGAATCATCTATTGGCTGCCGCCTGCATGCCCCACACTGGGGATCAATCCCGCAACCAGGGCATGTGCCCTGACTGGGAATCGAACTATGATCTTGAATCGAACCACGGTCTCCTGGTTCATAGGTCGACACTCAACCACTGAGCCATGCCGGTTGGGTGAAATACTCAATTTTTTAAAGATCAAAATGATTTAAATTGTTCACCTCATAGCTGGAGGAAATTTAGTCTTCTTTTGTCAGAGGATGCATGTCTCCCTGTCTGACCAGGGCTTTGTAAGTTTTAGACTAAACGGCATATCTCCTCCCTCAGTTCCATTTTATATGGCTTGCGCTCCTCTCTGACAATCCTGGAATTCCTAAGCACCTTCCCTAAGCTGACCCTTTACTTCCCCTCTAGTCCTTAGGGGCTACTTCATTTTCCCCAGTTGTGGACTCAAGATTGCTTTCAAAAATAACTTGTATTAAGAAGCTTCTGTCTTTTCTCATTGTGCCCAAAGTGAGAAGGGCAAAATATATACTAATTTTATTTTCTAAAATATAAAAAATAGTTGTAGAGGGAAAATATTTGCTTGTCTTTTTCTAGCCAGTGCTGAAAAGGAAATATAGTTTTATTTAACTTCTGTAGTCCCCATTAGTAGTTATATTCTCTAGAATGCAGCTGTTGTTATCTGTACTGATGGGTATTCAAAGGGTACCCTGAAAATAGAAACGTTGGAACACATCCAGTCAAAACTCAAGGTCCAGCCTTAGTTTGGCTCAGTGGATAGAGTGTCAGACTGTGGACTGAAGGGTCTCAGGTTCGATTCCGGTCAAGGGGTCATGTCCGGGTTGGGGGCTCGATCCCCAGTAGCGGGCATTCAGGAGGCAGCTGACCAATGAGTCTCTCTCATCATTGATGTTTCTCTCTCTCCCACTTCCTTCGTCTCTGAAATCAATAAAAATATATTTAAGCAAACAAACAAAAAAACAAAAACTCAAGGTCCAAGTCAATCCACTTGCACCCTGAGCATGCAGATTGAAATTGCAATAGACTGAATGTTTGTGTTTTCCCCAAATTCATATGTTGAAATCCTCCCCCACAGTAGGATGGTATTAGGAGGACCTCATGTGTGGGATTAGGGTCCTTATAAAAAAGGGGTCCCTTGACCTCCTCCTGCCACACCGGGAAGACAGCCAGCTGCAGTTTGGAAGAGGGCCCGAGCTAGAACGTGACCATGCTGTCGTCATGATCTTAGATTTTCGGCCTCCAGAACTATGAGGAATACATTTGCGTTGTTTATAAATCATCAGTCTATGGCACTTGGTTATAGCAGCCTGAAGTGACTAAGACAGGACTATTGGAATGAATTCTACACAGAAAAAGCTAAGGAGAATGGCAAGCTGTAAGTAGAAGGTTAGTGCTGATCTGCATGAGTGTGTGCTCCCATGAGCCAAGGATGGCTGCTCGCTGTGTCCTTGGGAGAGCATTGCCAGGGAGCTTGGTGTCAAGGGCCTGTGTGACTTGCTTCTTAGGTTGCATGCACCAGATTCTTGGCCACGGGCATGAGAGAAATATATTTGCCTAGAGGAAGGTGTGCCTTTAACAAGGAGTGTGTGCTGCCTCCCAGTAGGAAAGCATAACTTAGGAGGACGGGCACTGGGTTAGTGGATAGATCTCAGATTGCTTTCTTCAGCACTGTTTATAGCAGCTTTCTGAGCAGAATTTATGTTTTCCGTAGCATAATATATTAAAGCATGACCTGCTTAATGGAGAAATGATAGCTAAATGAGCAATTTTATTTGAAGCCTACCTCAGTATTTTTTGGCCTTTGGAAGTGATCATCCAATATTTCTCTTTCTTGTTGAGAGTTAAGGGTGAACTTTTTAAAAAATATATTTTTATTGATTTCAGAGAGGAAGGGAGATGGAGAGAGGTAGAAACATTAATGATAAGAGAGAATCATTGATCGGCTGCCTTCTGCATGCCCCTCACTGGGGATTGAGCCTGCAACCGGGCATGTGCCCTGACCAGGAATCGAACTATGGCCTCCTGGTTCAAAGGTCGATGCTCAACTGCTGAGCCACACCAGCTGGGCAGGGTGAACTTTTAAAGTCCCTGTGTTCAAGTCTCCTGTCATTTACTGAAGAGAAGTAACTTCACATTACAAACAATTATGAAAATATTATATGTTGAAGCAATCTAGGTGGGCATATATATAACATCTACGTGTATACATGTGCATGTATATGTATGTCTACATATATGCACGTATGTGTAGATGTTCAGAAAAATGATTGGGAGACATTATAGATTATTATTATTGTCTAAAGTTCTACATATGTCTCCTTTTTCCCTGCTTGACCCTCCCACCCCTGCCATTCCCACCCCGGGCAAGCCCCCACCGCCCTAGTGTCTGTGTCCATTGGTTATGCTAATATGCATGTTTACAAGTCCTTGCTCTCTAACCGCCCCCCCCCACACCATTTGTCTCTAGATCTATTCTTGTTCATCAGATTATGTTGATCATTATATCCCACATATGAGTGAGATCATGTGATATTTATCTTTCTCTGACTGGCTTATTTAGCTTAGCATAATGCTCTCCAGTTCCATCCATGCTGTTGCAAATGGTAAAAGTACCTTTTTTTTATATATAGCAGCGTAGTATTCCATTGTGTAGACGTACCACAGTTTTTTAACCTACATATCAGCTGATGGGCAATTAGGCTGTTTCCAAATCTTAGCTATTGTAAATTGTGCTGCTATGAACATAGGGGTGCATATATCCTTTCTGATTTGTGTTTCTAGTTTCTTGGGATATATTCCTAGAAGTGGGATCACTGGGTCAAATGGGAGTTCCATTTTTAGTTTTTTGAGGAAACTCCATACTGTTCTCCACAGTGGCTGCACTAGTCTGCATTCCCACCAGCAGTGAAGGAGGGTTCCTTTTTCTTCACATCCTCACCAGCACTTGTTGTTTGTTGATTTGTTGATGATAGCCATTCTGACAGGTATGAGATGGTATTTCATTGTTGTTTTGATTTGCATCTCTCAGATGGTTAGTGACTTAGAGCATGTTTTCATATGTCTCTCAGCCTTCTGTATGTCCTCTTTCGAAAAGTGTCTATTTAGGCCCTTTGCCCATTTTTTGATTGGATTGTTTATCTTCCTTTTGTTAAGTGGTATGAGTTCTCTGTAAATTTTGGAGATTAAACCCATATCTGAAATATCATTGGCAAATATGTTCTCCCATACAGTGGGCTTTCTTGTTTTGTTGATGGTTTCTTTTGCTGTGCAGAAGCCTTTTATTTTGATGTAGTCCCATTTGTTTATTTTCTCTTTAGTCTCCATTGCCCTAGGAGCTGTGTCTGTAAAGATATGGCTACGACATATGTCTGCAATTTTGCTGCCTATGGAGTCTTGTAGGATTTTTATGGTTTCCCGTCTTACATTAAGTCCTTTAGCCATTTTGAGTTTGTTTTTGTGTATGGTGTAAGTTGGTGATCTAGTTTCATTTTTTTGCATGTATCTGACCAAATTTCCCAGCACCATTTATTAAAGAGACTGTCTTGACTGTATTATACATTATTATTTAGAGGAGAAACCTATTCTTATTTTTTTCCTTTAAAGAACCTAGTAGCCTAACATTAAATTTGTAAGAAATTATGTAGTGAAACAATTATGTTTTTTTTTAGTTCCTTTACTAAAGAACTAAATTTAAATTTGAAATTTAGTACAATTCCATTCTAAGTACTTTCTTTGGGGGAAAAACCAGCATCAAGATGTTTGTAGAAATAAAATTCAACCAATGTAAATCATTTACATAATATTCAAGCTAAAGATACAGCAATACCAGGAAATTAGATAAAAGCAGAGTAGTGTAAGAAACAGAATAAATTCAAACAGTAGTATTAACTTGGAACTATCTTTGCCAAATTACGAAGAATAATAAAACAGCTATTTTACATTTGGCCAAAAAAATTTCGAGTTAACAAGAGAAGACTGGCTCGAACAAGGACCACCAGACTAGCAGCTAAAGATAGTGCTAAGAACACACTTAGTTCACTCAACTCACATTTTTGTGGCAACTCAGTAACAAAGGGGAAGCTTATGGCATCTTTGATGTTGTTGCAAATGAATGTAAGTCTTAGCATTGAGGGCAAAGCTCATTTTACTATATGTCCTAAGATCATTGGCACATGTCTTTTGTGGAAAAATATATAAATATTTTGGTTTATTTCTCAGAATTTTCCTGCTCTTCTCCATGCCCAGTGTTACTTACATTTTCCACGGAATAAGCGTGTTCTGCTTCAGAAGCAGCACCATTCATTAGAAATGTTTCCATAAAATCACAAATGGGTGCTTTGAAAGCCTCAGTGTGAAAGAAAGTTAAGTCCTCAGTACCTCCGAGGCATTGTGTGTACATGCTATGTAGGGACGAAAATATTGGGTGGTCATCGTGGAATGAATCAACTTTCTGAAGACCAGTTTCATTTCAGAAAAAAAAAATTCTTGGTGGAAATTTTTATTAGAGAATTTCCCCAGAATTGTAAAGATAAATGGAAATATTAGAATGAATTACTCTTTTAAATATATTTATTATTGATTTCAGAGAGGAAGGGAGAAGGAGAAAGAGATAGAAGCATCAGTGATGAGAAAATCATTGACTGGCCGCCTCTTGCACCGCCCCACACTGGGGATCAAGCCCACAACCCGGGCATGTGCCCTTGACTGGAATCGGACCCAGGACCCTTCAATCCACAGGCCCGATGTCTACCCACTGAGCCAAACCAGCTAGGGATAATGAATTACTCTTTTAAAGAGAAACACCTGGAAAGAAAGAAATTGAAGTATGAATTATGAGCAATCAAAAATATTTCCTATTTTCTATCAGCTGATAAACCTATGAAAGCACAGAAAAAAAGAGTAACAGGAGTGATTGTAATTACTCATTTACATGCTCATTGAGTGTTCCCCACATGCCAGGCGCAGTTCTAAGCATTTTACAAGAGCATGTTTATAATAGCCCAGGAGCAAAGATGGATATTGTCCCAATTTTCAGCAGAGGAAGTAGAGGCACAGAGCTGGTAAGGAGTAGAGCTGGAGTTCAAACCCATCATGTAGCCTTAGCTGGTTTGGCTCAGTGGATAGAGCATCGGCCTGTGGACTGAAGGGTCCCAGATTCGATTCTGGTCAAGGGCACGTACCTCGGTTGTAGGTTCCCTGGCCCCTGTCAGGGTGTGTGCAGGAGGCAACCAATTGATGTGGCTCTCTCACATTGATGTTTCTCTCTGTCTTTCCCTCCCTTTCCTCTCTCTCTAAAAATTGGTGGAAATGCCAAAACCGGTTTGGCTCAGTGGATAGAGCGTCAGCCTGCGGACTGAAAGGTCCCAGGTTCGATTCCGGTCAAGGGCACGTAACTTGGTTGCGGGCACATCCCCAGTAGGAGGTGTGCAAGAGGCAGCTGATCGATGTTTCTCTTTCATCGATGTTTCTAACTCTCTATCCCTCTTCCTTCCTCTCTGTAAAAAGTCAATAAAATATATTTATAAAATAAAATAAAAATTGGTGGGAAAATGTCCTCAGGTGAGGATTAATAAAACAAAAACAAGCCCATCATCAATGCTTGTTACCCTTTACTTCATCGGCTCTCAGATATACTTGCTATTTGTATGATTTGCTGGCTGGTGGTCCTTAAAGAAGAGAACAATGTAAGTTTTCTAGCAATGCGGTCCACAGCCAGCCATGCCTGTAACGGGAGGTGAGAGAGCTTTCTCATTGGTCATCTCTCACTGCATCCCTCTGCGTACTTTCCGAGAGGGTGCAAAGCCCTTTGCAACCTGTCAGCTTGCAATTTCTGACTTGTCACCCTTTTTTCTTTTCTTTTATATTTAAAAATATTTTATTGATTTCAGAGGGGAAGGGAGAGGAAGAGAGAGAAACATCAATGATGAGAGAGAATCATTGATTAGCTACCTCCTGCACACCCCGCACTGGGGATCAAGTCCAAAACCTGGGCATGTGCCCTGACCAGGAATAAAACCAGTGACCTGGTTCCTGGGTTGATGCGCAACCGCTGTGCAACATTGGCTGGACACGCCACCCTTTTTATTTCCCTCCCCGTCCATGTTTCCATTTTTCTAGGAATAGAAACATGGGAGGGGAGGGGAGAGAGGAAACAATCTGAGTTGATGACATTTCTTCCCCTCACCCATTCCCCTCTCAGCTCTCAGTCTTTATTCTAAATGATTATGTTTCTGGAACTATGAATTTACGTCTGAGTCTCACAGATCATTGGGCTGAACAACCTGGCCCTAGGATGGATCTACTGATATACATAAACTTTATATGCTCCAAGAGTTGGTATCGTCATTCATCTTGTTTGGCTCAGCCCCACTTTTCAAAAGCATTCTATCCTCTCCACAGTGCCGCAATACTCACAAAATTCATTACAAAGCTGCTATTTTTCCATGCGAGTTTTTCGTATAACTGCTCAGCACTCCTATTTAATTCCCCTTGTGGTTTCCGTGGAAATAATGAGGGGAATAGCTTAGAAATTGTGTTCTACAAATTTTCCTTCAAAGCCTAACGAGTAATAAAAGTTATGTAAAGCTTTGCTTTGTAAGACACGTGTTTATTTTCTTTTAAAGTCTGATTCTACTATAAGGGCGATGGCATTTGATATTTACATAGTTCTCACTCACTGTAGGTGAGTGAGGGGACGAAGATGGCTGACATGTTAGAGGCATTTTATCATTGTCTTCACCCTCAGACTAGCAAGTGAGGTTCTTTAGAGATTTGACCAAAGTAACATGGTTAGTTGGAGTCAGGAGTAGTTTCTTGACTCTCAGTCATGTTGAATGAGCCCACTCACTGCTGATCATTTGAATTTTCTTGGATGTTTATGACTGAGAAATCATGGCACTGGGACTGATCTTCACAGTCCCACGGTGCAATAGACTCCAGAAAATGCCTCAAAAGAGTTGGGCAGATGAAGAATTCAGGTAACACTTATTGAGATCTCGTGGATCTCTCCCCTGCCCCCCCCAATAGATAGTCTCCTTGAATGTTTATTTTTCTTCCCCAAAATAGAGTCTTTTATTCCCCCCTTGAGTGATTGGGATCACTGTAGCTCTGTTGACCTGGCCTCAGAAAACTGGAGAGGATCCTGACTTCCATTTCAGCACCAGTTTCTGGACCTTGTCAAGTCTTATATTTATTTAAAAGATGATATATTTTGAGGTCAAATTAGTCTAAGCACCAAATTTAGGATTTTGCAAAAGAAAACAAAAGCACAAGGGCAAAGGTTGGCAAAACATAATACGGACAACAGTGTTTGTGTAAGGTTTTTAAAGAATTAATGATAACAAGGGAGGCCACTGAAGCACTGTCCCAGCAGGGCTGTGAACCCAGCCGACAGCAGTGTCTGAAAGCATGAGAAATAGAAAGCAACATGCCCTTAAAGGCGAATGCAATGCAGGATGTCAGCCAATGGCACGCATGCCAGAACTATATTTAGTTCTGGAAACTATATTTTGAGAGTAAGTGAAATAGAAATTCTTTTACAAAGAATTTTTTTAAATCACAGAAGTACTGTCCTTTGAGAGATTATAGATGTGTGCGTTGAATTGGGACAGCTAGCCTTCTAAAGGTAAGAGCCACTGTTTTTACCCCAGGCGAGTGATGAAAGCTTCAAACTGGCATTTTAAGAGAAGCCAGACTTTGCTTTTTCTCATAAGGATGGTGAAGCATGCCTTCGGGAAGTGTCAGGGTTATTAAGGCTCACTCTTTACTTGGCCTCGGTTACTCCTGGTATGTAGGGTCACCACCATTTGCCTTGGGTTATTGTCTTAGTTTGAGTTCCCTTCAGGCAAATAGAAATCAAATTGGCTACCACATTCTCAGAAATGTCTTTTTTCATCACTGTAGCTAAAGCAACTCACCAGCCCCTCTGTTTTATCCTCTTTATAGTCCATATTCGTTCTTGAAATTATATGTTAACTTATTTATGTGTTTGTTATGTGCCTCCCTTTACAAATTGATAATTTTTTTTAAAGATAGGGACACTTTCCTTCTGCTTGCTGCTGTAGTCCAGCATATAGAAAAATTCCTATGACATGAAGGGTTACTGGATATTTGTTGACTGACTGGGCGTATAAAGACATGCTCACCCATTTTGGGGTGAAGTATCTCAAGAGATGCTTTGACAAGAATTTGGAGGCTCAGCCCTAGCTGGGTTTCTCAGTGGTTAGAACATCGGCCTGCGGACTGAAGAATTTGGAGGCTCAGAGTCACCTAATGAAAACTGTATCTCATTTGGGTCAGATTAGTTAAGAGTTCTGTGCCAAAGTTTCTCTTTCTCTATAAAGGCCATGTGAGAACATCTGTATTTCCAAGGTGTACTGTGGTTGCCACACTGAAGGGGCTATACACTGAGTGGCCAGATTATTACGATCTCTGAACGCATAATAATCTGGCCACTCAGTGTGTGTGTGTGTGTGTGTGTGTGTGTGTGTGTGTGTGTGTGTGTGTATTCATGCACAGGGCCTCTAATATATATATTAGATATTAGAGGCCCTGTGCATGAATTCGTGCATGGGTGGGGTCCAGCCAGCCTGGCCAGGCGGAGGGGACATGGGCGGTTGGCCAGCCTGCCTGCTGGTCGAACTCCTGGTTGAGGGGACAATTTGCATATTAGTCTTTTATTATATAGTACATACACTGAGTGGCCAGATTATTATGCTTTCAGAGATCATAATAATCTGGCCACTCAGTGTGATTGGGAGAAGTTTCATTTCCTTTAGTACTTTAGCAGCAGAACATAAAAGCTGGCCATCCCTCCCCCCAAAAATACCAGAAAAGGTCTTTCTCACCAGCAGGTTACTTTCATGGTGATTTCAATCTTATCAGATGAAGGTTTCGCTGAGTTCAATGCCTTCCTTTAAAAAGTTGATGATCAAACAAGTCTTAGCAAGGATGTAAAGAAAAGAGAACCCTCCCGCACAGTTGGTGGGAATGCAAATTTGTACAGCCACTATGAAAACAGTATGGCACAGCCTCAAAAAATTAAAAGTGGCCCTAGCCGGTTTGGATCAGTGGATAGAGTGTTGGCCTACAGATGGAAGGGTCCCGGGTTTGATTTTGGTCAAGGGCACATGCCGGGATTGTGGGCTTGATCCCCAGTGTGGGGCATTCAAGAGGCAGCCAATCAATGATTCTCTCTCATCATTGATGTTTCTAGCTCTCCCTCTCCCTTCCTCTCTGAAATCAATAAAAATATATTTAAAAAATTAAAAGTGGAATTGCCTTATGACCCAGCGATTCCACTTCTGGGTATATATATGAAGAAACCCAAAACATTAATCTGAAAAAATATATGCACCATGGTGTTCATTGCAGTGTTATTATTTACAATAGCCAAGATATGGAAGCAACCCAAGTGCCATCGATAGACAAGCAGATAAAAAAAAGATGGTACATATATAAAATGGAATATTACTCAGTCGTAAAAAAGAATGAAATCTTACCTTTTGTGACAGCATAAATGGACCTATACGGTATTATGCTAAATGAAAGAAGTCAGTCAAAGGAAGACTACCATATGATTTCATTTATATGTAGAATCTAAAGAAAATAAATGAACAAACAAAATTGAAACAGACTTATAGATACAGAGAACAGACTGATGGTTGACAGAAGGGAGGGGAGTTGGGGGCTTGATGAAAAAGGTGGAGCCCTAGCTGGATTGGCTCAGTGGATAGAGTGTTGGCCTGTGGACTGAAGGGTCCTGGGTTCAATTCCAGTCAAGGGCACATGCCTGGGTTGTGGGCTTGATCCCCAGTAGAGGACGTGCAGGAGTCAGCCAATCCATGATGCTCTCTCATCATTGATGTTTCTATCTCTCTTTCCCTCTCTCTTCCTCTTTGAAATCAATAAAGATATACTTAAAAATAAAGTAAAATATTATAAAGAAAAAGGTGGAGGCATTAAGAAATACAAATTGGTAGTTACAAAATAGTCACAGGGATGTAAAGTACAGCATAGGGAAAAGAGTCAATGACATTTAATAACTATGTACGGTGCCTGGTGGGTACTGGAAATATCGGGGGATCACTGTGTAAAGAACATGATTGTCTAACCACTATGCTGTACCCCTGAAACCAAAACAAAATAATATTGAATGTAAACTGTAATTGAAAAATTAAAAATTTAAAATGTTGATGATATTCTGCATTAGACTAATAATTTGAGCTCATAGAAGAGAAAGAAGCCAGTCAACCATGGATTAAATCTTTTCACATAAAGAGAGCCACCAACCAAACAGTCCTTGGGGCTCTGGGCTGTGCAGGGGGATCAAGATTCCTTTATCAATTACTCTATTCCTCCAGGGCAGGTCGGGATTATGTTTTATCTGGCTCTCTCATTTCCAATGTTTTTAATTTGCCTTTAAAACAACAATAAATGTGAAACCAGGACACTAAAGCAATGTGAAAACAAATACTTTATCTTGCTGGAAATTGGTAATAATAAATCCACCCGGCTTCTTTTTAGAAGTCTTAGTCTTTGGATCTGGTCAATCATTGGAAAATCCCATGACTCTCCTTGGGGAGCTCTTTTTTTCTAGCAAGATTCTGACTCAAAAGAGCAATCTCATCATCACTGTGACTGTTTCTCCACTAAGTTAAAAATGTATCAAAGAATCTCTTTTAGTTATCGCCAATATATAAATTGGAAAAATCTACTAATTTATCAACTGGTCTCAAGTGATGCATTCACAAATAAATCAAGAGATGGATTCCAAAACTACTTTTAACTGCATATTCCTTGTTTCCCAACAAATCTTTAAGCAGACTTCAAATAAATATATATAACACAGCTCTGTTTGCCTAAATTGAGTTAAAATGAACAGAGCTGTAAATGGGTAAATTTTATGGTATGTGGCTTACATCTCAATAAAGATGTTTAAAAAAATGAAATGATCTGAATGAATTAATGTCACATATGCAATTCAGAAAAATGTTAGGGAGGGTGACCTCAGTGTGTCACGTGGCAAGAATTCTAGCTCCATTAATCTCATTCAATCACTCATATTTTTTCCATGTTAATGAGTGCCTATCTTGTATCAGGCACTGTAGAATACTCTGGGGTTAAAAAATAAATGGAATACAGTCTCTTATATCATGGACATGTCACTTGCGATTTCTGTGCCGTAGCTTTCTCCATTTCATAAGTAAATGGATTAGATGCTGTGCTTCTCCTACTTGTATGAGTCTTACTGCTGGTGGAGGTACTAACAACTAGGTCACGGAGAGAGATGTAGACTCAAGGACATACTGAATGCATAAAAAATTGCCTAGTGCCTGGCCAGCATGGCTCAGTGGTTGAGCATCAACCTATGAACCAGGAGGTCACAGTTCAATTTCCAGTCAGGGCACATGCCCGGGTTGTGGGCTTGATTCCCTGTGTGGGGCATGCAGAAGGCAGCCAAATGGATGTTTCTCTTTCATCATTGACGTTTCTCTCTCTCTCCCTCTCCTTTCCTCTCTGAAATCAATAAAAATATTTTTAAAAGGAGTGATGTTTAAGCCATGACCTGAAGGTGAGTAGGGATTTATTTTGCATAAGGTGAGTTGACTGGGCTAGTTAGTAGCTGAGCCTGTACTGCCCATTAGATCTATGATTCTCATTCCTGGGTTTCCCCACTGTCCTAAGCCTTCAATAACTTCAGCAGTTTGCACTTGCTAACTCCATGCCACTGCTTTATGGAGCCATTTCCACTTAAAAAGGGGGAAAACCCCTTAAATCTAGCGCCCTGTTCTACAGCCTGCTATTACAACCTGTGAGTGCCTTATTTTCATTCGTATATCTTTAAAGGGGGGTGGGGTGGGAGTTCTCTGGTATGTTTCTAATCTGTGTCATGCCACAAAGCAGTGAACTGTGAAAAATACCCGAGGAATTACCAATAAATCGTACAGGAGGCAAATGAAGGGCATGCAGCTATGAACTTGAGCAGCTCTGCTTTTTCAACTGGATCTCTGGAGGTTCTAGCCAGAGTAAACCTTCCTGGGCTTTGGTTTTCCATGCCATCTGTCCTCTGAAAGCATTTCTCTCAAGCCTATTCTGGCATTTGAACTCATTTCGTCTCAGGTGTGCACTCAGTCCTTTAATGCAAAATGAATTATTTTTATTTTTAAAAAATATATTATTGATTTCAGAGAGGAAGAGAGAAATAGAAACATCAATAATGAGAGAGAATCATTGATCTGCTGCTTCCTGCACACCCCCTACTGGGGGTCGAGCCCACAACCTGGGCATGTACCTTTGACCAGAATCGAATCCGGGACCCTATAGTCTGCAGGCCGACGCTCTACCCACTGAGCAAAACCAGCTAGGGCTAATGCAGAGTGAATTAAACACCCAAAAAGGTAAACTAAAGCATCACAGCTCTCTGGATTTGAGTTTCTCTTTCTGGCTTGAGTCAGTGATACACTTCCGTGAGCCATTGATCAATTACAAAACCAAGCCCCAAAGGCTTTTCTCAAAACAAGCGCACAGAAGGGCGGACGATTCCCAAGGGGAGCTCTATCCTGAAGGAGGACTAGAACCAGGTGTGGGACCAGCTGCAGCTAAGGTGCTGCTATGACAGTGATGTCACCAGGCTTAGTATCCAGGCAGGAGGTCCGATCCATTGATCGTCATTCTCCTTTCTTTTAAAATGAAACATTGACAGCACTCATTTGCCATCCTCTTTCCTTATTTTTAAATTCTCTGAGATTGCTTTTTGATCAAGTAATTCCTTGGCTCTGGGTTTTATTAAATATTTAGAAAGAGCCCTGGCCAGTGTAGCTCAGTGGTGGAGCAATATCCCAGGCACCAAGGGGTCATTGGTTCAATTGCTGACCAGGGCACATACCCAGCTTTCTGACTCAGTCCCCAGTGGGGGGCGTGCAGGAGGCAGCCAATCGATGTTTCTCTCTCATCGATGCTTCTCTCTCTCTCCCTTCTTCTTTCTCTCTAAAATCAACAAAACATATATTTTGAAAAGTCATTAGAAAGAATGAGAACCAAGCTGTGGCATGGTATGCTTAAGAAGTGTAACAAATTCACAAACTGGGTGGCTTAAAGCAATAGAAATTTATTCTCTCTCCATTAAGGAGGCCAAACGCCCCAATCAAGGTGTTGGGAGGATTGGTTCCTTCTGGAGACTCTAAGGGAGAATCCGTTCCATGCTTCTCTTCTAGCTTCTGGGGGTTACCTGCAGTCCTTGGTGTTCCTTGGCTTGTAAACACATCACCCCAATTTCTCTCTGCCTCCATTTTCATGTGGCCTCCCCCGCTGTGTGTGTGTGTATCTGTGTCTATCCAAATTTTGTTCTATCTCTTCAGAAGACACCAATCCTTGGCCCTAGCCAGTTTGGCGCAGTGGATAGAGCATTGGCCTGCAGACTGAGGGGTCTCTGGTTCCATTCTGGTCAAGGGCACATGCCCGGGTTGTGGGCTTGATCTCCAGTGTGAGGCATGCAGGAGGCAGCCGATCATTGATTCTCTCTCATCATTGATATTTCTAGCTCTCTGTTCCTCTCCCTTCCTCTCTGAAATCAGTACAATATATATATTTTTGCCCAGTGCACGAAATTCATGCATGGGGCAGCGGAGGGCTCCCTCAGCCAGTCCTGCACCCTTGGGGGATGTCCAACTGCTGGTTTAAGCCAGAATCCATGCATGTTATAGCTGCATGTTCCTGTTTTTTTAGTGTTAGAGTAGCCTTGCCAGGTTTTAATTTTTAAATTTAAGAGACTGTTCCCAATATATAGGGTAGGGTCCCTAGGCCTTTTTGGCGATCATGGCTGATCTGTGGGGCAACTGGCAGGTGGGTGATCGGGGGCCCCTGCTGGCACCTGCCTTGGCTGGTGGCCTGGTGCCACCTGCTGGCCAGCACCGCCCCCTGCTGCTGGTCGCCTCCCTCTGGGGGGGGTGGGTGCAGGGCGTGCAGACGCTAGCATCTGCCCCTTGGTGGTCAGTGCATGTCATAGCGACTCATTGTGCGGCCATTAGGTCGATTTGCATATTAGGGTTTTATTATATAGGATATAATAAAATATGCAAATCAACTGAACCGCAGAACCATCGGTAGCTATGATGCGCACTGACCACCAGGGCACAGATGCTCAAGGCAGGAGCTGCCCCCTGGTGGTCAGTGCACTTCCACAGGGGGCGCACCGCTCAACCAGAAGCCGGCTCATGGCTGGCCAGCACAGCGGAGTTGTCGAGAGCCTCTTCCGCCTCCATGGCAGTGCTAAGGATGTCTGACTGTGAGAGGGTACAGGCCGGGCTAAGGGACCCCCCTCCCAAGTGCACAAACTTTGTGCACCAGGCCTCCAATATATATATATATATATATTCCAGTCCTTGGTTTAGGGCCCACCGTAATCCACTAATGCAGTCTGATCTGATCTTAACTTCATCCTATCTGCAGGGACCCCATTTCCAAATAAGGCCACATTCACCGGTGCCACGGATTAGGATTTGGACCTATCTTTTTGGGGGACACAATTGAACCCATCACAAGAAGAAAAAAACTCTGCCGTCTGTTTAGTTCCCCCTCCCTTTCTATATTGACTGAAGGCACAATTCAGCCATTACATGGCGCAGAATCCAGTTGTCAGTGTTCGGGCAGCATTAGTAGGAGCAGCCCCAGGAGGGGCTGGGAGTGCTATGGATCCTAATGCTGCGGTGGTTTCAGAGGGAAACATGGCTGTCAGAACGCACTGGCACAGTTTATTGCATGTAGGTTATTTCTCAATAAAGTAGATGAGAAAAAACATAGGCCCCAAGGCACAGCGCCAGTTTCCATTTCCCCTTTCCTTTGCATCCCCCACCCTATCTTGTCACCAAAAGCACATGTTGGGCAAATAGGTTCTGCTCTTTCCATTCAACATAGAGGAGTACAGATTCGGGTGGGGGGGGGGGAAATAAAAATTTTAGAGGAAAAAAATCCAAAGTATTTAGCACTTTGAAAAATTAAAAATGTTGAAAAAATGTTTAGGTTATGAAAATTTTAGAGTAATTAAACAGAATATTAAAAATTATTTTCAGCCCTAGCCAGTTTGGCTCAGTGGGTAGTGCTTCAGCCTGCGGACCAAAGGGTCCCAGGTTTGATTCTGGTCAAGGGCACATACCTCGGTTGCAGGCTCCTCCCCATGCAGGAGGCAACCAACCAATGTTTCTCTCTGTCTTTCCCTCTCTTCCATTCTCCCTAAAAATCAATGGAAAAATATCCTCAGGTGAGAATTAACAACAAAAAATATTTACATTATTACATAATTCATCCTCAAAAGTAGTTCTAAAACATATGCTATGGGAAGATATTAAAAATATTTTAAGTACCTAAGTACAGCTGAATGGTATACCAGGTTCAGATGAAATGAACTTACTTTGAGACTCCAAGCTCACCTTCACCCACAAAGAAGAAAATGAAACTAACAAAGAAGGAATGTCGTTAGCACAAAGTGCATATTCAAAAATGTTGATAAACTGAAATTAAATGTAGTTGTTAGACAACTTGTATTATTATTAAAAGTCTCTCGAGTTTCAAAGCCAAACCCAAAAGTGATGATAGTCATGCATTTAGGATTTGATGTTGGAATATTCTTTCACACACTGGCTGCAGGTAGACAACAATTGTTTCTTTCACGGGTGGCTCCTGGGACTCTGCTAAGCACATCCATACTGCAACTTGGCTTAAGATTTTTTAAAAAATATATTTTTATTGATTTCAGAGAGGAAAGGAGAGGGAGAGAGAGATAGAAACATCCATGATGAGAGAGAATCATTGTTCAGCTGCCTCCTGCACGCCCTCTACTGGGGATGGAGCCCGAAACCCAGGAATGTGCCCTGAAGGGGAATCAAACTGTGACCTCTTGGTTCATAGGTCGATGCTCAACCACTGAGCCATGGCGGCCAGGCCTGGCTTAAGATTTTTATTCAACCTTGCTTTTCATCTGCCTCATTAATGGTACCCTGAAAACGGAGGGGTTGATATTTAGAAACATTGTACTCCCACTAGCTCAAGAAATAAACATGTAAGCAAAAGGGTGGAACAATGTGCCTACTCAAACTGCTTTTAGAAGATCAGAATGAAACACTAGAAAACAGAATACATTGCTCATATTCGCACAGAAAATGAGAGAATAGACAGTGTTGCAAGTGGCTTTTTGTGTTCAGTGCAGATGCTGACACAGAAACAGGAATGTTTCTCTCCACATTGATTTTGATTTTTCTGAAGATCATGATTGGTTAGGGATGGTGAAATTAGTTATTTAGGTTTCTGAATATAATGTCAGAAGAAATTGTTACAGATCTTGATCTTAACTAGATGAATATGAAAACCTCAACTGGGTGCCTGTTTTAAAGAGCATGTTCATGGTTCTAATTTTGGGCAATGTGAAATTGATCTAAGATATTGAGCCAAAAAACTGGCCTGTTTTATAAACTGATATATAAATGTAATAAAAGGCAAAAAATTTCTGAATATAGAAAGCCCCAAATTGTGTTTCCTTTAACTCAAAAAAAAGGGCCCTGCTTTGAAAGCCCATGTTGCTATTCTTTAGTTGGTATTGACAACACCTCACTAACACTTGGGGAGAGTGGCTATTCACCAGGGGAGAGTGGCTATTTACTTGGGGTGAATAAATATTCACCAGGTCGACCATGGGTCTTTTTCAAATAACTTTAAGCAAACAATTCATGAACAAATTAGAAAGGTTTGAGTAGGTCTTCTGGGTGTAAGATCCGGTGAACTTGTATCAGGGGTGGTCATTCAGTATATCTGGATTCATGAAATAATTTAAAAATCATAGATTTTATAGAGATTATAGTAATTCTGTGCTAAGCATGCTGGATACATTATGTCTGTTACTCATCCTATAGCTAGATAAGAAATCAACAAATTGAAATCCACTCAGAAAGGGTCCCAAAGCGCTTCCAAATCAAATAGCTTCTTAATCTGCAATTCTAGTCCCGCAAGCGTTAGAAGTCAAGGTTAGATCCCATAGATCTGAATCCTATTTCTGCCACTTAACCAGGGGGTGACCTGTGGGGCTCGTCTAGGTCTTGGTTTTCTTCATCTATAAAATTGGGGGTTAAGTATTATAGCTTTGTGTGTGTGTGACAATTGATTTGGATAGTGCATATATGATGTCAGCCCAGTGCCTGTTATACAGTAAGTTCCAACAAGTGTTAGTTGTTTTTATGTTGTTATTACAGGGTCAGGACTAAGCTGTCTGAGATGATCTTGAGTACAACACTAAATTCAATTAGTAAACGGTATAGACAGATTCAGCACCTTTTCCCTTTAGTGTTGACATAAAGTTTTCCCCCTGAATATCTCTTTTGATATTATAACATCAAAACGTTCTCTGAGGTGGAGAGTGAAACTTACATCTCTGTCTTCTCACATAATAGTACCATTTAGGACTCAAGCTCTCAAATACCCTTATGTCTTGCAATTCGTTATATTCACCTTCCGGAGAATTACTATGGCAACACTTCTGTCTTTGGAAAATGATCACTATTCCTCAATGCTGGGTTGGTGTTTAAGAAAGTGAGGTTTTGCCTTAGCTGGTTTGGCTCAGTGGATAGAACGTCGGCCTGGGGACTGAAGGGTCCCGGGCTCAATTCCAGTCAAGGGCCCATGACCAAGTTGTGGTCTCAATCCCTGGTGGCGGGCATGTAGGAGGTAGCCAATCAATGATTCTCTCTCATCATTGATGTTTCTCTCTCTCTAGCCCTCTCCCTTCCTCTCTGAAATCAATAAAAATCTGTTTTTAAAAAAGTGAGGTTTTCCTAATCTTACCCATATGGAATTATCCTGCAGCTGTAGATTTACCTCCATTGCAGTTCAAGACCCTTGGCAATTATATTCATTCAGGGAGATCATAGAATAGGAATCTAGAGAAACATTCTTAGTTCAGCTGCAAAAAAACTCATTGCTTACAATCAAGTTGTAGTTTAGGCTATTTAATATAATTAGCATTCGTAAGCCCTGTAAAAGCTTTCCACACACTTCTCATATAGTCCACATAGCGCAGATTAAAATCATGTTCCTCTTTTCCTGTTTCAGGAACTCGGAGGCAGAACACTTGATTTCTTCTATGGGAGAGTGAGATGCTGTGAACTATTTACCCCACATACCACTAAGATGTAGAAATGGTATCAGAGGGATCAGAACCAGTCTGAGAGACACAGGCAGGGTGAAACAAAAATCAATGATGCTGACTAAGAGTTGGGAGCCAATCAGATAGAGGTCTGAAATATTATATGGCAGTCAATCAGGAAGTTTGCCATGATTTGGGACTATATAAGCAATGGGATTATATAACAAACAAGGGCAAAATAGGAGGCCCTAACCTGAAATATTGGACCTCAGGACTGAAAAGAAATAAGCAACTGGAGGGAATCCAGAAGAGATCATCTACAATGATGGTTTGAAAGCAAAATATGAACTTTATAGTGTAGCCAAACCACAAAGCCAGACCCAAGGGGCATGATAAAAATCTACACATAGCTCAAGGGTCTTAACACCATGGGGAAAGAGGAATTTTGGCTGGAGATAAGAAACATTTCAGGGGATAAAGTTAAGAAAAGGAAAGTTGGGTTTAGGAGACTCTATTCTTTGGTAGTAAGATGTATGTGTTTGTAGAGCAGTGTCTCAAGGGAATAGAAAGAAAACGGATGAGTTTTCTAGGATTCTTGACAAGAGGGTACCTTGATGTCAGACCAAGGACTCTAGAACTTTCATTAGAATATTCTTGTGCCATGACCAGATGGAACAGATATTTTTTATGGTGAATTTCTAGGATGATTATAATAGGGAATGAACAGTGAACAGATTTTTCTGTCCTTTAAAAGAAGGTATCCTAAGGCAGTGGTCGGCAAACTCATTAGTCAACAGAGCCAAATATCAACAGTACAACGATTGACATTTCTTTTGAGAGCCAAATTTTTTAAACTTAAACTGCTTCTAATGCCACTTCTTCAAAATAGACTTGCCCAGGCCATGGTATTTTGTGGAAGAGCCACACTCAAGGGGCCAAAGAGCCACATGTGGCTCACGAGCTGCGGTTTGCCGACCACTGTTAAGGCATTGTTTAACTTCAGCTCTAAGGAAAAAATAAACAAATATGGACACTAGTTTTCAGTAGCAAATGCCCTGATAAAGGAGCAAAGTCTTAGAGACCTGATTTCTAAAGTACATATATTCCAAATCGTGTACTATTTCGATGCCACCAGTTATCTGGATTCTTAAACAGGCGGATGCGTTGTGAGAAAGATTCCGGGGGTCAGTGTAACAACAGCAGCCATTTTTGAAATTGGTAAATGAAACTCAGATCTTCCTTAATCAAGGTTGACATAAAATGACAGTCAATCAGAAAGGCCAATGTGAGTAGGTACATACAAGCAAAGGGATTATATAACAAACACGAGTAAACGAGGACACCATAACTAACAATGAATATAACATAAGCCACAATGACTGCAAAATAAACCTAATAGCAATCAGGATGGGAATCAAAATAGTTTTTAAAATAGCATTTAAAAATCCAAATAATTTTCTTACAAAATTTTTTCCAGAAGGGTCATCACATTTCCCCCCCGTGTTTTAAAAGCACATATACTTACCCTGAGTTTTAAAGAAGGTGCCTGAGTTTAATTTTATGAATATTTAAAACAATTTCTTCATTGTTTCTAACCGGGAGGCAAGCCCCAGGCTAATGGAGGGTCAGGACCCCTTGGAAACAAGATGATGAATGAGCTGGATGTGTCTGCTCCAAGCACCAAGCACCTATAGAAGTGTCCCTCTGCTCATTGGCTCTCCAACAGCCATGACCAAGAATGTGTGAATTCGTGCCTGGAGGGCATTCTTAACCCTACATAATTGTGGCAGGGTTGCAGTTCAACCCCAGGGTCATCATATGGGCTTAGAGAAACTGAACCTATATGAATCCTAAATTACATTTGCTTAACCACCTTGAGTTATAAGCGATTCTATGAAGTGTGACTTTGTTAACCATCTGCCCCAAATGCCAAAATCCAATGAGGCATAACCAATTCTATGCAATGGTATCCAAATGGTGGAGACATGAAGTGTTCCCATTACTAGTGACAAGTCACAAGGTATTGCTAACTAAGAGATGGCCAGGCAAGACACACCCTCTTCTCGTTCTAATGTGACTTGTCTGAGGAGAGAAGGAAGCAAACACCAGCAATCGCCCAAATGTAATTTAGTGTGTGGCCAGGTGAGGAAGTGAGCGGTCTTAAATGCTGTGCCTCTCCACAGCACACATAATCGCCAGCCACTGAAAATACTGAAGTTCCAGGATGAGAAGAGATGGATAGTGGCATAATGGAAAATTTGTACCTCATCCAGTCTTCAGGCAGCAGATAGCTCATAAAGTTACTGGGAGGGACTCCCTGGGTACAGCCTGTCCCATGGCATTTACCAAAAAATGGACATCAGAGATCCTGGGCTGAAAAGCCCTTTATGGAGGCCTCAAATTCTTCTATTAGATTTTCATGGCTTCTAGATAGCAGAATACCTAAAAACGTCAAACACACTTTCTTGATTTCAGAGAGTAAGGGAGAGGGAGAGAGAGAGAGAGAGAGAGAGAGAGAGAGAGAGAAACATCAACCATGGGAGAGAATCACCCATCAGCTGCCTCCTGCACGCCTCACACTGGGGATAGAGTGTGCAACTGGGCATGTGCCCTGACTGGGAATCTAACTCTGACCTCCTGGTTCATAGGTCAACGCTCAACCATTGAGCCATGCCGGCTGGCTCGAAACACACTTTTTAAAAAGACAAAGAAAGTAACTTTCCCCCTGAAAATTTCATAGGGAATAAAAGAAGTCTTCCAAACTCAAAGCTGGACAATTCTGACCTATACACAACAAAGCAAATGTTTGTGTCAAATACCTGTATTTATAAGTTCATTGTAAGTTTTTTTCATTAGTAAAAGAAATGGTAAAGGAAAGTCGCCTTTACATTTGTATACAATTCTCTGAAGTGGCAAAGGGACGCGCACGAACACATTTCCAGCATCATCTCTGCTCCCCCTAATCAGAAGGTGGTAAGATGTGTTGCAAAACCTAAACGTTACGTCATCTAGCCCGCAGAGAGGCTGTGCGCTTTATAGATTCCAGGGGTTGGCCAGTGGCGGGAGAAGCGGCTCCCGGGCTGGGTTCCAAGCAGGAACACTGACATCGCCAGCATTTTCCAGCCTCCGAGGAATGTGGCCGCGGTGTGCGGCGCCCAGAGGCGTCCCGGAGCCGAATCAGAGACCCATCGCTGAGAGCGCCAATCTCGGCAGCCTATAAGCGGCCGCTGCGCCCGGCGCCGGCCACACCCCGCCTCCTCCTGGGGAACATTTTTACAGTGAGGACCCTCCCCCAGCATTAAGTAGGTCCCATCTCCAGCCCATTTGAATCGAATCTCTAGCCTTCCTTTTTTTAAAAAAAAAACAAAAACAGCAGGGATGGGGGCCGAGGAAGGCAGGACATTTAATTTCAACTTCAGAGCGACCGTCCCGGGTTGCCCATCTGACACCAGTGGGTGGGGTGCAATCTGACACTTCCTTTCCTTTCCAGAAACGTGAGTGGAGCTGGCCTCCCCCTGGACCTGGGGGAGGGGAGGCCGGGGGGGGGGGGAAGGTCCGCACTTCCGTCCTCACGGCTTTCTCCCGGGGAGACCCGGTGTCGGGGCCGCTCCCAGGTCGGGCGCGTAGAAAACTCCAGGTTCTGCTTCCCCTGCTCCTGGCTCCGCCTCAGCTCCAGACCTGGCTTCCCTCCCGCCCCACCGGTCCCGGCTGCCCCGATCCCGCTGTCTCCAGCCTGAGCTTGCGTGCGTGCGTGCGGGGACCTCTCCGCGCCTGCCCCGGCTCCAGGCTGCGCTGCGAATATCCAGAGCCCCTCGGAGCAGAGCATGGATCCCCGCACGTAGTGTCCTCTCCTTAGCCCCCTGAGCGCTGCCAGGAACTCTCTCCCATCGCAGCCACTCAGTCCTCGGAAGGCCCCAGGCGAAGCGGGCTCCGAGCGTGTCCCCGCTTTGTGGCTAGCCTGGCACCCCGCGGACCCTGGAGCGTGGAGACATCCTTGCGCCTAACCAGTTGGAGGAGTGGGCGCAGCGGCCAAGTGGAGGCCAGACACGCAGCTTCGGGGGCTCCAGGAGACGGCGATCGTGCCCCGCGGTGCAGCCCGGGCGCCCAGCTCCTTCACGGGAGGAAGTCCCTCTCGCTGCCCCGGGAGCACCGACGCGCCCTGGGCGCACGCCCTGGAGGCCTCGTCCCCAGGCCCCCACAACCGTCTTCGGGGGTGCGAGGAGGAACCTGCTGGAGACTTCGAGGCTGCCCAGAGCCAGGGAGCAGGAGCCAGGAGTCTCCTTCCTTGGCTGGGAAGGCAGAGTGGCGCTGGCCGGCTGGGCTGGAGCTGGGAACCAGCGAGCGCCTGACCTTCCTCCTCCTCTTCTTTACCCGCCTCGCAGCTTCGGCTCCTGGGGAAGGTTCTAGTCTTCGAGTCGCCGCAGTGGACCCGCTGACCCTTTTCCTAGAAGGCTGGTGATGGATCTGCTCCTGCCCCCGCCGGGGCACTTGTAGTGCGCTGCTGGCACGTGAGCCTGGCACTGGCCTCCACCACCCTCCGAGCCTGGCAGCATCGCCTGAGCCCCCTTCCTTCCGCGCCCCAAATCGCCAGCATTCCGAGAGCGGCCAGAGGGTGGCCTGGGGCAGGGCCCGGCCGAGATGTCCGCGCAAAGCCTGCTCCACAGTGTCTTCTCCTGCTCCTCGCCGGCCTCCGGGTCCACCTCGGCCCAGGGCTTCTCCAAGAGGAAGCTGCGCCAGACCCGCAGCCTGGACCCGGCCCTGATCGGCGGCTGCGGGGGCGACGTGGGCGTGGAGGGCGGCTCGGCGGGGGCCACGGGGAGCCGGCTCTGCTCCCCACTGCCCCTAGCTGAGGGCCTCGGGTGTCGCTCTGCGTCCTCTCCGCGGGGCCCACACTCCCGGGCCAACCGACTCCCATCCCCTAGACCCCTCTGCGCATCCTTCTCCACTCCGAGCACCCCCCTGGAGAAGTCGCCCTCGGGCAGCTTCCACTTTGACTATGAGGTACCCCTGGGTCGCAGCGGCCTCAAGAAAAGCATGGCCTGGGACCTGCCTTCGGTCCTGGCCGGGCCGGGCGGCGGCCGGAGCACCATCCTCTGCTCCTCCGGCGGGGGCTCCAGCAGCATCTTCGCTTCTCCCAGGAGGTGGCTCCAGCAGAGGAAGTTGCAGTCCCCAGCCAGCAGCCACGGCCACCCCTACGTCGTGTGGAAGTCCGAGGTAGGGTCTGGTGCCGGGGCCCTCATGCCCCACCATGGACACCTTTAACTCCATCCCATTTTCAGGGCCGGGGACCCACTGAGGGGCTCCCATGGTGCGGCTGCTCCTCTTTGGCTGGTGACTGGTCCCTGGAAATGGGCCGTCCCTATGGCCACACGTGGTGGCTGGTTCGGGCTTCTTGGCTCCCCTTGGAGCAGCAGTGGAGCTGGAGGAAGGCATGGGGTTCTGCCCTCCTGTCGCTGCCGGCCATTGCAAAGGGGCGTCTCATCCCTGCACCCAAAGTTGATGTTTTCAGGAACTCAGATGATCTCTTTCCAAGCAGTTGGCAAGGGTTAGGTGAAACATACCTGCCATCTGGTTCTACAGAGCGCTCAGGAGCATTACTCTGGAGGGTGTTGTCTATAGTTTCAGTCCGTAGTTCTGTGTGTTGGGATGATAGGGTGGAGTAAGTACTAGAATTCTCTACTAGTAGTTTTGATATTTTCTTCTCCCTAAAGGTCTAATGTCAGAACTCTATGGTATGGGGTACTAGTTTAGGAAATGGTATGGAATGTTGGTTTGGAGGGGGCGGGGGTTGGAAATCTCTGGTTAGCCCTAGCCGGTTTGGCTCAGTGGATAGAGTGTGGGCCTGTGGACTGAAGGGTCCCAGGTTCGATTCCCGGTCTAGGGCACATGCCCGGGTTGTGGGGTTGTGGGTTTGATCCCCAGTAGAGGGCGTGCAGGAGGCATCTGATCCATGATTCTCATCACTGATGTTTCTCTCTCTCTCTCTCTCTCTCCCTTCCTCTCTGAAATCAATGAATATATATATATATATATATATATATATATATATATATATATATATATATATATATATATATATATCTCTGGTTAAGGCTGAGAAAAATCACAGAAACATGCCCAGATTCCACTAAGGACAACTAGGAGTTTTCCTTATTTCACTTATTTCATTAATGAAATATGTGGGAATCAGGAGTCATCTATAATAATAAAAGCGTAACATGCTAATTAGACCAGACGTCCTTCTGGATGACCTTCCTGACGAAGCTGCAGCAGGCAGGGGCCAAGCCCCTTGCACGAATTTCATGCATCGGGCCTCTAGCTAATAAATAAGGAACTGAGAGGCAGCTATTTGGTACCTTCACAATGTGTGCTCTCTGGTCAGGGAGAATGGAGAGCAGAGCCACTGGGAAACTGTGGTTGATGGGTCCTTGGGAAGCAGCATGCTTTTATAAGATAAATAGTAGTTGTTTTTAAAACGAACAGCTCCTATCCCAGTCCACAAACTCTATAGATTTGCCTTGGATCTGTTTCCACAAAGGAAGGGAGATTCCATCAGTTGTAATGAAATATTTTAAAGTACAGTTAGAATTACAGAAATGAAATGCAATACCATGTAATTGCTGGAGATTTAGACTAAATAAAGGAAACAGGACCAAGAAAAACAGTTAGAGAATAACATCCAAGAGCACACCTCGCTCTGTTAACATGGATAACTATGAGATTTTGGCTTTTAATAGATCGCCTTAGAAAAATCAGCAGTATTTATCAGAAATATTAGCATCACCCACTAATAAAACATTCGTTACTTTGTCAAAGTAACTGCTGCTGTTGGGAGGGGAGTATGGATTAGAAAAACTAACAAACATTGCTGATTGTTCTGCCCATTTTCTTGAGGATGATAGGCTGTAGAAAGAAAAGTCAAGTCAGAGAGCCAGAGATTGTCTCCAAACCAGGGAACTCAGCTTTAGAAAGATCTAAATGTCAAAAAACTAAATGCTGAATTTCTGCCCTAGCCGGTTTGGCTCAGTGAATAGAGAGTCGGCCTGCGGACTGAAGGAAGGGTCCCAGGTTCAATTCCGGTCAAGGGCACGTACCTTGGTTGCAGGCTCCTCCCCTGCCTTGGCCCTTGTCAAGGCTCCTGCAGGAGGCAACCAATCGATGTGTTTCTCTCACATCTATGTTTCTCTCGATCTTTCCCTCTCTCTAAAAATCAATGGAAAAATACCCTTGGGTGAGGATTAAAAATAAGTAAATAAAAAGAAATAGATATTGAATTTATCTTGGTCTCTAGAAGGGGCTGGGTTCCCACGCTATATCAGAAGCACACATTATCAGATTAATCTGTTGGAGTTGAGAGAAAGAGAGAGAAATGCAAAAGCAAGCCAAGTACTTGGATTAGGTAGCCCCTGACATTCATGTTTAAACCTAATTGCATCATTAAGGTGGTTTTCCTTAGCAACCATACATACTTGGAATATCACGTACAGAAGCTGTTTGTGACCAAAAGGCATTCTATTGTAGGTGGTCACGACTTGTTCAAAATGATCTTCTTGGCCGTTAAACCTCATGGTCAATGGACAAGTAGCTGAACTGCAGCAATACTGGTGGTTTGCAACTGTTCCATGCAGTGTTTGGGCAGTCTGCAAGCTCATCTACTGTGACTGTCACCCTTTGCAGTTAAAACGAAGTACATGTAAATGGGGACATCTGTCATAGTGTCAACAATAAAAAGAAAGAAAAAAGGATGAAATACCCTTAAGCTTAGATATCTTGTATTTTCAAGTTTCGTTATAAAATATAACATATAAAAAGCAGTGTTTAAAAATGAAAAAAATACACCACTAAATACAAGGCCATCTAGCCAAAGAACAAAACTTTCTCATAAAATGTGTGTGTGTGTGTGTGTGTGTGTGTGTGTGTGTGTGAGAGAGAGAGAGAGAGAGAGAGAGAGAGAGAGAGAGATCCCTTTCTCTTGAGGCAGACATGGAGTGATTGGATAGAATCCTGGCGTGAAGACCCGAGGCTGGTTTTGTTTAGTAGAGGCCCAGATATCCCAACGTAACCCCTGGGTCTGGAATTTAATGGCCTGGATTACCTTTCAGAGGTTGAACGCCCTGAAGCCTTCTCAAACACACACACACACACACACACACACACACACACACACACACACACACTCCCCAAGGCAATTCATCTCATTGAGCACTGCTTGTCCTTCTCACTGGCAAGCGAGATGGGGCCTGTGTTCTAAAAGGGAATCTTTACTAATGATGTCAAAAGTCCAGCAAATGAGCCCCTTGCAAGGTTACTTATGGGCCCTGGAGGGGAAATTTGGTTCATACAGATCGGATCCTTGTGCTTTTCCTGGTTGTTCTGGCTTAAGGTTTCTTAGCCTCTGCCTTAGTGACACTTGTGGCTGAATGATTCTTTGTGCTGGGGCTGTCCTGTGCATAGTAGGATGTTTAGCAGCACCCAGGGCTACCCACTAGCACCCCTCCCCACCAGTGTGACAATGAAAAATGTCTAGAGACGCTACCCTAGGTGTCAAAATTGCCCCAGTTGAGAATCACTGCACCAGGGAGTTGAATGCACACCCCGTGCTGACCATATAGTGAGTGAGTGCCCACAGAAGTGCTTTCAGCGGCCATAGAGCTTCCTTGGGGCCTTCATCAAATCCCAAATCTATGCAGATCCTGTTCCATGGACCACTTAAGGTTTGTTCAACTTTTGTTTCTCTTCCATGGAATCCATAGGCAAACCTGAGAATTCACCTTCATTCAGGTTTAGCCAGAGATGGATCACATACATTTCTATTTAGTTATAAAATATAACATATAAAAAGCGGTGTTGAAAAATGGAAAAAAAAGTGTGTGTGTGTGTGTGTGTGTGTGTGTGTGTGTGTGTGCGCGCGCGCGCGCAGAATCTTCATGCAGCAGATTCTCTGGTTTTAAACTTAATGTTCTTACAGTGGCGCCTGCTCCCAAGACTCTCATAAATGCCTGCCACTCTATGACTTATGCTCACTCAGAGCTCACAAATGGCTATATTATGGCCATAAACCTGAAGGTGTTAGTAAAAATCATCTATGACTCTATTTATATTTCCTCACTATGGAGTTCAGGATTGCTCTAACTAAATCTGATTCATGGACATGCTGGGTAGAATATCTATTGAGTAGATAAAGGGAGAAGACTAAAGGATAAATCCTGCATGGTGATACCATTGGTACATGCTTCTCAACTTGTGTTCTTTTTTTAAAAAAAATATTTTTATTGATTTCAGAGAGGAAGGGAGAGGGAGAGAGAGAGAAAACATCAATGATGAGAGAGAATCATCGATTAGCTGCCTCCTGCATGCCCCACACTGCGTATCAAACCATGACCTCCTGGTTCATAGGTTGATGCTCAACCACTGAACCACACAGGCTGGGCTCAACTTGTGTTCTTAGCAGCCAAGCTTTGTCTCTGATTCTGACCACAGACAAGGTCTTGTTCCAACTCTGGGGTTCTTCTAATTCTCATGGACCAGAGCTGGGATTATGCTCGTAGCTGATATGGAGTTTCCCAGCTTTGATAACCCATAATTAATTAGATTTTTCTCTGTCCATGACTTCTCTTCTTCATTCATGCCACAAGCACTTCTGGACCACAAACATTTCTGTAGTTACCAGGAGTTCAGAGAGGCTGAAATATGGTGTCAGGTCTTAAAGAGCTCAGACTCTGCTGAGGAGAATGGATGAATCAACCAATAAGTACAATGCAGAAGGATCACAACACAATGAGGGATGGGGACGGGGAATGGTGGTGTGATGGTTCACTCTGCTTTGGGTAGTCTTTGGAAAGCTTTACTTGTGTAGAGAACACTTGAACTTGATCTCAAGGATGACTGCCATTTATATAAAGAAGGGAAGCGATTCCTTGATGAAGAGAAAGTAGTAGACATATAAAGGCAAAGAGGGGTTGGTGATGCTCGAGTTTCCAACGAAGAGGACTTAGAGGGGCTTAGGAGCAAAGATTTGTTTGGAGGAGGAGGTTAGGACATCTGCGGTTTATTATATTAGCAACCACATGGATTTTTATGGAATAAAATCTAATGAAACCAGAAATTGGACATGTCTTTGGAAGATAATACCTAACTATGGCAGGAGGCCAAAGCACACTGCCTACCCTTCAAAGCACCTCTTGGCATCAAATCTGCAGAGAAGTGAAACATGTGGAGTGTTTTTGAAGTTAGGAGTTCGGTGTGCCTGGAGCATGGGCTGTCTCTTGCTCTGTTGGATGCTAGTCCAACAGGTTGGGTAACATTCATTGTGAAGAGCCCACTGTGCACGCCTCAGGAATTTGGGCTGTACATTTTGCAGAGCAGTGGTTCTCAAAGTGGAGGCAACTTTGTCCCCAGGGCACATTTAGAAATGGCTGAAGACAGTTCTGGTTGTCACAGCTGGGGATGGTGATGTATTACTTTTCTATTGCCGCTGTAGCCAATTACCCCAAACTCAATGGCTTAGAGCAACACACATTTATTATCCTATGCTTCTGGAGGACGGAAGTCTGAAATGGCTCTCTGGGCTGAAGTCAAGGTATTGGAAGGGCTGTGTTCCTTCTCAAGGCTTTAGGACCCGTATCTTTTGCTTTGCCAGTGGCCCACTTTCTTCATCTTTAAAGCCAGCCATGTTGGATCTCTTTGACTTTCTTCCATAGTCATTTATCCCTCGGGCTCTCTTAAGGACTCTTCTGATAACATTGGGCTCACCCGAATAATCCAAGATAATCTCATTATTTTAAGGTCAATTGATTAGCAACCTTTAATTCCATCTGCAACCTTAAATTTCCTTTGCCATGCAATTTAACAAATTCACAGGTTCCAGAGATTAGAGTGTGGCGAGACATTATTCTACCCACTACAGGGGAGGTTTTACTGGCATCTAGTGGCAAGAGGGAGAGACCAGCGATGCTCCTAAGCACTCGGCAATGTATAAGGCAGCCCCCACAACAGTCATCTGGCTCTCAACAACAAGAATGCCCAGGTTGAGAAACCCGGTTGTGGAGAATGGGAGAAATTAATTTCTTAAGCATGAGGGGGTAACGTGATCAGATATGTGGTTCAAAGAGATTTTTCTGGTGTCTGGGGGTGGGGGAGGGTATATTAGTAGAGTGTGGATACTCAGAGGAAGTGGGCTCTAGGAAACCATGCCAAGGGTCCTATAAACAAATGAGAGTTAGCATATAAACATTTATTGCCTTTCCACTTGAGCAAACTGTTTTCTTGTGCTATTGAACTCCTTCTAATAGGTTGTTCTCTATAGATCAGTGGTTCTCAACTGGGGGCAAGTTGGCATCCTGGGGCCAATATTCTTTATTGATTAAGGTATTATATATGTGTCCTTATCCCCCCCCCCATTGTCCCCGCACACCCCCACTCATGCCCTCACCCCTCTGGTATCTGTGTCCATTGGTTAGTCTTATATGCATTCATACAAGTCCTTTGGTTGATCTCTCCCCCTTACCCCTCCCCTCCCCTGCTTTCCCTCTGAGGTTTGACGGTTTGATCGATGCTTCACTGTCTCTGGATCTGTTTTTGTTCATCAGTTTATGTTGTTCATTATATTCCACAAATGAGTGAGATCATGTGATATTTATTTTTCTACAACTGACTTATTTCTCTTAGCATAATGCTCTCTAGGTCCATCCATGCTGTTACAAATGGTAGGAGTTCCTTCCTTTTGACAGCAGCATGGTATTCCATTGTGTAGATGTACCACAGTTTTTTATTTATTTTTTAAATTTTATTTTATTGTTTAAAGTATTACAAATAGTAGTACATATGTCTCTTTTTCCCCCCATTGACCTCCCCCCAGCCTCCCCTACCCCCAGCACATGCCCTCACCCCCCCTCCCAGTGTCTTGCGTCCATTGGTTATGCTTATATGCATGCATACAAGTCCTTCGGTTTATCCTTACTCCCCCCACAACCCTCCCCTGCCTTCCCACTGTAGTTTGACAGTCTGTTTGATGCTTCTTTGCCTCTGTATCTATTTTTGTTCATCAGTTTATAATGTTCTTTATATTCCACAAATTAGTGAGATCATGTGGTATTTATCTTTCACTGACTGGCTTTTTTCACTTAGCATAATGCTCTCCAGTTATCCTGGGGCCATTTTTGATTGACAGAGCTGGGATGGGGGATGCTACTGACATCTGGTGGGTGGGGAGAGGCCAGGGACAATGCTAATCATCCTACAGTGCAGAGGACAGACCCCACAACAATTCATTATCCTATTTGAGATTTCAATAGTGCCAAGGTCTCCCCCCCTCTCTTCCACTCTCCCTAAAAATCAATGGAAAAATATCCTCAGGAGAAGATTAAAAAGAAAAAAAGAAAGGACCTTGGGTAGCACCCAGCTGCAGCCTCCTTATTTTACAGATAAAGAGAGGGACGAAAAAGGTTAAACGCAAACTCAGACAACATCCTGAGGGGAGAACCATCCTGAAATCCCCCTTGACTCTCAATACAAACTGCCAAACTTCTGGAAAAAAGAGTAACTAGGAGCAACTTAGACCTTGGCAATCTCTTCTCCATTCCCATTACTTACTGAAACAGTTCCCTCTAAGGTGCCCACATGCCAAGACTCTTCTTAGACCTCCTTTGGTGGACTTTTGGGCAGAACTGCTGGCACTGGTCTGCCCTCCCCCTCCTTTCCCCACCACACAGAGGAGTCTCAGTCCTCTCCTGCTGCTCGCTTCTCCTTATCTACTGTCCCCTTCTGCTTTCCTGTCTCTGTGCTTGTTTTTGCTCAGCCATCCCCATGGTTCTACGTTTTCTTTTTTTAAAATACAGTTTTATTGATTTCAGGAGAGAGAGAGAGATGGAAACATCCATGATGAGAGAGAATCATGGATCGGCTGCCTCCTGCACACCCCCACTGGGGACTGAGCCCACAACCCGGGCCTGTGCCCTGACCAGAATCGAACCTGGGACTCTTCAGTCTGCAGGCCTATGCTCTATCCACTGAGCAACACCGGCTAGGGCTCTACATTTTCTTTAAATTTTTCTCCCTTGACGGCCTCATTCACTTTTGTGATTTCAGCCATCACCCCTCTCTGGGACACTCCTAACTCTGTGTCTAGCTGTGATCTTGCACATGAACTCTTTTTTTAAATTGATGATTTTTTTTTTTTTTTTTGGTGAGAGAGAGAGGGAGTGGGAGAGAGAGAAACATTGATTAGTTGCCTCCAGTTGCTTCCTGTGCGCACCCCGACTGGGGATTGAACCCACAACCTGGGTATGTGCCCTGATCAGGAATTGAACCCTTGACGGTGTACGTACAGGACAATGCTTCATCCAATTGAGCCCACCGGCCAGGCTTGCACATGAGCTCTTGACATCTATTTCTGACTTTCTGCAAGACACCTGCTCGCAATGCCCACTGGCCTCCTCAGACTCTACATGTTTGCAGCGGAACAGATCGGCACCCCCTCCCCTCTGAGCACATTTCATTTTCTGTACTTCCTATTCTGCTTGGAGTCACCATGTTCCTACCTTCTTAATTTTACGAGAGATGGCTGGAGATGCCTCCAGCCCCACCCCCCTTCCCTCTGATCTTCTCCAAGAACTTCTCAAACCCTGTTGTGCTTGCTTCTCATTTTCTCTGTTCTAGGAAAGATTTGAAGTAGAATGTATCCAAGTTCTTGTTTATTTTATTTTATTGAGTTCAGAGAGGAAGGGAGAGGGAGCGAGAGCTAGAAACATCCATGATGGGAGAGAATCATGGATTGGCTGCCTCTTGCACGCCCCCCACTGGGGATCGAGCCTGCAACCTGGGCATGTGCCTGACCGGAATTGAACCCGGGACCCTTCAGTCTGCAGGCTGACGCTCTATCCACTGAGCCAAACCGGCTAGGGCTGTATCCAAGTTTTCACATCTCTCCAGCTGTTCCTTCTCATCGCCACTGCCTCATTTGGGTCCTCATTTGCTGTGGCCTCCTACTTGGTCAACCCGCCTTGGATTTCTCCCTCTCCATCTGGCTTATTGGCCTTCTACTCTGAACATATAATTGTCATCATGTTCACTCCCTGAGCGAAAACCTTTGCAGGTGCTCAGGGTGTACAGAATGAAATCTAAACTGCTTAGCCGGTTAGTCCAAAGCCCTTTACAATATCATCCTAGTCTACCTCCTCCCCTTCCCCAGGAACTCTGGTCCAGCAAAGCCAAACTGGCCACTCCAATAGGCGGTCATGGAATATTTGTTGAGTGCCGGCTATGGCCTTGATACTGGGGATGTATGTGGAACAATCACGCAGGGCCCCACAAGGTGCTTCCCCTTTTATGAAAGCAATTCTTTCAGATAAAGAGACCCTTGGACGTGTTCAGAATGCGGTGACAATATGGAAAGAGGACTCTGGCAGACAGAACAATGGCCTCCTAAAGGTGTCCGCGTCCTAATCCCCTGAACCCATAGATATGCTGCCTTACTTGGCAGAAGGGACTTTGCAAATGTCATTAAACTGGGGGTCTTGAAATGGAGTGATTATCATGGAATGTCTCAGTGAGCCAATGTCATCACAAGGGTCCTTATAAGAGGGAGGCAAGCCGAAACCGGTTTGGCTCAGTGGAGAGAGCGTCGGCCTGCGGACTGAAAGGTCCCGGGTTCGATTCCGGTCAAGGGCATGTACCTTGGTTGCGGGCACATCCCCAGTAGGGGGTGTGCAGGAGGCAGCTGATCGATGTTTCTCTATCATCGATGTTTCTAGCTCTCTATCCCTCTCCCTTCCTCTCTGTGAAATATCAATAAAATATATTTAAAAAAAAAGAGGGAGGCAAGAAGGTCAGAGTTAGAGAAGGAGATGTGAGGATAGAACTAGGGATAGAGGGAGAGAGAGAGAGAGAGAGAGAGAGAGAGAGAAATTTTGAAAATGGAGCCATCTGCCAAGAAATGGGGTGGCCTCTAGAAGGTGGAAAACACAAGAAAATGGGTTCTCCCCTGGAACCTGCAGAAGGAATGCAGTTTTTTTTAAAAATATATTTTTGTTCGTTTCAGAGAGGAAGGGAGAGGCAGAGAGAGAGAGAGAGTGATAGAAACATCAATGATGAGAATCACTGAGCAGCTGCCTCCTGCATTCCCCCCACTGGGGATCCAGCCCACAACCTGGGCATGTGCCCCTGACCAGAATTGAACCCGGGACCCTTCAGTCCGCAGGCTGACGCTCTGTCCACTGAGCCAAACCTGGTAGGGGAGCAAGCATTTCTTTGCGTGCCACATCTGTTGGTGTGTGAGGCTGGGAGAAATCCAAGTTCAAAATGCTCTTTGTCATCCCCTATCAGAGGGGGGAGGAAGAGCTGCGCTTTGAGTAAATATTCATTTACATCAGCAGCATTCCTCTGCGCTCATTCGATGCTCACTTCTCTCTTGTTAACAGACTCGAATAAACACATAATTCTACCAAAATATTAGCAGTGTGTGCTGTTTTCTTTCACTTGCCAACATTGTTTTATAATAAATACCGTTGGAAAAATACCATTGGCCAGTATCCTCAGCAACAGCGTTAATATCTCTAGGGCACAAAGTATGGATTTGGGAGTTTCTTTGCCAAAACAAGCTAAGTATGCCTGGCTTGTAATGCATTCTTTGAATATACTGATCTTGTTACCTTTGAGCTTGATTTTAACATAAAACATTTCTCTTGGTTGGCAAAAAAAATGCGGTCATTATTTTCTGTGAAATTCACTAGTTAAATACGTTTTATTTTTGTGCACCTGAATTGTGCACCTGAAACCTGTATAGTTTTAACCAGTGTCACGCCAATAAGTTCAATAAAAAGGAAAAAAAAACATTTAACACTAAAAAAAATCTCTCTGAGAAGATATCTATTAACATAAAGTTTCTTTTCAAACGGACACGCAATGTTGGCAATGTTGGTACTAAAACAGATGTTTGTAATGTGCTTTCCTGGTGGAAATGTGTAGATTAAATCGGATGTTCAGATACTCATGTTT
Organism: Plecotus auritus; assembly: GCF_963455305.1. Lineage (NCBI taxonomy): Eukaryota > Metazoa > Chordata > Mammalia > Chiroptera > Vespertilionidae > Plecotus > Plecotus auritus. Next base: position 4,880,830 of record NC_137784.1, on the reverse strand, counting down.
GTCAACAATAATTTTAGTCCAGCAGAAGCAATGGGTTTTTTCAACAGTTTTGTTCACTTGGCTAATATCGTGGCTTCGTTTCAGCCGGCACTTCAGGCGGCTGAGGCCTGTGCCCATGGTGGGTGCCGAGCTGTAAGAGGTGCTTAAGGCCTCTGCAGGGGTAACCCAGAAACTCTGCTCTCTCCTACTGGGCAAGTCACAGGCCAGTCCAGATGCAAAGGATGAGGGAATAGATGCCACCGACTAATGGGAATTTCTGCCACGTGGCAAGGGGCCAGTGCTTGATCCAACTACAGGCGTGTGTGTGTGTGTGTGTGTGTGTGTGTGTGTGTGTGTGTGTGTGAACGACTTGGAATTTTGAAGTGGTATGAAAAAGATAATCAGAAGGAAACACGTCAAAATATTGTTATAATATCTCTGGATGAATTTCAATTCTCGTCGCATTTTTGTATTTTCAGTTCTTCGGAAATAAACAGGTATTACTGGTGTAAGGTAAACAGCAGTAAAAAATTAACAAAGGGTGCTGGGAGCTAGAAGAGGACGTGGTTGCTTCTGTCTGTGAGGAAAGTGCTAGCGTTTCTTCCCAAATACCAAGAATTGTAAATTGTAGCCCTCTGGAGGGTGAACTTGTGTAAAATTAAAAAAAAAAGATTTCTGTGTGTAAAATGTGAAACACACTGTTTCTTAGATGGGAACGTCTGCTTTTTAAACAAATTTTCAGTTACTTTGCACAATAGCTGGCCTGCCCAGAAGAAAGAATGTAGGAGGAGACATTGTGGTGTTAGCTCCTGAATTTGGGCAACTGGGCTCACGCAGGAGAAGAAACTCTGGCCTGTTGCAGTTCTGTTTGCCTGTTGTTGGGTGGACGGCTAGATGGTGGATCCCTGGGTGGGACAATGGCTAGGGAAACCTCTTTTCTTCCCCAGTACTTTCTGGAAAATCTCAAATGTGATCTTCACCAAAAGAAAAGTGGGGCCCGGCCTGTGTGGCTCAGTGGTTGAGCGTCACCTATGCTCCAGGAGGTCATGGTTGGATTCCAGGTCAGGGCACATGCCCAGGATGCAGGTTCCATCCCCAGTGGGGGACATGCAGGGAGGCAGATGATCAATGATTCTCTCTATTATTGATGTTTTTCTCTCTCTCTTCCTCTCTGAAATCAATAAAAACATATTTAAAACAAAAGTAGGTAAGTGCTACAGGAGAACCCATTTATTAATTAGATTTCAATGATATCCATTATTTCCTTTAATTGTTTTTTAAAAAGCTTTATTGAGATTTAATTTACACATCATGCAATTTACCCATTTAAAGTGTAGAATTCAATGTTTTCTAGAATAGGTACAGAGTTGTGCAACGATCAGTTTTAGAACATTTTAATCACCCCAGGAAGAAATCCTATTACCCATTAGCAGTCACTCCCCATTTCTCTTTGCCCCCAGCCCCTATCACTAATCTGCCCACTCTTTCTGTCTCCTCAGATCTGCTTATTTTGGACATTTCATGTAAGTGCAATTATGCAATATGTAGTATTTTGTCTATGGCTTTTTTTCACTTAGCACAATTTCTTCAAGTTTCATCCACGTTGTTGCTGAATAATGTTCCATTGCATGGATAATCTTATCTTGTTTATCCGTTCATCACTTGATAGATATTTAAGCTGTTTCCACTTTTTGGCTGTTATGAATAATACTGCTATGAACACTGTCATACAAGTCTTTGTGTGGGCACATGTTTCCAGTTCTCTTAGGTATATACCTAGGAGTGGGATTTCTGGGTATGCTGAGGTTTAAACAAATTCGTGGTTTAGGCTCTTGTGGTAAGTATCATAGTTGATTTTACTGGGATTATTATTCTTTGGCTTAACCAAGTTGTGACCATAAGGCATGTTATGAATAAACATCTCAGAAGAGTTTCCAAAAAGTAGTTTTACAGATCTTTTAAGTGACAGCACCAAAGCTGGCATAGGTGCTTGGCATCATGAGGTATTTTGAACTGATTGTGTAAATTCTCCTGCTTGCTTCCAAAGTGTACTGCATACAAGAAATGAAATCTTACATTTAATGTTGAATATATGGTATATTGCTTGGTATCACCATGCATACATGGTGAATTGGAAAAGATGAAATGGGCCCTAGCTGGTTTTGTTCAGTGGATAGAGCGTTGGCCTGTGGACTGAAGAGTCCTGGGTTTGATTTCAGTCAAGGGCACAGGCCTTGCTCACAGGCTTGATCCCCAGCATGTTGCACAACTCTGTACCTATTCTAGAAAACATTGAATTCTACACTTTAAATGCCCCTGGCACTCTCCAGCATGCAGGAGTCAGCCGATCAATGATTCTCTCTCATCATTGATGTTTCTATCTCTCACTCCCTCTCCCTTCCTCTGAAATCAATAAAAATATATTAAAAAAATAAAAAATAAAAATGAAAAGATGAAATGGTTGTGTGCCCATGGACTGAAAATGGGTAAAATCATACACTATTCATTGGCCTGTCAAGCAATGTACAAAAGTCTGAATGTCTGTTATTTGTTTTAAATGGTATTTTTTTAATAGGGAGAAAAGAATTCTCTATAATAAAAGGCTAATATGCAAATTGTTCCCTTGACTGGGAGTTCGACCAGGAGTTTGACCAGGGGGTGGGGTCAGCCCGCCAACCTCCTGCATCCCTTCCCCCCCGCTAGCCTGGCCCGATTGGCCCCAATTGGGCCTGGCCGACCGGACCCCACCTGTGCACGAATTCATGCACCGGGTCTCTAGTAATGAGATAAAAAAGATGAGAAAGCAAGTGCTGTTGTCAAGCTTTTGCCAGAAGGCTGTGATTGATGATTACCTGCAGCCCAGCAGGGACCACACGGGCATGCTTAGAATTCGCTTAAGCAGTTTCTAGGCTTTCCTCCCTGCAGGCTGTTAAAATTCTTCAGCCTCAGAGCACTTGAGCAGGAGAAGATTGCTTTTTGAAAACTATGAAGTCTATTCAGGCATGTGGAATGTATGCTTTGTTTTACTGAAATGCTCCAAAGACAGGGTGTGGAAGTATTTATAATGTACACAACAGCTTATTCACAGCATTTAAATGCATGCTTGTTACATTTTTCTTTTTCTCTGAAGTTTTTCCGTGTCTGTATGAGCGAAGTTATTGCATCATCTGTTACTTTATCAAGACGTCACGTGTGGTATGACCTTCTTAAAGGGGAAAGTGACTATTTAGCATATCATAGCGAAAAGGTTTTCTTCCTCCTTTGAGCTACTTGCGCCTTGCTGGTCAGTATGCCGGGTCCCAGGCTGTGTGCTGCTGTTGCTGAAGAACAAAATCATTGGCTTTGGAAGAACTTTTCTCCCATCGGGGCAATCTTCTTGGAACCACAAATGCCCCCTTCTTCCATGTGAGGGAATAGGTTTTACTCTCTGCTCTCCCTTTGTGTATAGTTTTGGCAAGTCTCTGTCACTGTTTTTGTTTCTTTGTAGTTTATCCTCACCTGAGGATATTTTTCCATTGCTTTTTAGCGAGCATAGAAGGGAGGGGGCGAGAGAGAGAAACATCGATGTGAGAGAGACACATCGCTTGGTTGCCTCCTGCACACCCCCCGACCAGGGCCGCGGAACCTGCAACTGAGTTATCTGCCCTTGACCGGAATCGAACCCGGGACCCTTTAGTCTGCTGGCCGAAGCTCTAGCCACTGAGCCAAATCGGCTAGGGCTCTGTCACTGTTAATTCAGGGGGGCTGCTGATTTGAAACGTGTGGTGAATGTCAAAGTGAGGCAGAATGTGATTCTTATGCTGTGTCCTTTGTGAAATCTAAAAATTAGGTGGCTGCTTGTCCCAAGGAAAGCCGTCTCCCCATACCTTCTCCCACTTACCAGCCAGGAAAAAAATGGATCCATCAGTCCATCTCACAGCAACTATTTGTCAAACATCCATGCCTCTGGCACTCTCCAAAACCTTGTGATGTGAAGCTGCCCAACCTTCATATAGATTACTGTTCTGGTTGGATAGTGCACAGGGGAAGCAGAATAACATAGAAGTTTTAAATTGGCCCCCAGCCGGTTTGGCTCAGTGGAGAGAGCATTGGCCTGGGCACTGAAGGGTCTGGGGTTCGATTCCGGTCAGGGGCACATGTCCAGGGTACAGGCTCGATCCCCAGTAGAGAGCGTGCAGGAGGCAGCCGATCCATGATTCTCTCTCATCATGGATGTTTATCTACGTATCTCTCCCTATCCCTTCCTCTCTGAAATCAGTAAAAATATTTAAAAAAAAACATATTGAATTGGGATAGAACTGTATTGGGATGCCTAATAATTCCATCTAGCTTAAGAGAAGGCAACATTTGGGATGCTTGGGAATGATCCAAGGAGACCTCGATAGAAGAGGGGCCCTGGAGCTGCCCCTGGAGGGAGATCCAGGGGTAGGCAAACTTTTTGACTCGAGGGCCACAATGGGTTCTTAAACTGGACCGGAGGGCCGGAACACAAGCATGGATGGAGTGTTTGTGTGAACTAATATAAATTCAAAGTAAAGGAGTGGAGGGGAGAGCAAGAGAACCGGATAGAACAGCTGGATCCGGCCTGCGGGCCGTAGTTTGCCCACGGCTGATTACTGTCACTATATGAAGAGGAGACTTCCAAGCATTTAAGGTTGGGGAGGGATAGGAACAGCAGCTCTGAGAAGGAAGCAGCCTACAGGACAGTCCAAGGAAGCAGCCATCACGGTGCACATGAGACTGTGCCGGAGGCCCAGTAGTAGGTAAAGCGGCAAAACCAGAAGCAGTTTTGGAGCATCTCATCGAATCTCTTATTTCCTTGATGTATCCTTGTCTTCCCTCATTGCGTACTTTACAGTAGAAAGTCATTTAGGGCGAGGGCAGCACTGTTCTTCCGATTTGCATTTATGTATCTAGTTTTAAAAACACCATGACTGCCCAGCTCCTGTAGCTCAGCAGTTGAGCACTGACCCCGGAACCAACAGGACCTCTGTTCGATTCCCGGTCGGGGCACATGCCTGGATTGTGGGCTCGATCTCCTGTGGGGGGCGTGCAGGAAGCAGCCAGTCGATGATATTTCTCTCTCATCAATGCTTCTATCGCTCTATCCCACTCCCTTCCTTTCTCTGTAAAATATCAATAAGAACATATTTAAAAAAAAAAACCCAACTCGTTCCTTTTGGAAGCAAACAAAAACAGAGTTAGGATGAACACCCACTTCTAGTGTAGGCGATTTTTCCTTCTTCAATTCAATGAAAAGATTCATATTTGAAGGTTTTTCTTATGTTCAGATGGGAAGCCAAATGCAGACACAAGCCTAGAAGATAGTGATGCCAAGTTTATGTTTCTTGAGTAATGGATGTGACATCAACTTTAGTCTGATGAGGGAGCATGGGTTAGAGAGTGGAATATTCATGTTTGCTTCCCCAGGGCATTGCTCTTATGTCTCCTTTACATTTTATTAGATTGTAAAACTATGGAATCAGAAGCTTATAAAAAATATCACTGTAACAACATAAACTGATGAACAAAAACAGATCCAGAGACAGAGAAGCATCGATCAGATGGTCAAACCTCAGAGGGAAGGTAGGGGAGGGTGGGGGTAAGGGGGAGAGATCAACCAAAGGACTTGTATGCATGCATATAAGCCTAACCAATGGACACAGACACCAGGGGGGTGAGGGCATGAGCGGGGGGGGGGGGACAGGGGGGGATAAGGACACATATGTAATACCTTAATCAATAAAGAAAGACAAAAACAATGATAACTATATAAAAGTATCACTGTAAAGGAACACGTTGATAAGATAGTGGAGATAGGATTTGTTCTTCTGATAACAGCAGTCATCTAAACACCTTTTTCTGGCATAAAATCATAGCTTTAGGATGACTTTCCTACTTACCGGAAATCACTTAGACTGTTAAGAGAAACTGGCTAAAATTTAAAAGGAGGCTTTAAAAGGTTAAGTATGGTTCTCATCTACTTTTAAAACTCAATGTTTAAGGCCATGGCCATAGGGATTGGGAGTTGGTCGTGAAGCAGGTTGATGATAATCTCTGTCAATCTCTCTCTCTCTCTCTCTCTCTCTCTCATACACACATGCATACTCTAAATTATATGACAAAATAAAATTCTGTGAAAATTGATTGCTAAGCCACAGCATCATACAATTGTCTAATCCAGAAGGAATATTAAAAATCATTTATACTCTTTCATAATGTGTCCCAATGTCCCCTTTTTGTTTGGCCTTATGCTTCTGCTTCCTTCTAGTCCTCTTGTCTTGTCATTCTTTTACCCTTTGCCATTTCTTTTGTTGTTGTTAATCCTCACTCAGTATTTTGCCACTGATTTTTAGGGAGAGTATAAGAGAGAGGGAAAGACAGAGAGAAACATCAATGTGAGAGAAACACATCGATTCATTGCCTCCTGCACGAGCCCCAACCAGGGCCCAGACCAGGGAGGAGTCTGCAACCAAGGTATGTGCCTTTGACCGGAGATGAATGTAGGACCCTTTGGTCCACAGGCCGACGCTCTAGCCACTTAGCCAAACCGGCTAGGGCTACCCTTTGCCATTTCTTAGACTCAGTTACCATTCCAAAATTTTGACATCCAGAAGTCCTTTCAGATGAGACCATCGATTCATGCTTCCTGAAACAAATTAGCTATAAATTATAAACTTTCACATTTACAAATGTGGCATTCTTTTGCAGCCTAACATTTGTCTAAAGATAGTTTTCATTATCCATTGGATCTTATTCATTCTCATATACAAAATTAGTACTTTAACCTCTCTTTCTTACTAGCTAATCTATGTATATAAAAGGCTAAGTGACTGTCTGTCCATCCGTCCAACCGTCAGATTGACCTACTAGCCAGTACATATGACACGCACTGGCAATTTAAAAATAAATGTTGACTTGTGCATGTGCAATATATATAAAGCTCCCATCGAATTTCTTATAAGTATTACTCCTTTGGGAATGCCATGTCATAAATTCAAATTGAAAGTAGGTGCAATCATCATGCTCCTGAGAAATCTTAATAGTAAATGGGGTCTTTGTAATGGTACCAGATTTATTATCAAAAGATTGCGACCTAACATAATCGAAGCTGAAGTATTAACAGGATCTGCAGAGGGAGAGGTTGTTCTGATTCCAAGAATTGACTTGTCCCCATCTGACACTGGCCTCCCATTTAAATTAATTTGAAGACAGTTTCCCATGATGCCAGCATTTACGATGACTATTAATAAATCACAAGGACAAACTTTAGACAGAGTAGGAATATTCCTACCTGAACCCGTTTTCGCACATGGTCAGTTATATGTTGCTTTGTCTCCAGTTCGAAGAGCATGTGACGTTAAAGCTGTAAATACTTAATCACAAGGAAAATTAGTCAAGCACTCTGAAAGTGTTTTCACTCTTAATGTGGTATACAGGGAGATATTAGAATAAGTTTAATCAATTTATCAGTCATTGTTTTTATCAATGTTTTTATATCATGTTTTTGTTGTTTTTATATCAGGTCTTTGTTGTTATATCATGTTGTTATTGTTTATTTATTAATACATTTATATATTATTTTCATATACATTTTACTAATTTTCTTTCTTTTTTTAAAAAAAATATATTTTATTCATTTTTTACAGAGAGGAAGAGAGAGGGATAGAAAGTTAGAAACATCGATGAGAGAGAGACATTGATCAGCTGCCTCCTGCACGCCCCCTACTGGGGATGTGCCTGCAACCCAGGTACATACCCTTGACAGGAATCGAACCTGGGACCCTTCAGTCCGCAGGCCGACGCTCTAGCCACTGAGCCAAACCGGTTAGGGCCTAATTTTCTTTAATCTCTGACACTTCTATAGAGAAAGAGTGAATAGCAATATTAAAATATTTTTTCTAATTAATTTCCTTTCAATGTGCATGAATCCGTGCACTGGGCCTCTAATAAATTTATAAACTTAAGTCTTTGTATTACTAGTTAGTCTGGAGCTATATATGACTTTTTTCATCTGCTGGAAATTAATATTTTCTTCTTTTGGGGAGGGGATTAAAACATGAATTTAATGTAGAAGGAGTAGTAATTTGGCCCTGTTTTCTATGAAAACACCTTTGAAAAATATGAAAGCCAGCTGACCCCTTGTTCTCTAGACAGATACCAGGGAGAATTACTATTGCAACTGAAAACAAGTGGGGCTTTTAATGGAGGGAATGGAATGAAATTTAGATGACAATAATTGCTACACTATCTAAATGGTTCAGTCAAATCAGCTGTTTGGTCATGTAGACAACTTATCTAAACACCTGAAATTTGCTTATTTGCACACAGAGCTTGAATATTTTTTGTTGTTGTTAATCCTCACCTGAGGATATTTTTCCTTTGATTTTTAGGGAGAGAGGGAAGGAAGGAGAGAAACATCGATGTGAGAGAAACACATCAGTTGGTTGCCTCCTGCATGATCCCTGACCAGGGCCCAGGCTGGGGAGGAGCCTGCAACCGAGGTACATGCCCTTGACCGGAATCGAACCCGGGACCCTTCGGTCAGCAGGCTGACGCTCTAGCCACTGAGCCAAACCGGTTAGGCCCTGAATGTTTTTTCAAACTTCAGTTTTTGATGTATGCCAACTTGCAAACAATTTTGAAGACTGACTTCTGGCAGATTACCTCCGACCACTGAATTAGCATTTCTTCTCTCTACACTTTTCACTGTTATACTCCCTCTTTTTTGACTACCATTTTCTTTAGTCCAATTGTAAACATTATTCAGTATTTATTTTGCTTCAGAGTAGATAATACAAGATACCAAATGCCTAAAAAGAGCCTCTTCTTCCCACTTTTGCTTCTTCTGGTGATACCAGTTTGTATTTTGCTTTCAAAGGGTGTCCTATCACTGTATGTCAGACTTATTCCGTTAGCTGTCTCTACCTGCCAAACCCTCAGGTCTGCTTCCTTATGGGAACTGAATATAAGATTTCTCCTGATATCATTGAAAACTGTCAGCCTTTTAGCGCTGGCCATATTGTTTTGACAGGAAAATAACCAAGTTGTATTATTGAACTTTCTTTTCCATTTTTCTTTCTCTGTAAGGATAAATTTGTTACTACTTATTATCTAAACTTTGATGAAACTGCTCGAAACGAATTTCAGCTAGTCCTGAAAGAGTCATGGTAATTTAAGCCACTGGTAATTAGAAAGATTTTAAAATGCCACTAAAACATTACCAGAATTTGCATTTATTGCAGCTAACACTTCAGAGGAAAGGGTAAAAGCAATTGCAGAAAAAAAATTAATTAGATTTAGGAAGAACTTGGGAAACAGAAATGTTCTTAAGCTAAGTGAGGCGACTTTTTGAGCTTTCACACAGAGACAACTCGAGTTAAACCTCTACCTACTATCAACCTGGCCGTGGCTCAGTGATTGAGCATCGACCTATGAACCAGGAGGTCACGGTTCGATTCCCAGTCAGGGCACATACCTGGGTTGCAGCCTTAATCCCCGGTGTGGGGTGTACAGGAGGCAGCCAATCCATGATTCACTCTCATCATTGATGGTTCTGTCTCTCTGTCTCTCTCCTTTCCTCTCTGAAATCAATAAGAATATATTTAAAAAAAAAAAAAGAAAAAAAGCTATGCAAAAAAATACTCTCATTCACAGTCCATATCTCTAATTGACTATTATTCTGCAGTGACAGTAAAAAAGCTAAAACAAATGACCATTTTAAGTTAAATTCACATTCAATAAATGAACAGAGAACCCAAATGGGCAAAACATTTTCTTGCTGATGCTGGTAGGAATTATTATCTATTAAGCAGATCGACTCAACTTAGTGAATGTGAATGCCCTCTACTTTTACTGAGGGTGTTCATATACTTTATTGTCAGAATAGAGACGCTTTAGAATGTGAAAAGGGGCGCTATTAATAATTACATGAAGGGAACAGGCATAACCTGAGATTGTACTGGTCAAAGGTCGCCTGGAATGCCTTTTCTTCATTCCAAGAGTATTTAAGGGCTACCCACTGTGGAAGGCCTAGATCATGGCTCCCCTGAGAATGGTCTTTGGAGTATTTCAGCCTTCCTCTTTTATTTTTTGTTGTTGTTGTTGTTGTTTTTTTTAATCCTCACCTGAGGATGTTTTTCCATTGATTTTTAGAGAGTGGAAGAGAGAGGGAAAGACAGAGAGAAACATCCATGTGAGAGAAACACATCGATTGGTTGCCTCCTGCTGGAGCCCCGACCAGGGTTTGGGCCGGGGAGGAGCCTGCTACTGAGATACGTGCCCTTGACTGGAATCGAACCCAGAACCCTTAAGTCTGCAGGCCGGTGCTCTATCCACTGAGCCAAACTGGCTAGGGCCAGCCTTCCTTTTTCTGAATTATTAAGGCATCTGTGGTGCAAGCATGTCAGAACCAGGGATGTTTTATGCACCTCAAAGAAAGAATTATGTGCTGCTATTTGATGTGTATTTGTTCTCTCTTACCAATTAGAATGTAACTTTCTTGAGCACAAGGACTGTGTTTCCCCAAAGCCCCGAGGCCATTGTAATGCCCAAAGTGAACAGAGAGAAAATTCTTGTGGAATAGCTGACTTACCTGCATAGTAACATTCCTCTCTATGGCTGTGACTGAAAGTATGGGTACAGGCACTAAAAAAACAAATGCAACTGGGTATTTAAAGACCTTTCTCCTGGGTTTTTGTAAACTTATACAGTTGAAAGGGTTAAAATTAAGCCAGATACAGCAAATCGTGTCCGGGGTACCCATTTAATTACCAGAGGTTTGAAAGTGTCCACCCAGATGTGGATATTTTAACTACAACCAGTCCTTTAAAGGAGTATTTTAGCACTGAAAGGCTCATTTGAGAATATCTTAATTGTAGCATTCTGAGTAAAATATAATTAATTTTCACTATTTATTAAAAAGGTAAAACAGATACTTTTCTAGTTATAAAATTAAAATATGCTCACTATAAAAAAACCCTCATAGAATATAGAAAATGTGAAGACAAAACTAAAAACCACCCATAAGCCTTTATTTTAGAGATATTTACTTAGAATATGTTAGCATATTTTCTTACAGGTTTCTATATATTTGTATACTATATTAATGTATCCACGTGTATACACTGAGTGGCCAGATTATGATGATCTCTGAACGCATAATAATCTGGCCACTCAGTGTATATCCTATATAATAAAAGGCTAATATGCAAATTGTCCCCTCGACCAGGAGTTTGACTAGCAGGCAGGCCAGCCAACAGCCCATGTTCCCTCCCCCTGGCCAGGTTGACCGGACCCCACCCATGCACAAATTCATGCACCAGGCCTCATATATATATATATATATATATATATATATATATATATATATATATATTCATTCTGAGTGGCCAGATTATTATGCATTCAGAGAGCATAATAATCTGGCCATTCAGTGTACATGCGGTTGGCAATCTCTACAATTGCCCCCTCTGGAATACACAGCCCTTATGTAATTCCCTCCCTGTGAGTACCGTGCTTATAATCAATAGAATACGGCAACTTTGAGGGATGTCACTTCCATTATTAGGGCACAAGAGGCTGTAAATTTTGACTTGCTAGAAGACTCTCTATTGAATCAAGTTGGCATGTTAGAGAGGCCTGCACAGCAAGGAATTGACGGCGGCCTCTAGCCAACAGCCAGCAAGAAAATGAAGTCCCCAGTCTAACAGCCTCAATGAGCTGAACCCTGCCGACAACCACAGGACGGAGCTTGCAAGCGTGTTCGTCCCCAGTTGAGTGTCAAGATAAGGCTCCGGCCACAGTGGACACCTTGATCTCAGCCTCGTGGGGCCCTGATAGGAGGACCAGATAAGCTGTGAGATAGTAAATGTGTGTTGTTTAAGCTGCTTCGTTTTGAGGTAATTTGTTATACAGCAGTAGATCACTAATGCGATTAGAGAATGTCTCATTTATAGTTTTATGGCATTTTCACAGAACATTCTCTTATAAACATTTCTTGTCTTTAAAAATTATTAGTAATGGCCTGGCTGGTGTGGCTGAACATCGACCGATGAACCAGGAGGTCAAGGTTCGATTCCCGGTCAGGGCACATGCACAGGTTGTGGGCTTGATCCCCTTTAGGGGGCTTGCAGGAGGCAGCCAATCAATGATTCTCTCTCATCAGTATGTTTTTTTATCTCTCCCTCTCCCTTCCTCTCTGAAATCAATACAAAAATATTTTTTAAAAAATATTAAAAACGTGATTTTTTTATGGCTGCCAAGAAAAACATAGTAAGGATATACCATATTTTAATTATTCTTATATTGTTGGATATTTAGATTTCTAATTACTGTCTACTATAAATAATCTTCATATATCTATCTTTCACTACACATTTTATTATTCCACTAGGAGCCATTGCTAAAAGAGGAATCAAAGAGTCCAAGTTTATGAATCATGTTAAGGATTTAGAAATATTGCCAAATTACTTTCCAGAAAGATTAGGCCATTTAACATGCTTCCAAGTATTTATCCCCCCCTTTACCCTCTTCTACCTACCTACCCTCTCTCCCTCTGGTCATCACCATGCTGTTGTCTGGTCATCACCATGCCAACACTGAATAGTTAAAAAAATTAGCCAACTGGAGAAATAGTATCTCTTTGATATTTTAATTTTTATGTCTCATTATATCTTCACATGACTATTAGTTGGTTAAAACTTACTGAACATTTAAATAAAAATAATTAGCCAAGTATATAGCTTAAACCACTAGATCTACAGGTAAATATATAAATGTATGTTTTTAAGTCAATATCAACTGCTTCATGCATGCTTTACAAATATTAACTTTTTTAAAAATTTTATTATTATTTTTTAATATATTTCTTTATTGATTTCAGAGAGGAAGGGAGAAGGAGAGAGAGATAGAAACATCATTGATGAGAGAGAATCACCGATCGGCCGCTTCCTGCACAACCCCCACTGGGGATCGAGCCCACAACCCAGGCATGTGCCCTTGGCCAGAATCGAACCTGGGACCCTTCAGTCTGCAGGCTGACGCTCTATCCACTGAGCCAAGCCGGCTAGGGCTAAGTTTTTTTTCAAATATATATTTTTATTGACTTTAGAGAGGGAGAGAGAGATAGAAACATCAATGATGAAAGAGAATCATAGATCAGCCATCTCCTACACGCCCCCTACTGGGGATCGAGCCCACAACCTGGGCATGTGCCCTGATGGGGACTCAAACTGTGACCACTGAGCCACACCGATGGGGCGATATCAACATTTTTGATCCTCATGATAACACCAAGTCAGCTGCCACTGTGATCCCCATTTTACTAAAAATAGGCTAAGAATAACTGGTGGAGGGCAGCACAGATAGAGAAAGCATGTTTTAAACTACATCTAGCAATAGAGTTGTCTTAGCTTGGGTTGTTACAGCAAAATACCATAGACTGGGTGTCTTACAGATGCTGCCTTCTTGCTATGTCTTCACACGGTAAGAGTGCTCTGGTCTTTCCCTCTTCTTACAAGGATGCTAATCCCATTATGGAGTCCCATGCTCCTGACTTCATCTAATCCTCATTACTTCCCAAAGGCTCCACCTCCAAATCCCATCACACTGGTGTTAGGTCTTCAAACTTCCTGCTGAATTTTAATGTACCACATAGAAGTAGAAATTAGATTTAAAAATTTCACACTGTGATCATTTATGTAGGATCTGCGGGAGTTAGATTTAGGTCAATTAAAAATGCAATTTTCTGAAGGAAAATAAAGAAGACAAATAATCCCAAGTGCCCAATTTAGAGGGTTAATGTTCAGATCAAACTGGAGCTTTGCCAATTGTAAGTTAAGCTATGGTTGGGGCATTTCAATTCTCTGCCTCCAAAAGCAGGGTTTTTTTTTTTAATTAATTGAATTTATTGGGGTGACATCTGTTAATAAAATTATGTAGGTTTCAAGTGTATAATTCTATAACCCATCATCTATATATTGTACTGTGTGTTCACCACCCAAAGTCAAGTCTCCGTCCATCACCATTTATCCCCCCTTTACCCTCTTCTACCTCCCCACCCCCTCTCCCTCTGGTCATCACCATGCTGTTGTCTGTGTCTATGAGTTTTTCTTTTCAATTAAAAATTTTTAGTGTTGACATTATTGCAGGTGTCCCCCTTTGACCCCTCCCCCTCCCTTGGCCTTCACCAAACTATTGTCTGTGCCCATGAGGTACACACACATGTTCTTGAGCTAATCCCTTCACCATCTTTACCCAGCACCCTCACTCCCCTCACCTCCGGCACTGGCCAGTCTGGTCCGTGTACGCATGCTTCTGGTTTCATTTTGTTTGTCAGTTTATTTTGTTCATTAGAGTCCACAAAGTAGTGAGGTCATGTGGTATGTATGTTTTTTGCCCAATCCCTTCACCCTTTTCACCCAGCCCCCCAAGCCCCCTCCCCTCTGACAGCTGCCAGTCTGTTTTCTGTTTCTGTGAGTCTGTTTCTGTTTTGTTTGTTCGTTTATTTTGTTCATTAGATTCCACATGAGTGAAATCCTATGGTATTTGTCCTTCTCTGACTGGTTGATTTCACTTACCATAATACTCTGCAGGTCCATCCATCAAAGGCAGGTTTTAATAAGTCATGGAAATAGTAATCCTGAAGGCTTTCCTTATGTATTATTTATTATACCAGGAAATGAAATATGCTTTTCCAATAGTCATCACTCTAAAACACACTTCAACAATTAAGCAGAAAGCAGAAAATGGTTTTATCTCACTTTTATTTCTTAACCTGATGTTTGCAAATCTGTGTCCAGTAGCAAACGTCTACATGGCTTAAGTATTCCCAAACTTCACTAATAAAGTAGTTAATAATAGTGCTTCACTTCTAGGTAAAATATTAAATATTAAACATTTTTCACTATTAAAGGAATTTTTACTAAAACAAGAATTTCATAATGTAACCACAGTAAAGAATTAACAAACTTACAGAAATAAATACTTTAACTTTTTGTACTTGTTGCTGAAAATTCTTTTTCTCAGAGTCCATAACACCAACTCATTTTTATATTTTACTATTTTTTTGTGTATCTTTTGTTGTTTTTAAGTCCAAACGTAATCTAGGGCGAGCATTGCTTGCTAGACCTGGCCTTTTCTCAATACAGAATGTTCAAAGTCATTTTTAAAATTTATTTTCTATTTTGCAAGTTTTCCTCTAACATTTACATTCTCGAGGGTCAGATACTCTTGCTTAGTGAAGCAGGAGTTTCTTCTTGTGGTCCCTGATCGGTTTTAAAGTTGGAACCCCGGTGGCACTGATACTGGCTTCCTGTCGCCCTGTTGGGCCTGACAGGCTTCTAGTACAGCTACAGCTTCGTCAACTTTAAAACAGAGGGACTCTGGAAACTCGAGCATAAGCAGAAGTTCCGAGTTATCCATCTCTAACAGCATGCCCATGATTTCACTCGCAAGAGTAGGCTGTAAGGCTTGAATCAGAGGGAAGAGCCACTCACCCAACATCTTCTTTTGGTCTTCGGGAGAGGCCGATGCCAGCGTGGAAGTAATCAAACACCTCCCATCTTGGGCCTTGGGCCGCTTCTTGGGAGCTTGTGGCTGTGCCCCCAGCTGTTGAGGATTGCAGACACCTTCGTTGTATTGATACTGCAGAGCAGAGCGGGCGGCAGGGCGTGGGGTTGCTGTGGGGGGTGATGCGCTAGCAGCCCACTGCGGCTGTACCTGCTGTACCGGCTGTACCAGCTGTACCGGCTGTATTGGCAGTACCGGCTGTACCAGCTGTACCGGGGTTGCTTGCGGTGGAAGAGGTGAAGAAGCCGGTGCCGCGGTACCAGGAGTGGCTGGGTCAACATCACCTGGCATATTTTGGAATGGAGGAGGTTTGGCAGCCTCATCAGTGTCGCAAGGACTTGGTGTAGGTTGAGCAGCTTGGCTAGGACGACTGTGGGCAGCAGAATCCTCAGCCTGGGGGGCAGCTGCCGGCCAGCAATCTGGAGGTGCTGGCTGGGAGGGCTTGGTGACTGGTTTGCGTGGAGCTTTGGCCATTGAGGCTTTCTTCTTACAGTGGCTGGTGAACTGACCTTGCGGCTCTCGTTTGTACCGAGCGAAGGTCACATACAGTGGCTTGGCGGACCAAATTTGCCCATTCATTTCTGCTACGGCTTTCCGGGCTTCCTCCGGTGCGGAGAAGCATACAAAACCGACCCCCTTCCGGCGACCCCCTTCCACAATAACCTTTGCACTGGTGACTGTGCCAAACCGGGAGAACATTTTACGGAGACGCTCGTCGTCAATGCCGTCAGCCAGGTTTCTCACATAAAGGTTGATTCCGTGGTATTTGGCAATCCGGTTTTGCTTAATGTCTTGTAATTTCTGCTTAAGTTCTGCCTCCCTCTCCTTTTTCTTCTGAGCTCGAGAAACGTACATTTTTTTCCCACGGAACTCCTTCCCATTCAACTCCTCCACAGCTTTCTTTGCATCTGCGTGGCATTGAAATCGTATGAATCCAAAACCTTTGGATTTGCCATTGTCATCGGTCATGACTTTCACACTTAAGATAGACCCAAACTGGCTGAAGACATCTTTCAGGCGCTGATCATTCATGCCTTCCCCGAAATTCTTGATGTACACATTGGTGAACTCTTCTGCCCTCACCCTGCGCTCCGCTTCCCGTTGGCTAGGGGACTTGAACTGCCCAACAAATAATTTGCGCTGCTTTATCACCGTGCCATTCATATCCTCGATAGCCTTTTGGGCTGCTTCCCGGCTCTCGAAATGTACAAATCCATGACCCTTGGACCCGTTTTCATCACAAGCCACCTTGCAGGAAAGGATGTTACCGAAAGCGGCAAACAAAGCATACAGCTCTTTATTATCAATGGACTTGTCTAAGTGGTTAATGAATACGTTGCCCACGCCACTTTTGCGAAGCGACGGGTCACGCTGAGACAGCATGATGCGCATGGGCTTGCCCTGTATAACGTCAAAATTCATGGTGCTGAGGGCGTGGCCCGCGTCTGCCGGCCGCAGGAAGTTCACGTACCCGTAACCCAGCGAGCGGGAGCTGACGGCATCTCTGCACACGCGGATGGACAGGATGGGCCCGGCCGCGCTGAACTTTTCATAGAGCATCGCCTCGGTCACATCGGGGTGCAGGTCCCCCACGTACAGCGAGGCCGTGGGGAAGCTGGGGGCGCTGGGGTTCTCCTCATCTGCCTGCCAGGTAGCCATGGGCCTTGACCTTGCCGTTAGGGATGGTGAGCAGGGCCAGCAGTGGCTGAAAGGGCAGTGCGGGCGAGCGGGGAGGGACAAAAATGTACCAGAATCGAAACCGTTCCACAGTCCAGGCCATAGAACGCTGGCCCTGACTTCCGGCTTGGGAGTCGGGCGCCGGCCACGTGGCCGTGGTTCCTCCTTACGGCTACGGCGGGGTCAAGATCTGTCTCGGCCTTGGCTGCCTCACTGGGTTATTTTATAAAAAGGAAGAAAACGGAAGTCTCTGGCGGGTGAGAGGCACTTTTTTTTTTTTTTTTTTTGTAAAACATTCTGGGTTTTAAGAAAAGATTTAAAAACATAAATGTGCCAAGATGCTTCTATCAAGACACACTTCCAGCACCAGAAGAATCCCTCTTTGGTCCTTACAGAATCCTACCCACTTCCTTCTGTACTTCTCACACCCTCCCTCAAACCTGGAACCATTAATCTATTGAAATGTTGTCATTTCTAATATATTTTTAACATTTTATTAATTTTACAGAGAGAAAGGCAAAGGGATAGAGAGTTAGAAACATCCATGAAAGGGACAGAGTTAGAAATATCAATTGGCTGCCTCCTGCATGCCTCCTACGGGAAATCGAGCCTGCAACTCCAGGTATATGCCCTTGACCACAATCCAACCCGGGACCCTTCAGTCCCCTCAGTCCCCGGACTGAAGCTCTATCCACTGAGCCAAACCAGGTAGTGCAAAATGTTGTCATTTCAAAAATGTTATATAAATGGAATTATATACAATGTAACCTGGGATTGCTTTTTTTGAAACTCAGTATAACTCTCTGGAGAGTCATACAAATTAATGCATGTATCAATAATATGTTTCTTTTTATTGCTGAGTATTTGTTCCATGGTATGTGTGTGCCAAAGTTTGTTTAGCCATGCATCTTGACTATGGTGGTGAATGCATGAACCTATACATAGAATTTAATTGCATAAAACTAAATACACACACAGTGAAATGAGTATAAGTAAAACCAGGGATATCTGAGTAAGATCAGTGAGTTGTATCAATGTCAATATCTGGGTTGTGATATTATTCTATAGTTTTGCAAGCTGTTGGGAAAAACTCGATAAAAGGGTAGACTCATCTCTATTATTTCTTACAATTACATGTGAATCTATAACTGCCTCAATCAAAATTTCAATAAAAAGAAATACATGTGTGTTCCGAGCCTGGAACCCACACTGCACGCTCAGCGCTAACCACCCAAGCAAAGGGGCTAAGTATTAACCTTTTAGACCTTTACCATTGGATCATCAGAAGAACATCAACAAGCACTCCCAATTCCTGAAAGGACTGCAGTCAATATTAAGACAACAGCTTGCTCTACACCAGGAGCCACTGAACGATGGCCCGTGGGGCAAATTCAGCCTTTCAGGCCTTTTTGACAGCCTGCTAACTAAGAATTGTCTTAGATTTTTAAATGTTCGTTAAATATCAAAAGAAGAATATTTTTTTCCTTTTTAAAATTGAATTTATTGGGGAGACATTAGTTCACGAAACCATTAAGGTTTCAAGTATAAAATTCAACAAAACATCATTTGCACACTGCGTCGTGTGCCAAAAAATTGGAAAATGTCTCAGAGGGGAAGAAAAGAAGAATATCTGGTGGCATGTGAAAATTACACATAATTGACATCTTAGTGTCCATAAATATGTTTTATTGGAGCACACACACATCCATTTCTCTACCTGTTGTCTCTGGATGCTTCCATGCTACAACAGGAGGGTTGATTAGTTTGTAACAGACCATATGGCCTGCAAAGCCTAAAATAGCTGCTACTCGATCCTTTACAGGAACTGTTTGCTGACCCCTGCTCTAGACTTCTGTGCCTCTCTCTGCCCACATTTTGCGATATTTTAAAATAATACTAGAACACACACAACATGGAGAGCCGTGAGATGGTAAAAATAAACTTCATTTTATCTTTTCAGGGGAGAGATGATCACAGTTCATCTTGAGAAGCATTTAACTTAAAGACATAATGCTGCAACACAGACATAGAGCAAGCTCTTTTATCTGTGCACATTGGAAGTGATCACAGATTTCCAAGAGTTCAAATTTTCTGAAGCGATATCTATTCCCTGTACGTGAGTGACATGCCCATTAGCACAGAGGTCGTGATCAACTCTCTTTATTGTATCTCTTTCCAGCATTTTAACAACACTGCCCGGCAGTCCAATGAGTTCTTTCATTGTTACTTCATTTCATCCTCTCAATAACCCTCCAAGTACAATTTTAGTGATGAGGAAATGGGCCTCGAAAGATGATATTTGCCTAACATTGCACTCCAGGATCTACACCGTAATTCACCCAACTTCTAAGCTTTTCCCAGGGTATTTTGTCTTACTGCCAACCATAGGAATAGCATCATTAATGTGGGACAGAAATCTTTCCCTAACTCACTGATTATTTTCTACCCCTAACTTTTCCTCTATCAATCCAAATAAATACAGAACCATATCTATGTATTCATCACCTTTCCATCCATCCATCCATCCATCCATCCATCCATCCATCCATTAAACATCACATGTTTATTGAGCACCTGGTTCGTGCCAGCTAACTACACTAGGCTTAGGCATACAATTGTAAACATAATAGACATGGTCCCTGCCTTCATAAAGGTTACAGTCCTTTTCTACCTGGGATTTGATGTCTTTACAATTCACTATCGGCCCTTCCGGAAGTCACTTAAATTGGACTTCTTGGATGAATGTTCTGCTTTTACAAATAGTCTGAATAGTAGAATGAAGATGTTATCATTTGATTGTTGAATTGAAGGATGAAAAATACAAAAGATGTGCTCTAGCCGGTTTGGCTCAGTGGATTGAGCATCACCCTGTGGACTGAAGGGTCCCGGGTTCGATTCCAGTCAAGGGATGCCCAGATTGTGGGCTTGATCCCTAGTGGGGGGCATGCAGGAGGCAGCTTATCAATGATTCTCTCTCATCATTGATGCTTTTATCTCTCCTTCTCCCTCCCTCTCTGAAATCAATAAAAATATTAAAAAAATACAAGAGACATTAGCTTTTTAATAACTAAATGTAACACTTTACATAAATATTTCCCTCAGAGCCACTAAACACATGCCAAATTCTACTAACAATAATGTATAAATATACATAATGATAGAAAATATTTGGTTACACATTTTTCTCCATCCTATCCCAAAAGATTTTCATCTCTTACTTATTCTGAGAGAACAGAAACTGGCAGGGGTAATTAACAGGGTTGACCTCCAGGGTGAACACACACACTCACTGGTTGGGGGAGCCTTGGATTCTTTTCAAAGGACTTTGCTGGTAGAGCTTGGAAGTGCCATGTGGCCGTGGGGAGTTTGACTCTGGTAGTAGTTACTGGGTAGGCTCTGGAAGTTTTCCTTCCAGACGGCTGGCTGTTTCTCAAAAATTGCCTTTAAGAATTGTGTTTTGTAAGTTAAGAGCAGAAGCTATTATTAGCTGTGTGTTTGTGGTTAAGACATGAGGTCAGATTTGGCAGGGACTCTTAAGGGTGTGTGAAGGGGAACCTCAGCGCAGCCACCCTGAGGCCACTGGGTGCCTTGGGGGAGCAACTTATTCCTGGGCACGGGAGTGGCTCTGCCTTCCAATTTGTGGGAGTATGTGCTTTAATAATGGGATTAGCCTTGGGGAGCTAGGAGTGATTTGTAGCAAAGGTCTTTTTCAGAATTCAGTGTCCCAATGAGGATATATATATACTGAGTGGCCAGGTTATGATGATCTCTGAACGCATAATAATCTGGCCACTCAGTGTATATCCTATATAATAAAAGGCTAATATGCAAATTGTCCCCTCGACCAGGAGTTTGACCAGCAGGCAGGCTGGCCAACCGCCCATGTCCCCTCCCCCTGGCCAGGCTGGCCGGACCCCACCCATGCACGAATTCATGCACTAGGCCTCTAATATATATATATATATATATATATATATATATATATATATATACACACACACACACACACACACACACACACACACACACACACACTGAGTGGCCAGATTATTATGCGTTCAGAGATCATAATAATCTGGCCACTCATTGTATACACACACATATAAATAAATACACATACTACACACATACACACACATATACATACACACATACACACACACATATATATATGTATATATAATATATATTAAAAATATATGTATATTCCATATTCATAATTGCTCAATTAGGCCAGGGGCCATATTGGTCTTATTATTGTACCCCACCTCCAAGTGCAGTGCTTGGCATAAATAATACATATTTGTTGTATGAATGAATGAGTTAAAAACGACAATGGCCTGGCTGGTGTGGCTCAGTTGGTTGAGTGTTGACCCATGCACCGAAGGGTTGCTGGTTCTATTCCCAGTAAAGGTATCTGCCCGGGTTGTGGGCTTGATCGCCAGTGGGGGGCATGCAAAGGGTGGTCAATTGCTGTTTCTCTTTTTCTCCCTTCCTTCCCCACCCCTTCTCTCTCTCAAAAGAAAAGAGACATAAGGGGAGGTTTAGAAAGACTAAGGGCATATGTTAAATGGAAGGCCTCTGGATCTGAGGAAATTGAGGAACTATGAGGTTAAGGGGCCACATTGATGCTGCTGTCACTAAAGGTGACGGCTGAAGACACAGGTGGAGATGGAGGAAAGTAGGCAAGTCCCCATCCTTTCCTCGCTTTCTCTTGGGACAAATTAAGTAATTTTGTAGATAAATAAAGATGTAAGACCTGCAAGACACACACTCCTACTTGTGTGCGCCCACGCATGCACACACCCCCACCCACCCACTCTCACCCCCACCCATCCCTCTGCACACGCATACTGTAGTAACTGAAGTATATGAGATGGTCACATGACATAGATAATGAAACACTCATTGTAGACAACTGACCAAAATTAGCCATGTTTGAGCGTTATGGAATGATTAGAACACATAATTATTTTCTGCTGATAGCAAAACAGAGAATACAGGCATCTGAAATATTTAAAAAGGGAGAACACAATTCTAGTTTTGCCAAACTATCCTGAGATCTATTTTGTGGGAAAGTCTCCATATTAGGGAAAAGGACTTAATCTGTCATTGCCCGCTTGCTTTGATGTAGCAGATTTTGGGGGGCACTTTCTGAGGAGCCCTGGAGGAAGTGGTTATCATTATTCCAGTTCACAGTGGTACTTAAAATTGAGTATGGGTAGAATTTCTTTTTTTAAAAAAATATTTTTATTGATTTCAGAAAGGAAGGGAGAGGGAGAGAGAGAGAGAAACATCAATGATGAGAGTGAATCATTGAGCGGCTGCCTCCTGCACGCCCCACACTGGGGATCGAGCCCACAACCCGAGCATGTGCCCTTGACCGGAATCTAACCCAGGACTCTTCAGTCTGCAGGCTGATGCTCTATCCACTGAGCCAGACCAGCTAGGGCTAGAATTTCTTTATGCTCTGATAGTCAGCATGCTACAGAGTACCATAGAAGGGAACATTGTCTTGCTGCTGTCTGCACAGATGCAAAACATACCCAAAATACAGCATTTTAAAAGTAAGCTTTTGTAAAAAGACTAGAAAAGCTTTCACAAAGAAATCCTTTCAGACTTCAGCAGCAGATACTAATGCGATCACCTTTGTATAGATTCCCTTATAGCTTTCCTGAATCAGAATATGATATTGGGGGAAAGTTGCTTTTCCACTGTTACAGTGATACAATTTTCTCTGTGCCTTTCAAATCATTGTCTATGAAATCAGTTTGGATTCCTATTTCAGAAGCTTTGCCTTGACAGCAAAAGCATAAATACTTCCCCCGTGTCAAACATTTTAGGTGACAATCAGATTCACTCAGTACATTTTGTTTTCCTCTATAATCTCAAATAGTACACAAGCCAGTCCGTTTCACAGTTGTGGCTTCATAAACAATCAGATAGCGAAGTGATTTATTGCAAAGACAATGGCTCATCTTTCATTTTTTCCCTCTCAAATTTACAGTGACGTTCAATATACTTTTATACTATGTTGTTAATGAAAGTTTACCTTTGGGTCCAAAAATAGAGACAAAAGACAGTGAGTTGACTGGAAAAATAACCTTTAAAATTTGAAATTTGTGGAAGCAGTAGCTTTGTGCTGAATGGTTCATGCTATCCAAAGGCTTGGAGCTTGCAAATGCCACAGCCTCCGAACTCCACAGTGGAAATGGTTTCTATAGGAACAGTAGAATCATCATTTAATGAGGCACTATTACTTACCAGACCAGGTACTGAGTGAGTTAGATCAGTAATTGCATTTTGTCCTCCCATCAATCTTATGTAAATTCTATTAATCCTCCCTTTACAGATGAGGAAACTGAGGCTCAGAGGTTAGATGATATGTTCAAAGTCACAAAACCAGTAAGGGCAGAGCCAACACTTGGAGGCAGGTTTGTGTTTCTAATCACTTTGGCTTAATTACATTGTTGCTACCACGGCGTTATTATTATTATTCATTACAACTGGGAGAAACATGATAATAACGACAATTTATTGTGACCTGTATACTTATATACTTAGGACTAAATTGAGCATTTGCATGTTTTAAAAAAATCTCTGCCCTAGCCAGTCTGTCTCAGTGGATAGAGCATCGGCCGGCGGACCAAAAGTTCCCGGGGTTCGATTCCAGTCAAGGGCACGTACCTTGGTTGCAGGCTCCTCCCCGGCCAGGGCCCTGGTCAGGGCTCGTGCAGGAGGCAACCCATCGATGTGATTCTGTCTTTCCCTCTCTTCCACTCTCTCTAAAAATCAATGGAAAAATATCCTTGGGCGAGGATTAACAACAACAAAAAATCTCTGAGTGGTATTAATTTATAGATATCATTCTGCAATGTGTTTTCTTTACTCATCATAGTTCTAGTGTTAACTGTTATATAATATTCTAGTCTATAAGTATCATATCAATTCCTCCTATTGATGAACTGGGTATTCTTCAAAATTTTCTTGGCTATTCTTGGACCCTTCTTTCCTATAAGTTTTCTGATAAGCTTATTAAATTCCTGAGCAATCATGTTGGAATTTTGTTTGGAATTGCTTTGAACTTATATATTAATTTAGGAAAATTGACCAATATATGATATTGAGTCTTCCAATCATGAAATGATATACTTCACTATTTACTAAAGCAATGTTTTATATTTTTAGCAATATTTTAAACATTTCTCAATATGCTTTGTACTAATCTCATGACAAGTATCCCTAGACCTGAAATAGCTGAAAAGTGAATTAGTAAACTAGATTTTAGTACAAAGAAATCTGCTACCCAATTGTTTATGAAGCCACAACTGTGAAAAGGACTGGCTTGTGTAGTATTTGAGATTACAGAGGAAAACTAAATGTACTGGGTGAATCCGATTGTCACTTAAAATGTTTGACACGGGAACATATTTGTGCTTTTGATGTCAAGGCAAAGCTTCTGAAATAGGAATCCAAAATGTTCATTTCAGACATCATTCCTTTACCCATTAGGTAACTCACTATTTATGAGTGGATTATATTTTCCCTTTCACTATCTTTCCTCTCTTTTTTTTTTTTATTGGCATCGCTTAGTGTCTGGCATATTTCAGTTGATTTCCACCTGGGCCCTCTGTGGAACTATATATTTTTTTCCCCAAATATATTTTTATTGATTTCAGAGAGCAAGGGAGAGGGAGAGAGAGATAGAAACATCAATGATGAGAGAGAATTGTGGATCGGCTGCCTCCTGCACGCCCTACACTGGAGATCGAACCCGCAACCCGGGCATGTGCCTTTGACCGGGAATCGATCTGCGACCTCCTGGCTCCTAGGTCGACACTCAACCACTGAGCCACGCTGGCCGGGCTGGACCCATATCTTTTATGATGGTTTGGCGTTCCTGTCCCATAGTGATATTAGAAATATTGCAGAGGCAGATTCTAAACCAGTAGCAGCTTGATCCAGATCTTGGTCTACACAGATCTTGCATCCATGGCTCTAAAGCAGGGGTCATCAAGCTTTTTAAACAGGGGGCCAGTTCACTGTCCCTCAGACCGTTGGAGGGCCGGACTATAGTTTAAAAAAAAACAACTATGAACAAATTCCTATGCGCACTGCCGGCCCAGGACGAGTCGGCTGCTAAGCAGGACAGGCACTGGCACCCGGCAGGCCAGATAAATGTCCTCAGCGGGCCGCATGTGGCCCGCGGGCCATAGTCTAAAGCTTTATATAACCCAGGGTTTCTCCATAGGGAAACTGTTAGGTGATGCTTTGCTCTGAGGTACTGTCATGTGCTCTGTCTTGTGTTCACAGCATCCTTGGCCTCTACTTTGTAGATATTAGTAGCACTTCTTTCCCTTCACGTAAGACCAAAAATGATTCCAGATATTGCCAAAGGTGCCCTAGGTAACAAAGTCATGTCCTCCCTCTTGCTAACCAATGGTAAATCCTGGAATTAATTGGCAATAGCTGATTTTAACTTCCTGTAACAAGCAGAGGGGTCCATGTCCAGTCCATCTTTAAGCCTAGAGTCTGGGTTCAGCTCTTCATATTAAGTAGGGGAGTTTTAATCCCCCCGAAAGACATTTCCGACTCCCACTGCCTGTTTAAAGGCCCAGCACTCAGCATGCTATGACATCACACTTGTAAGAAACATGCCGCTGATTTATCTTCATAAAAAGGAAACAGCATGTGGCCAGGAAGCTGCTGAATTTCCCCAGAGCACACAGGATGTGGGGGTGGGGAGAGAGGATGAGAGCTGTACACGTGGCTGATAGCATGTGTCCTAGGAAGATTCCCCTAGACCTGTGGTTGGCAAACTGCGGCTCGCGAGCCACAGGCGGCTCTTTGGCCCCTTGAGTGTGGCTTTTCCACAAAATACCACGGCCTGGGCGAGTCTATCTTGAAGAAGTGGCGTTAGAAGAAGTTTAAGTTTAAAAAATTTGGCTCTCAAAAGAAATTTCAATTGTTGTACTGTTGATATTTGGCTCTGTTGACTAATGAGTTTGCCGAGCACTGTGGAGGTGGAGGTGACTAGAGAAGGCCCCAGCCCATTTTTTTAAATAACCCAATGGGAGACAGCAAGACCTAGGCGGCCTATTAGGAAATAGGTGACCAAATAGTACTTAGCCAATGAGGAATGGGAGGAGGGTCTAAATAAATAGGCTATGTTCCTGGCCCCACGTGTGTTCCTGTACAATGGGCGCCCACTCTGAACAGTGTTATTAAAAGTCTCATTTTCGCCATGCTTCTGTTTCCTCGTCCGTCATTTGAAATGTGGACTGCTGAGCCATTTCTCACACACCACTACTGGTTCTTGAGGGTGTATGCTTACTTTGTGTTTAGCTGCTCTCTTTTAAAAAAATATATATTTATATATATATTTTATTGATTTTTTACAGAGAGGAAAGGAGAGGGATAGAGAGTTAGAAACATCGATGAGAGAGAAACATCGATCAGCTGCCTCCTGCACACCTCCTACTGGGGATGTGCCTGTAACCAAGGTACATGCTCTTGACCGGAATCAAACCTGGGACCTTTCAGTCCACAGGCCGACGCTCTATCCAATGAGCCAAACCAGCCAGGGATAGCTGCTCTCTTTTTATATTTTACTTATCACAGCTACATATTTGGAGTAGAGAGGACACTATACAGCATGAACTAAAAAAATGTTTCCTACTCATAAATCATAGAATAAAGTTTTGCAAAACAATGGAAGTTTTTTTTTATTGAGTTTCAATTTGTTTTTCTTGATAGTTCAACTCCTTTATTTATTTATTTTTAAATTCTTTATTGTTGAAAGTATTATATATGTCTCCTTTTTCCCCCATTAACCTCTCCCCGCCCACTCCCACCCCCTAGTACATGCCCTCACCCCCCTACTGTCTGTGTCCATTGGTTTTGCTTATATGCATGCATACAAGTCCTTTGGTTGATCTCTTACCCCCACCCACCCTCCCCCGCCTTCCCTCTGAGGTTTGACGGTCTGTTCCATGCTTCTATGTCTCTGGATCTATTTTGCTCATCAGTTTATGTTGTTCATTAGATTCCACAAATGAGTGAGATCATGTGATACTTATCTTTCTCAGACTGTCTTTTTTCGATAGTTCAACTCCTTTAAATGTTTTCTTATTACCTTCCTGCCCTTACTTGATTGTGATTTTGTTTAATCTCTTTTTAAATTTCTAACCAAAGGTGCCATAAACCTGCTTTACTTTTAGCCAAATTCTGTATGTGGAGTATTGATCAGAATAACTAAAACTTCTAGACATTTTTTGAAGTACTTATACGAGCATCTCTCTATGACTTTTATGTGTTTATCTCTTTGGGATTGAGCACAGGCATTACATGTTGCAACTAAAGACAACATGATTGCCTGGTCGCGGTGGCTCAGTAGCTGAGTGTCAACCTACCAGTATGAACCAAGAAGTCATGGTTCGATTCCTGCCAGGGCACATGTGCAGGTTGCAGGCTCGATCCCCAGTGTGGAGTGTGCAGGAGGCAGCCGATCAATGATTCTCTCTCATTGATGTTTCTATCTCTCTCTCCCTCTCCCTTCCTCTCTGAAATCAATAAAAATGTATTTTTAAAAAAGACAATGAGATTGTTGTACAAAGTAAGGCGTTAAGTTCTGCCTGTAGTTATAATGTAGATGAATAGCACAGGCTGTGAAGGAGAAGAGGGCAGCAGGAGGTTGAGACCTTGCTGGAAAACCTTCAGGAATGAAGCAAAATGGAGCCAAGTTGGAACCTACCCCAGCCCTTTCCCTCCATGTTAAAGTTAGTTATGTCAATTCCAGCACCTATTTATAGTTAAGCCTTGGTTTTGATGAATGCTGTTGGACAGGGATCAAAGGAGGAGGGGCCTGCTAGGAGGAAGGGAGGAGGCAAAGCTGCCAAAGCTGATATGCCGATCTGTTGTTTGGACCCTACTCTTCTTCATCACACACAGATTTCTGGCCAAACACCATGATAATTATTTTTATTACAGGGCAGTAATCCATGTCAACATTTTCACTACAAGCCAAATGAAGACATCAAATCCCTAAATACTGAATAAACTATAGGTCAAATCATGCTGTCCTTTTTCATTGAGTTACCAGATATGCCATAGACACAACCTAACATTGAAATGTCTTCATAAGTTATTCTTTTATATGTTAACAAAATGAAATTAATAAAGCAAACCTGCATTAGTGTTTAAACATAAATTGTTTTTGAGCTGTAAAGAGGCTTAGAGACATCCAACTGGTCCAATACTTTAACACTGTAGAAGAGAAAATCATGATTTAAGAGCCCAAGGGACGCGCTTACAGCTATATAGTAGTATCTTGGTTCCGGAACAGGAACTAGATCCTGTCTTTCCCCCTCCCCTCAATCCAGAGCTTTTGCTACTTCTGCCCAAAAGAGAATCAATTTTAATTTTGGTAGCAGGCCATAAATACTTTTCTGGTTGACTTATGTTCTCTGCCTTTAAAGTTGGAAATAGATTAAAGTTTATAATTCTCATAAATTAACTTCAGTTACTAAGGAGATTAGGGTATTATTAATCTCTCCTATTTAATTTTTTTTAACTAAAGCCCACCTTCCTTGAAAAATGATATTATCCAAAGGATTAACTCTCCAAGCTATGCACTCAACGATGGAGGATTGTGAATTGGGTTGGCCTGCATTTTAAAAATCTTGATTTGCTTGTGATCACATGAGTTTAAATATTAGAGAAATGTAGAACTTACAGTGACCATGCTTGTACTTCTATGTAGCTGTTTAGATAAAATGTCCTCTTCTTTATATATATAATTTTTCACTGAAAGCAATTGCTTTTATGTCAGAATCTCAATAACATGGGCTGGGTAATGACCACCCATTTATCCACAAGACATGGTATTATGTATGAAGAAAGTATGTTATAGGATGTGAGGGTGGTTTGGTTGTGACATCTGTTATCCCATTGATCACCAGGGTTGATTTGGCTGATCTGGCTGGTTAGGTGGGTGTCCCCTTCCTCCCTCACTACTCCCTGTGTGTCCCTCCCGGCTGACTTTACCCAGTAGAGGAGAAGACCATTCTTAAGACAAGGGTATACAGTAGCTGTGTTCCCCTTCTAGAACCTCCAAACAAGCTCTCAAGAAAGTATGTGAGCCCTAGCTGGTGTGGTCCAGTGGATAGAGCATCAGCCTGTGGACTGAAGGGTCCCAGGTTGGATTCTGGTCAAGGGCATATGCCGGGTTGCAGTCTGGATCCCCAGAAGTGGGGGCTGCAGGAGGCAGCCGATCAATGATTCCCTCTTATCATTGATGTTTCTGTCTCTTTCTCCCTCGCCCTTCCCTCTCTGAAATAAATACGAATATATTAAAAAAATAAAGTAACATATTCATTGGTTCCTGTATGAGGATGTGGACATCAGGGGTGCGGGACATTATTTTACCGATTTTGAAATAGCTTGATCTCATGCTACTTTGTGTAATGGATATGATGTATACTGTTTCAATTAGGTATTTTGTATAGCAGTAATCTCTATAGCACCAATATCCAAGAAATTTAATTCAAGCCACAAATGTCAGCCATATGTAGAATTTAAAAATTTCCCAGAGCCACATTTAAAGTCAAAAGAAACAAGTAAAATTAATCTTAATTGATTATTGTATTCAATTAAGTAGAACCAAAATATTGTGTCAACACATATCAATATGAACATGTTGCAAGAATTTATGTGCTTTATTATATATTTTTGTCTTTCCCTTGAAATTTTTATTTAGTCAGCCTTTTGCCGAACATAATGTCATTTTTTTTAAATTTATGTGCTTTATTTCACACTGTCTTCAAAACTCAGAGTGCAGTTTATCCTTATGGCTTACCTCAATATGGACCTGACATATTTTATGTGCTCAGTATCATGTGGCTCATGGCTCTGGTGTTGAAAAGCACAGTTTTGTGGCCAAAGTTTTTATAATTCTGTACCTATTTAAGAGCCAGGTTTCTGCCCTGGCCGGTGTGGCTCAGTGGTTGAGCATCGACTTATGAACCAGACGGTCAAGGTTCGATTCCCCGTCAGGGCACATGCCTGGGTTGCAGGCTCCATCCTCAGTAGGGGGCGTGCAGGAGGGAGCCGATCAATGGTTCTCTCTTATCATTGACTAGAGGCCCGATGCACAAAATTCGTGCAAGGGGCTCGGCCCTCACAGCCCCGGCTGGACCTCACAGCCCCTCGCAGCCTCTGCTGGCTCTCGCAGCCCCTCACAGCCTCAGCCGGCCCTCGCAGTCCTGGCTTCATCCTGAAGGTCATCCGGAAGGACTACCGGAGGGTCATTCGGCTGTTCATTCTAATTAGCATATTAGCTCTTTATTATATAGGATGTTTCTATCTCTCTCTCCTTCCTTCCTGTCTGAAATTAATAAAAATGTATTAAAAAAAAACCAAAAAACCTGACCTGAGATTTCAAAATGCCTCTATCCATGGGCTGCAGGAGGCTCGCAAAGCATACCTGTTGGGTTTATTTGAAGATACTGTGTGCTGTCCATGCTAAGAGAGTCACCATCATGCCCAGGGCCATCCAGTTGGCTGGCTGGATACGGAGAGAGAGCTTAAGTGAACGTGGGGGTTTTTTTTGTTGGTTTTGTTTTTTGTTTCCTAACCCTTACCTAAGGATATTTTTTTCCATTGATTTTTATAGAGAGTGGAGGGGAAGAGACAGAGAGAGAGAAACATCGATGTGAGAGAGACACATGGGTTGGCTGCCTCCTGCACACGCCCGGACTGGGGCCAGGGATTGAGCCTGCAACCAAGGTCTGTGCCCTTAACCGGAATCGAACCCATGACCTTTCAGACCTTGGGCCAACGCTCTAACCACTGAGCAAACAGGCTAGGGCTGTTTTCACGGTGTTTTGTACTAAATTCTGTAGAATACTTTGGTTTAATTTGTGACCTTTTTGTAGGAAATGGTTCATAATGTGCTGCATTTATACTGGAGTCATTCCATCTTCCACTCAGGATGAATGCGAAAAGTGACTGTTCAGACCTCGGTGACCTGAGCACTGTTGCTCAGGCAGGACAAGTTGCTAATAGGCAGAAGGGATGGGTGCTATTTCTTGCTTCTCATGATGCATGTTTCTGTAGGTTAATGACCTGCTGGGTAGCTAGTAAGGTACTAGAATTCGTAAATGTGTACAGGGTCCTTTTGCAATAAAACTGGTCATGACTTGATCCAAGTGTTTAACAATTGGGGTTAAGTCTGACCGTGCATCACTGTGATAGGATGTGGGCTTTCCAAAGGTCAAGATACAAGTCTTAACCACAGTGCAACTTACAGTTTCCTAAAAAAAATAAGTAAACCTGGCAGCTATAGAATACACTATGTGTATTTATACTAGCTATTGTATATATTGTAGTGTCAACATTTTTAAAAAAATACATTTTTATTGATTTCAGAGGTGAAGGGAGAGGAAGAAAGAGATAGAAACATCAATGATGAGAGAGATTGGCTGCCTCCTGCATCCCCCACACTGGGGATCGAATCCACAACCCGGGCATGTGCCCTTGACGGGAATTGAACCATGACCACCTGCTTCCTAGGTTGATGCTCAATCACTGAGTCATGCCGGCTGGGCTGTAGTGTCAACATTTTAAAATTAAATGTTTTACATTCACATGTGGGGAGTCTTGTCATTGAGGTGTGTGTAATTTAGGGTCCAGTTGGTATTCTCCTAACTAGACTGCACTTGTCTTCACAGTAAAATGCTTTGCAAAGAACACCTTGCATAAGTCCTCATTCTACCACATGTTCACTAACCCTCTAGCTGATCATGCAGACGCTGTTGGGGGGCTTTTATGTGTGAGGACTCTAGAACATAATACAAGTTATCCACACCAGCACCCTCTGGTGCTGATATTCTGAGCAAGTTATAGTTACTGCAGCTTTCCTTTGTGCTGTGGCTGGTTTGTGTTGGTTTCATGACTAGGTTGAGTTTTTCCTCTACCAAGAGGAAAGCATACCTGAGTTCTTTTCCTTGTGGAGTTTGTATTATAACCCTTAGCATAAACTTGCTGTGGGAGGGAGGGGCACTTAGCCCAGCTTATTGGATCTCGGCCAGTTAAGATGGCAGCTAGTTAGCTTACATCTAGTATAGGTCCTGGGAAAATCATTTTATAGAGCTGGTCTTCCACTGGTTTTTAAATATATCCTTCTATTGAAGTTTTCAGGCCAATTATGTATGTCGACTACATTTACAAATAGCCCTAGTCGGTTTGGCTCAGTGGATAGAGCATCGGCCTGTGGACTGAAGGGTCCCGGGTTCGATTCTGGTCAAGGGCATGTATCTTGGTTGCAGGTTCCTCCCCAGCCCAGGCCCAGGTCATGGCTTGTGCAGGAGGCAACCAATCCATGTGTTTCTCTCACATCGATGTTTCTCTCTGTCTCTCCCTCTCCATTCCACTCTCTCTAAAAATCAATGGAAAACTATCCTCGGGTGAGGATTAAAATAATAATAATAATAATAATAATAATAATAATAATAATAATAAAATAAATTTACAAATAAGCTTCTTTATCCAAAAAAAGATAGAATAGGGTCTTTTCAGTGGATAGACCAACTTTGAAATAGTCAAGAGTTCTTGGTGGCCTTCTCAGCTCTCATAGAGTGCAACCTGCCCAAAGAACTTGCAGAGATATTCTGTGAATTACTTTGATCGGCCTAACAGCTGTTGAACACGTGTTTTCAAAGGAACAATGCTAGGTCCTGAGAGCAGAAAAGAGAGCGAGCCAAGGCGCTATCCCTCAGACTGCCTACAAGGGTAGCAGGAGAAAAGGCACCAGCACTAGTGAAGAGTATTCAGATGGAGGAGGTGCTTGGAAACGTGTCGGGGAAGGGAAAGGGAAAGTCCAGTTTGCAAAACCAATAGTGGATTGGAGGAAGGCCCGAGAAGGGTCTGAAACTGTGCAGAATGAACAAGTTCCCGGACTAGCTTGACATTGACAGAGATGGAATAAACATGGAGGAAAGAACTAGAAAAGCAGAAGTGGGAGCATAGCCTCCCTGGGAAAAGTGGGTCCTTTTCTGCAGGGCAATTCTTTTGTTATTTTTTTTAAAATGTATTTTTATTGATTTTAGAGAGGAAGGGAGAGGGAGAGGTAGAGAGAGAGAGAGACAGAAACATCAATGATGAGAGCGAATCATCAAATGGCTGCCTCCTGCACGCCCCACACTGGGGATCGAGCCTGCAACCCGGGCATGTGCCCTGACTGTGAATCGAACCGTGACCTCCTGGTTCATAG
The DNA here is from genome assembly GCF_963455305.1 of Plecotus auritus. Lineage (NCBI taxonomy): Eukaryota > Metazoa > Chordata > Mammalia > Chiroptera > Vespertilionidae > Plecotus > Plecotus auritus. The sequence continues at coordinate 4,847,334 of NC_137784.1, read as the reverse complement.
GTTGACGCTCAACTACTGAGCCATGCCAGCCGGGCCCAGTATTTTAAATGTAATCCATGAAACTTATAGGAATTATGAATATAGTTCATGAATTATCAACTGTAAGAAGAAAATCTCACATAATCAAATTACACTGCGTGGCCAGATTATTATGATTTCTGAAGGCATAATAATCTGGCCACTCAGTGTGTGTGTGTGTGTGTGTGTGTTTATTTATATGTTAGAGGGGTCCGGTCCATGAATTCGTGCATGGGTGGGGTCCAGACAGCCTGGCCAGGGGGAGGGGACATGAGCAGTTGGCCAGCCTGCCTGGCCTGCTGGTCGAACTCCTGGTTGAGGGGACAATTTGTATATTAGCCTTTTATTATATAGGATACACAGTGAGTGGCCAGATTATTATGCATTCAGAGATCATAATAATCTGGCCACTCAGTGTATACTTATACTTACTGAGGGAGAAGTATTTGAGCAGCTTGTTGAGGGAAACAAAAAGAACAAAGGAAATATGAAACAGATTGGAGAGCAACATTGAATGAGGTGATTTCGCAATGTGGCGTTTTTAATCACCACATTTTGAGCAACATTTATGTTTTGCTAAATGTCTTTCTAACATATTTAAGCTATTAAATTCTGACTGATAGACACGTTTCATTTGACAGTGAAAGTGGCACCTAAATTAAACAATGACTACATTTACTATTGGGTCCAGATGGAGTTGTTCAGATTTTAAAAAGTAAAACTGAGCCTCCAGAGATCTAAAGCAATGTGAGAAATGGGGTCTTTTACACTGATGAGATGCTCCTGCAGCTCTTTCCCCCAGTATTCCCTGGATTAGGCTAAAGGGAGATCCTGGCCATTGATTTCATTTTCACTTTAGCTAACAATGTGACCCCAGGTGGATCCATCCACATCCATATCCATTCATTCTCTCAGGGTTCACTCACTGATTCCGTGTTCTGCAGGGACTTCTAAGAAGCGTGGGTCTGCTTGGACAGCCCTTGCCCTCAGAGAGATTGTAAAGCATGCACACATCATGAATAATTAGAAGCTGCAGCCCCTTCTCCATGTTCTCAGAAGTCGATAACAGAACAAGGAGCTTCATGGAATGCAAGACAACATTTTGAGAACCATCAAAAGGACCTCCACCAAGTGTTTACCTCCATCCTTGCAAATCTTTTTTTTTTTTTAAATGCTCACTTGAGGAGTGAGGATATTTTTCCATTGATTTTTAGAGAGAATGGAAGGGAGGGGAGTGGGGGGGAAGAGAGAGAGAGAGAGAGAGAGAGAGAGAGAGAGAGAGAGAGGAAGAGAGAGAGAGAGAGGGAGAGAGAGAGAGAGAGAGAGAGAGAGAGAGAGAGAGAGAGAGAGAGAGAAACATCGATGTGAGAGAGACACATCAATTGCCTGCTTTCTGCTCTTGCTCCCACTGGGTCCAGGGATTGAACCTGCAGCTGAGGTACGTGCCCTTGACCAGGATTCGAACCCACAACCCTTCGGGGCCAACTCTCTAACCCACTGAGGAAAACTGGCCAGGGCACAAAACATTTAGTTTTCTCATTTCATTTGTATAACTTGGGTAAAGGCACTTCCTATTCAGTCCAACTGAATGTCATATTCAAATAAACACAAATCCAACAACCTCCAAAAAAGTAGAAAAGTAACTTAAATCTTCACTGCAATAGAAGAATTAGGTTGCACTTTACACTTTAAAGAATATGTTCCACTTCAAAGAATTAAAGTGAAGTTAAGTTCCATGACACAACAATTTTTCAATGATCTGAGTCCCCAAATCCTACTCATCACACCATGGTAACCATCTTTACATCATCTCTCTCTCCTTCCCATTCTCCTCTCTTCCCTCTCCTCTTTCTTTTCCTTTCCCTGCTCAGCTTCCTCAGGATCTTATCCCCCTCTCCATTTCTGGATCTGGTTTTTTTTTCAGTCTTGGGACAGAGTTGCTCTTGGTTGTCATATAGCTCATGCTATCTTCTCTGGAGTTATTTCAGTTCACCTTTCTCCCCATTCCCCAGATCAGTACAAAGGCCAGACCCTGTACTCTCCAAGCTGTTGATTTCCCTCCAGAAAGAAAGAATTGTGGACAGCTCCCCACTCTGGGTCAACCTTGGTCATTTTGACTTGAAGCTCATGTGTGGCATCTCCCCTGGAAGCCTCAGGGGCTTAATCACAGAACTCAAACTCAATCCTAAGGACCAAATGGAGAACACTCCCCCCATTCTATGTTGCCCTTCTCTGGTCCCTCATGTCTAGTCACCAACTCTTCTCTCCTCCATAGTTATAACTATGGTGCCAGGTGGACACTGGAAATATCTGGAAAGCATATGATTGTCTAACCATTATGCTCTAAATCTAAAACTAATACAGAATAATATATAATGTAAACTCTAATTGAAAAAGAAAAAATAAATCTTTATTGAGTTTTTTTAAATGTATTCTGAATATATCAAATTTCTATCTTCAGCACAGATTGCTTCTGAATTCCACACCAGTAACATCCACAGCCTATCTCTGCTTGGGTACACATAAGCTTCAAACTCAATATGTGTTAAAAATTGTTATGGTGCTCACTCTGGGGCAAAAATGGTCTGTCCCTCTGTGTCCTTGGTGTGTAACGGTGCAGCCATTTGGTTCCTTGAGGCAGACATGTAAGAATCACCTTAAAAAATTTTTAGTTAAAAAATGTTAAATTATAGTTCTCATTCCATATTATTTTTATTAGTTTCAAATGTACAGCATAGTGATTAGACAATCATATACTTTAGAGAGTTGTCCCCCTGATATTGCCAGTACCCACCAGGCCCCATACATAGTTATTACAACATTATTGACTGTATTCTCTATGCTGTAATTTACATCCCCATGACTATTCCGTAACTACCAATCTGTACTTCTTTTTTTTAAAAATATATTTTTTTATTGATTTCAGAGACGAAGGGAGAAGGAGAGAGAGATAGAAACATCAATGATGAAAGAGAATCATGGATCGGCTGCCTCCTGCACTCCCCCTACTGGGGACTGAGCCTGTAACCTGAGCATGTGCCCTTGACCAGAATCAAACCCGGGACCCCTCGGTCTGCAGGCCGATGCTCTATCCACTGAGCCAAACCAGCTAGGGCCCAATCTGTACTTCTTAAACCCTCACCTTTGTCACCCAGTCCCCAACCCCACTCTCCTCTGGCAACCATCAATCTAAGAATCATCTTCTTTGTAGGAGTTTTACTCACACAGAATTCGTCACATCCTCTTGACTCCATTTCTCTTGGGCTCAACTTTCTCTCCCTGGCATCAAGCCTGCGCCCAATAGCCTCTCACCTAAAGGACCTCCTTCAGACTGACCCTCTTCCATCTAATGCCCCTGGCTTTCTCTCACAGCCCTCTGCAAACCCTGCTAGCTCCGCCTTGTCCTTTGGGACTTAACCTCATTCAGCCACTAGGGTTGCTCTCTGGCACCCTTCTGTGAGCTGTGTGCCTTTCCATAGTAGATGTCATCAGCGCCCCTTAGCATCTGCCATTCTGTGCACCTTGACCCATTGCCCCTCAGCTACTAGCACGTGCTCCTGCCTCTGCCTGCTGCAGCCTGAAAATGCCAAGCAGTCCACAGCTGCCAGGACCAACCCTTCTCCTTGACCATGGGCATTGGTACATAAACGCACCAGCGTCATGAGCTTTGCTGAGATAACTTTGAGGCATGTTCTCCACTGTTTCCCAGAGGCCCCTGGCAGGACCGAACTCAAGTTGTCCACAGTGGTAATGTGCACTAATGCACACCTCCCCTTCGCCATCTCACTCTACATGTCTCTACTAGTCTCCTGGGAACAGCTCTAAAATAAACTACATACATTCAAATGCCTGCCCACTACGTGTAACTAGGCTCAATCCTGCCAGAAGACTTTGGGAGACAGTGTAGAACACCCCTCAGAGCTATCCCACTTGGGGCCTAGGAGATTGATGTATTTGCCCCCCAGCATCTCATTGGTCATCGGTAAGGGCTGCTTCCAGGGGCATTAACTTTCTGGTATTTCCAGCTGGTCCGGCATGAGGAAGCCTTGCTCCTTCATCCAGAAAAAAAACCCAAAAACCCCGAGGCAGAGATTTACAGGTATTCCCAGCAGGCAGCTCGCAAAGAGGCAGAGGTGAAGGTCAAGGGTGGGGCAGCAATAACATCTGCTCTACAAGTTTAAATTTTGTAAAAGATTTCATTATATTACTGCAACACCAAGGCTTTCACTGATTGTTTCTGGGCCGAGAGTCTTGAAATAAAATGTAAGACTTTTTTTTTCACGGTACACATCGAGAGCATCTGGGTTTTTGACAATCCCATTGAGCTGGTGTGTTATCACCAGATATGCTCTGGGATTCTTATGTAGTTAAAATGATAACTTTCCTTCTGGGTATCACTTTCCTTTGACTTCTCTTGGATTCCCAGGAATTCATGCCTGGGCAGCAACCTGGCCTATGTTCTGGTCAGATGGCTTTTGAGAGCGATGCGTGGAATTTTGGCCATCACTGGGGAAGTTTACAGAAAAGAAAGCTTCCCTGCACCATGGGGCACTTTACCCCTGAAAGTGTAACTTACTCAAAATGGACTCCTCTGTTGCACTTACTTTCTGCATGCTTTATTTTGTACAGGTGGAAGCATTTGTTTTGAAGCTGTATTTTATTGTTGAACTGTTTCTTTCTTTTAAAAAATATATATTTCTATTGATTTCAGAAAGGAAGGGAGAAGGAGAGAGAGATAGAAACATCAATGATGAGAGAGACTCATGGATCGGCTGCCTCCTGCACGCCCTATACTGGGGATCCAGCCCGCAACCTGGGCATGTGCCCTGACCAGGAATCAAATGTGACCGCCTAGTTCATAGGTTGATGCTCAACCACTGAGCCATGCTGGCTGGGCGAGCTGTTTCTTAGAAGAAAATATTTCTTTGGATTTAAGCTTGGCATGAAAATTATGCTCCTTGTAAGTTTTTGTCAACTTAGGAGTCAGTATATAAAGCAGCTGAATTCATTATCTTTCCCCAACTCTACCCAACCCTCTTCCAGAGCTCCCCTACCTGTGAGGGCACCAGGCCCATCGATTGCTGAAGCCAGACACTTTAATGTCAATTCCAGCCGTTCTCTCCCCCATGTCCCCACCCCATCTCCAACCAGTTGTTGTGACGTGTCTTCTACTTCTTAAACATCTCTCTAGTCTCCCTCTGTCCACCCCACCACCCTGTATTGGATCACACCATGACCTGTAACAGCCTCAGGCCTGGACTCTTTGCCTCCAACTTGAGCCATCAACAATGCGCTCTCTCCTTTTGTTATTCGAGTGGTTTGTCTGAAAATGAAAACCTGACATCCATGTCTCTGTTGAAATGCTTTGATGTCTCGCCAATGCTCTTCAAATCAATTCCAAACTCCATGACCTTGTTTGTAAGACCCTCTGGGATCTGGAACCACCTCTCTAATTCCTCATCACTAGTCTATCACTAGCTATCCTTTTCTCATTTTATCTCAAACAAAATAAACTCTCCAGCTCCTTGAACACTCTTCCCGGCCTCTCACTTGCGAGTCTTCATGCACACTCTTCCCTCTGCCTGGAATATTAGTGCTTAGTCTTGATTGCTTGCTTTTCTCAAGAGCCAAGTTCAAGCCCTGACCTGATGTCAGTTTTTGATTAAAAATGTTGATTTTGGCTTTGCCTTTTATATTAACAGTGATAAACTTCATAATTCCTTACAGCTTACAGAATGATATTTGCTTCCCTCATGGGGAATTCAAAGTAATTTTTAATGTAATATATTTGACAAGGAAAAAAGAACAGATTTAATATCCTACCATTACTACCAAAAATAAAGGTGGTAGAACAGATGTTAAACAGCTACATTCATTGTCCATAAACTTCAATCCTATTCAAGTATTTCCTGGTGGTCACAGATAAGCTGCAGACTCAGCTAACAACGATTTTTTCTAGCTCTGCCATATCTTTAAAAGCTATTCATGGTTTGGCTTTGAGCTTCTCTTTTTCTCTTCATGTCTAGGTTGCCAGGAACTGACAGACGATTTTGTTTAATTACAACAGCACTTGGACCTCATGATGAATTCACAGAAAATCACTTGTGAAAATGGCTGTGTGAAAATACAGGGGTACAGCCCCGCCGATGTGGCTCAGTGGTTGAGCATCGACCCATGCACCAAGTGGTTGCCAGGTCCATTCCCAGTCTAGGCACATGCCCAGGTTGCAAGCTCAATCCCCGATGGGGGACATACAGGATGCGGCCAATTCCTGATGTTTCTCTCTCATCTATGTTTCTACCTCTCTCTCCCTCTCCCTCCCTTTCTCTCTAAAATCAATAAAACATATTATAAATAAATAAAAATACAGTGGTACAAATGTATGCAATTGAAATTAATAAAAATAGTGCTGAGTAAACATTATGCTGAAAGTCCCCTGTGTTAAGTCTGTGAAAAACACAGATAAGCTCATAATTTGCATCAACATTGACAGGATGACCAGCCATTCCTGTTTGCCTGGGATATCGGGGGATAGGAGTTGTTCTGAGACGCAGAACTTCCAGTAATACTGCAAAATCCCAGGCAAACCTGGATGGGCTGATCCACCCTAGTTACATATCAGAATATAGGTTCAGAGCATGAGCTGTTTTATGGTAAGTACTGAAAGGACGGGGAAAGACCGACTCCATGTTCCCTTTGTTCCATGTCCTCCACCTCGTGGAGTCAGGTTCCTGCCCTAGAACCTCTCCAAGAGCCCAACCCACACTTTTGAATTAGCCAATAGAAATGCAAGAGGAAAGTAAGCCACGCCCTGCCCCCATGTGCAACCTGACCCCAACCAATCAGCAGAGGCCACACTACCTCACAGCCTCCTACCTCTCCCAGGCCCCCTATAAATCAGCATGTTTGGTGCCTGGGGCTCTCTCTCTGCCTCCTGCCGCTGCATCGGCGAGTGTGGTGGACGGGGAGCTCGAGCTAGCTCGATTAAAGGCTCTTTGCTTTTGCATCAGACTCTGCTCCCTCGTGGTCTTTGGGAATCACGAAATCTGGGCATAACAGTACCACACAATTAATTTTAACAAAAAAATGATTTATTCAATGTTTGGATCAGGTGGGCAGAGAAAAGACATCAAGGCACTCACAGACCAGGGAAATAGCGTGATCGAAGACAGTACGGTGTGGGACCTTAGAGCGTCTCCAGATCTGGATAGCCTGGGCTTGAAGATGAGTGTAGGTCAGGAGACCAGAAGATGAAGAGGCCGAATTTGAACAGCTCCAAATCCCAAGCCTGAGGAGAGGGGAACTTATTCTTTAAGTGCGTGGGTGCTAATTTGGGGTAATTTGAACGATTTTGGTGAAGTTTGATCAAAATGATAATGTAAGTGTGATGTTTTTGGAGGAGTAGCCTAACCCTTGTTTGGATCTTTTATTTTTGAGAGAATTGGAGAAATTGGCAGGAAATTGTGTTCCTCCAGAAGACAGCACCCTTGCAGGCTTTTTTATTTTGTAAACAAAAGCAAGTATTCAGTAACTCGTGCTTCAACACTTGGCACCAGGAAAGCTGTACTGAAAACTACCCTTCTGCCTCATTTTATGTAAAACTGCTTTGTAAAAATACAGGTTTAAAATCCAAAAATTAGAAGGTTACTTCTTGCATAAAAAGATATTTTTCTTTCCCAAATTAATGTTTGAAATAGTACTTATAGATGATCTTAAATTTTACATATTATTTAACATATAATGTACACATTCATTTACTTAGCCATCATTTCTCTGCTTAACTGAGAGACCTGCGTGATCAATAGCCATTAGAGTGGTAAAAAAAATTGGGGGAATTAGAGTCCTGGTGATGGAAATACAAGCTAAGACTCTGAGATTAAGCATGGAAAATTCAAGAAACTCAAGGAAGCTCTAGGTGACTAGAATAGGGAGAGTAGGGTGGGGCTGTGAGAAATGAAGCTGAAGAGAGGTTTACAACAAAACTGAGGTGAAGGTACAGAGATGTCCCATACATGACGCCCTGCCGGCAAACATGCAAGTCTCCCCATTATCAATACCCCTCCCCCCACCAGAGTGTTGCTTTTGTTGCAATTGATGAACCTATATTGACACATCATCACCCGAAGTCCATAGTTTACATCAGATTCTCTCCTGGTGTTGTACATTCTATGGGTTTTGACAAAAGCGTAATGATGTGTATCCTCCGTGACATTAGCATAGAGAGAGAGTAGTGTCACTGCCCTAAAAACCCTCTGCGCTTCATCCTGCCCTCTCATTTTCTCTTCTCTCTCAACTCCTCTGTTTCTTCAAAGGTAAGGCTGATTCTGAAAAGCATACCTAATTAGACTTGTCTTTTTTCCCCTTCTCAACAATAGCTAACTAATTTGTTTTTCAGATTTTAATAGGAAGGAGTGTTGTGAGGGAGCCTCCTTGCTGAGTTTCAGGCTGGTGTGCTAGGTTCTCGTGAGCTGGTGGTAAATGAACAGTTCACACAGGTTAAGGGGGACTGGGGAAGTGAGGGAGAAGTTTCTGCAGCGAGGGAAGTTTTCTTCTGCAAGTCTCTTAATGAGACGTCACCACATGAGTGGGCTGGTCTGGATTTTGTCACTCTCATGTATCCCCCTTCCCCCACAACCAGCCTATCAGGTTCCTCATTAGATCATTTCATTCCTACTCAGCATTTCAGCAGATAGTAACCCAACACCTTCTTTCCTTCGTTCAGAAAAGCTCCCTGTTTTTCTAGAAAATAAGAAGAGCTTGCTGACATCCTTCTCAAAGGCATGCTTTTCAAGTGAGTGTATCTTCTCCCACTTTTTATAGTTTCATCTACTCACAAACGTCTAGAAACAAGGCACATCTCTTTCCAGGCAGTCTTCTGCCTGATGTCCATGCATGAGAACCTGCAAAAATAATCACAAAAGTTCTTCATTGTTTAAAACCGATATAAATTCCAGTACAGCAGATGGCTATATCTCATTATCCTACATACAGATATCGACAATAGGATTACAGACAAAGAACAGAATATAAGATCATTTTTCAGTAACAGCTTTATGGAAATATAATTCACATACCAAAAATCCCCACTTTTAAGGTGTACAAATCAGGAGATTTTAGTATATTCACAGAATTGTGTAACCATCATCACGATCTAATTTCAGAACATTTTTTATCAAAAAGAAACCCTGTCCTTCAGCAGTCTCTCCTCATTCCTCCCATCCTTCCCAGGCCTAGGAAACCATCTACTTTCTGTCTCTATGGATTTGCCAATTCTGGACATTTCACATAAATCCAATCATACAGCCCTAGCCATTTCGGCTCAGTGTATAGAGCATCAGCCTGCAGACTATAGTGTACCTCAGTTGCAAGCTCCCGGCCCTGGTCCGGGGCTGGCGGGAGGCAGCCAATTGATGTGTCTCTCTCACATCAGTGTTTCTGTCTCTCCCTCTCCCTTCCACTCTCTCTAAAAATCAATGGAAAAAATACCCTCAGGTGAGGGTTTAAAAAAATCCAATCATACAATATCTGGTCGTTTGTGACTGACTGGCTGCTTTCATTTAGCATAATGTTTTCAAGGTTCATCCACATTGTGGCATGAGTCAGTCCATCTCGCTTTGTTGTGGAGTAAGTCCTGTTGTATGGATATACCACATTTTGTTTATCCATCATTTGACAGAGAGTTGGGTTGTTTCTGCTTTGGGGCCATTAGGAACAATGCAGCCATGGACATTCGTGTACAAGTTTTTGTGTGGACATGTGTTTTTACTTCTCTTGGATGTATACCTGGGAGTGTAATTGCTACTACATGGGAACTCAGTGTAAGTTTTTGAAGAATGGGAAGAACATTTTGCAAAGCTGCCACACCCTCTTAAACTCACAATACACATGGGAAGTAGTAATTATCTACATTTGTAGGTCAAGAAATGGTGGTCCATAGAGTTTTTTAAAATGTTATTTTTATTTATTTCAGAGATGATTTCTGAGATGAAGGGAGAGAGAGAGAAATATCAGTGATGAGAGAGAATCATTGATTGGCTGCTTCTTGCACTCCCACACTGTGGATCGAGCCCTGACTAGGAATCAAACCCTGACCTCCTGGTTCATAGGTAGACGCTCAACCACTGAGCCACACCGGCCTGGTGGGGCCCATTTTTAAAAATTGCCTAAACCCATGGTCTGCAAACTGCAGCTCGCGAGCCACAGGCGGCTCTTTGGCCCCTTGAGTGTGGCTCTTCCACAAAATACCATGGCCTGGGCGAGTCTATTTTGAAGAAGTGGCGTTAGAAGAAGTTTAAGTTTAAAAAATTTGGCTCTCAAAAGAAATTTCAATCGTTGTACTGTTGGTATTTGGCTCTGTTGACTAATGAGTTTGCCGACCACTGGCCTAAACTAATAAACCAAGCCCGTAGCTTTCAAAATGTGTATCATCCCAGTAGAGAGGCCCTGTCAGATTCCTTTTAGAATGTCTAGTGACAGAGATGAAGGCAGGGGCTTGGGACCTGGGTAATGGGTGTCTCTACCTCAAACTCTGAACAAGGGCAATTCCATAAATGGCAAAACACAACTGTAAAAAAAAAAATCACACTTCTGTTATTAATGACAATTCCTTCGACAATGAACACATATCAACTTGGAAGTCAGGGAGGGGGTTAAATATACAGAGAACATCATGTTACTGAGATCCTGGAAATATAAGGATTTGTTCTAGTAGATAAAGGTAGCTCCTCTCCATTAGGTGTTTTGATAGTGGTGAAGAATCCTGGGGCCCGTAGATTTTTAGTGTTCTTCATCTTGCAGTGTATTAAGGAGTTAATCCTTTCAGGAAGCCCATTTCTGCTGAGAGACATTTTTCTAGCCCCTCAGCAGCATGCACGCCCTGTCGTATTTATTCCTAGCAGGTACTTTCCCAGGACTGACCCTATGGGAGAGTCACAGCTCAATCTTTTTTAAAAAATATATTTTTTCTTGATTTCAGAGAGGAAGGGAGAGGGACAGAGAGATAGAAATATCAATGATGCGAGGGAATCATTGATTGGCTGCCTCCTGCACACCCCCCACTGGGGATTCAGCCCGCAACCTGGGCATGTGCCCTGACTGGAATTGCACCCAGGGGCCTTCAGTCTGAAGGCCGACACTCTATCCACTGAGCCACACCGGGTAGGGCACAGATCAGTCTTTTCTTTTTTTCCCTTTTTCTTCTTTTTTTTTTGTTTTGTTCATCCTCACCTGAGGATATTTTCCCACTGATTTTTAGGGAGAGGAAGAGAGAGGGAAAGACAGAGAGAAGCATCAATGTGAGAGAAACACATTGATACGTTGCCTCCTGCGCAAGCCCCTACCAGGCCCTGGGGAGGAGCCTGAGGCTAAGTACGTGCCTTTGACCTGAACCGAACCCGGGACCCTTTGGTCCGCAGGCTGACGCTCTATCCACTGAGCCCAACCGGCTAGGGCAGTCTTTTCTTGAAGAAAGCAAACATTCCAGATTCTTTTCCTGTTTTACATTATTGGGAACTGATGGCTCAGAACCATGTGATTACATACGCCTATAACTGCATTCTTATCTTCCATCCTTCCATGAGAGTCTCTCTATTCTTAGTTACTGGCAGGTTACCCTCTATGGCTGTAATAATCTCCCCAATTCTTATCTAGAATCCTTTTCTCTTTCTCTTTTTTAAATCTTTATTGTTTATTTTAAATATATTTTTATTTCAGAGAGAGAGGGAGAGGGAGAGGGAGAGAGAGAGAAAAACATCAATGATGAGAGGGAATCATTGATCGGCGGTGGCTGCCTTGAGCCCCACATCCTAGGCATGTGCCCTTGACTGGAATCGAACCTGGGACCCTTCAGTCACAGGCTGATGCTCTATCCGCTGAGCCAAATGGGCTAGGGCTTAATCTTTATTATTGAAGGTATTACATAAGTCCTCCTTTTCCTCCCATTAACCTCTTCCAGTCCGCTATAGTCCTCCACGCCCCCCCCCCCCCAGGCCCTCACCACCCCATTGTCTGTGTCCAAGGGTTATGCACATATGTATACAAGTTCATTGGCTGATCTCTTCCCATCCACCCTCCCCTGCATTCCCTCTGAGCTTCAATAGTCTGTTCCTGCTTCTATGCCTCTGGGTCTATTTTTGATCCAATTCTCTTCTCTTTGACATGCATGTTTTCTTCAATTGGTGGATTACCAAACACATTGCTTTAAGATTTATGTAGTTTTATGTCATTACAGCACATCTAAATTTATTACAATACATTTTGGAGCTATACACACAAAGGGTCAGTAGTGCAAAGCAGTTTTGACAGCAAACTGGTCTGAATATATCAGAGACCCAGGTGGGCTCTTGATCAATAAATGAAGTTCTGCCAAAACCGGTTTGGCTCAGTGGATAGAGCATCAGCCTGTGGACTGAAAGGTCCCAGGTTCGATTCCGGTCAAGGGCACGTAACTTGGTTGCGGGCACATCCCCAGAAGGAGGTGTGCAAGAGGCAGCTGATCAATGTTTCTCTCTCATCGATGTTTCTAACTCTCTATCCCTCTTCCTTCCTCTCTGTAAAAAATCAATAAAATATATTTTAAAAAAATAAATAAATGAAGTTCTATTCCTTGGAACAGTAAGGCAGTTGACAGTGCTCCGCACACAACAGCCTGTGGGCTGGCCCTCCTGCTCAGGGCACTGCAGCACAGAATGCTGGCCACGAATGCATCACTGGGGCCGCCACTATGGAAGGGCTGATACACACTCAACAGGATGAGGATAAATGCCCAAGGGCTGGGGTCTGCTTTTGGCTTTGAAGATGGCCACATTGGTAAAGTATCAATTACTTGATGAATTACATCTGGGCAGCTAAAGTAAATAATTCAGCATCTCTCCCTCTTGAGATTTTAGTGGCTGACACACTCCCATTTGATGATAATTATTTATCAAAGTCATTCCTACAATGAATGGATTTTTATTTTTGCAAAATTCTCACATAGATCTGGCACATTTCTTATTAATTTAATACCTTCGTACTTTATAGATTTGCTTTTGCTTGTTTCTTTTGCTGATCTAGATGAAATCTATTTTTCCATTTAGTTTTCAATTTGGTTATTGATGTCATATAGGTAATCCATTAGCATATACATATATATGTATTTTTAATATTTTCATTGATTTTAGAGGAGAAGGGAGAGGAAGAGACAGATAGAAACATCAATGATGAGGGAAAATCACTGATTGGCTGCCTCCTGCACACCCCACACCAGGGACTGAGCCCGGGCATGCGCCCCGACTGGGAATCTAACCTTGATCTCCTGGGTCATAGGTCGATGCTCAACCACTGAGCCACACTGGTTGGGCCATTAACTTGTGTATTGGTCGTATATCTAGTGACCTTATTACTTTTGTATTAGTTGAAATAAACTTTAAATTAACAGTGTTGGATTTGTAAATAGAAAGTCATTGATCTGCCAACAATAACAGTTTGGCTTAGTCCTTTGCCATTTTTAAGGCTTTTTATCTTCTTGTCTTATGTATTGCTGAAGGCTTGTGGCATGAGGTTGAATGTGGGCATCTTTGTCTTGCCTCTGAGTATAATGGACCACTTCTAATTTTCTACTGTTTAACAAGGATGATATCTATCAATTCCTGGTATATACTCTTGACCAAGATAAAACACATTCCTTCTATCTTGATTTATTAGTAGTTATATATATTTTTTAATCTGGAAAGCCTCTGAAATTTTGTAAAATATATTTTAGCATCTGTTAAGATGGTCATGTTTTTTTTATCTACCTTTAATATAAATACATAGAGAATTCCATTAATAGCTGTCGTGATGTTGAACCTCCTTGAATTCCTAGGGTAAAGCCTGCTTGATCATGATTTATTATTATGGAGTTTTTTATTTACTTAGGGTTTTAATCATTCTCCATTAAAAAATACTTATTGGCTGAGCATACCAAAGTATCTAATGAACCATGACACAGTTTGAAATGATAACAGGGAGTACAAATAGACAAGTCAGCTAAACTGTTTACTTTTTTTCTGAATAATTCCCTCCTATGCAGACATGAGCAATAGGATTTGATTGGCAAAGAGGAATGACTTCTTGGCCGTGTAGAGCATATGCTTCCTGGTAATTCATCTGATGTCTAACATTGAGTAGCCCTTGTGGCTGATTTTGTGTGTTTAGACAACCTGTTCAAGCTCACCTAAGTCACAGCCATCATCACTTACTGACAAAACTCTTCTCTGAGATTGTGGAAATGATTACAACCATGAAGTTTACTTGATTTCAATGTGTTGCATTAATCTTTTCTCAGTAATCTCTAGTGACAGAGGCTATAGCTTTTTCATTTGTTAATCATCAAGAGTGGTAAGTGAGGTGTAGCAGTTCACGGTATGAAATGTCTGACTTCACACCGCACCTCTGCCAATAGCTGGCTGTGAAAACCTTAATTCCTCAGTTTCAACATTTAATTTTCATCTTTGTTAATCCTCACCTGAGGATATTTTCCAATTGATTTTTAGAGAGAGTGGAAGGGAGAGGGAGAGACAGACAGAGAGAAACATTGATGTGAGAGAGACACATCGATTGGTTATTTCCCGCACGCACCCCAACCATGGCTGGGACGTAATCATGGTGGGGATGTAATCGAGCCCACAACCTGGGCATGGGCCCTTGACCAGAATCGAACCCAGGACCCTTCAGTCTGTGGGCTGACGCTCTATCCACTGAGCCAAACCAGCTAGGGCTCATCATTTTTAAAAGGTACTATTTAAAGTACATTGTGGCTTATTGTGAATATTAAATGAGTAAATATAAAGCACTTAAAATAGTACTCAGGGCAAAGTAAATATTATATGTGTGTTCGCTGTGATTTTTAGATAACCCAATCAGAGTTGTTAATTTGGCAGCAGTCTTATTACAGATACCAGTGTCTTGTGATTACCCATGAAAACTTCTTTCTTTTACATGACTCATGGAAACATAGCCAATGTGGAATTTGACTAGTCCTTTACTCATTCAAGGCATTTCTGAAAAAAGGCAGTTTTATTTGACTAAGTGTTTTTCCAATAAAAAAAAGGGCTAGCTGATTTTTCCCAAAGTATTTTACGTTTTGGGAAATTAAGAAGGATGAGGTTGAAGCTGATTATCAGAGTATGCCAATCTGTCCACTGATACAAAGAAAAATCATTAAACATTGGCCAGCTATGGTAAAAAAAAAAAGCAATGGGGGCCTGGAGAATATCAGTTATGAGTGGCAAGGGGTGACTCCCACCTCTCTTTGCTCATGACATGGCTCCTCTACCACCTATGTGTTGATTAGACTATTAACAATTAGCTAAAGTATTTTAAAGTGAGGGAGGGAGAGAGAGAAAAGAGAGAAAGAGAGAGAGGAGGGGGGAAGGGAGGGAGAGAGAGAGAGATTGATTGCAGGCTCTGTTCCCAGACTCCCTGGGTTCAAATATGAGCTTCACCACTGCTCACCAGCCAGTTGACCTTGGGTATGTTTCCAACATCTCAGTTTTCTCATCTGTAAAATGGTGATAATAATAGCAATTAACTCTCAGGGCTGTGGGGAGAATTTCAAGGGAAAAATCTCTGTTCAGGACCAACATAGGACCCTGCACATAGGAAACGCTCAGTGATGTGTCATTTAGCACAAAGCATTTATTATCCAGTTTTCTTTGTTCTAAACAGGTTTTTTATTGATTTCAGAGAGGACAGGAGAGGAAGAGAGAGATAGAAACATA
Organism: Plecotus auritus; assembly: GCF_963455305.1. NCBI lineage: Eukaryota > Metazoa > Chordata > Mammalia > Chiroptera > Vespertilionidae > Plecotus > Plecotus auritus. Next base: position 4,831,576 of record NC_137784.1, on the reverse strand, counting down.
AATGAGAGAGAATCATTGCTAGTCTGCCTCCTGCACGTCCTCTACTGGGGATCGAGCCTGCAACTAGGGAATGTGTCCTGAATGGAATCGATCCGTGTCCTCCTGGTTCAAGGGTTGATGCTCAACCACTGGGCCACATCGGCTGGGCCTAGTTTTCTTTGTTATGGTCTGCAGGTCATCATATCTTCAGCTAGGCAGCATGATATTCATGAAAGTTTGATGGGGGGAAGTCACAGCTTTTTAAAGAAACAATTCCATTATTTTTAGTGTATTCATGTCTTCACAGATTTGTACAACCATCACCACAGTCAATTTTAGAACATTCTGATCCTTTTAAAAAGAAACCTCATACCATTTAACTCTCATCTCCCTAAGCAATCACTAATCTACTTTCTGTCTCTATAGTTTTGTCTATTCTGGATATTTTAAAAAAATGTATTTTTATTGATTTCAGAGAGGAAGGAAGAGGGAGAGAGAGATAGAAACATCAATGAAGAGAGAATCATTGATCAGCTGCCTCCTGCACGCCCCCTACTGGGGATGTAGCCTGCAACCCAGGCATGTGCCCTTGACCAAAATTGAACCTGGGACCCTTCAGTCTGCAGGCCAATGCTCCATCCACTGAGCCAAACCGGCTAGGGCAATTCTGGATATTTTATATCAATTGAATCATATAATATTTGGTCTTTTGTGACTGGCTTCTTTTATGCAGTTTAATGTTTTCAAAGTCCATCTATGTTGTAGTATGTATCAGTACTTCATTCCTTTTATGACTAAATAATATTCCACTGTATGAATATAACACATTCTATTTATTTATTCATCCACTGATAGACATTTGGGTTGTTTCTACCTCTTGGCTATTAGTAATAATGTTGCAATAAATATGCTTGTACACATTTTTTGTGGACATGTGTTTTCATTTCTCTTGGGTATGTTCCTAGGAGTGGAATTGTTGGTTCATATTCTATATGAGGAACTGTCGGTCTGTTTCCCAAAGGGACTATGCCATTTTACATTCTCACCAATACAGTATACGTTTTCCAATTTCTCCACATCTGCATCAACACTTACTATGTCTTTTTTATTATAGCTGCTCTATAGGTGTGAAGTGGTATCTTATTGTGGTTTTAACTTGCATTTTCCTAGTGACTAATGATATTGAGCATCTTTTCATGGGCTTGTTGGTCATTTGTGTGTCTTCTTTGGGAAAATGTCTATTGAGATCCCATTTTTTAAATTGAGTTGTCTTTCTAATTTTTGAGTTGCAACACTGGTAATTTTTTTCTTTTTAAATTATAGGTGGCATACAATATTATATTACTTTCAGGTGTGCAACCCTGTGATTAGACATTAAGTAACTTACTAAGTGATCACCCTGATAAATCTCATACCCATCTGACACCATACATAGTTATTACAATATTATTGACTATATTCCCTATGCCATATGTTACATCCCTATGACAGTTCTGTAACTACCAATTTGTACTTCTAAATCCCTCTACCTTTTCCACCCAGCCCCTAACCCCTCTCACATCTGGCAGCCATCAAAATGTTCTCTGTATCTATGAATCTGTTTCTGTTATGCTTGTTTATTTTATTTTTTTAGGTTTCACATATAAGTGAAATCATCTGGCATTTGTCTTTTTCTGTCTGACTTTTCTCACTTAGCATAATACCCTCTAGGTCTATCCATGTTGTTGAAGATGACAAGATTTTATTCTTGTTTTTTATGGCTAAATTGTATTCCATTGTATGTATTTGCACAACTTCTTTATTTATTCATGTGTTGATGGACACATAGGTTGCTTTCATATCTTGGCTATTGGTAAATAATGCTGCAATAAAAATATGGATATGTATGTCTTTTTGATTTAGTGTTTTGGATTTCTTTTAATAAATACCCAAAAGTGAAGTTGCTGGGCCCTTTTTTTGTCTCTTGTTATAAAGTCCTTGTTTTGAAGTCTATTTTTGTGTGGTATAAGAATTGTTACCCCAGCTTTTTTGTTTGTTTTCATTTTCATGAAATATCTTTTTTTCATTCCTTTACTTTCATTGTATATCTCTCGATCCTAAGTGAATCTCTTGTAGACAGCATATATATAAGGGCCTTTGCATTGTTACCTATTCAGTCATCATATGTCTATTGATTGCAGCATTTAATCCATTTGAATTTAAGTAATTGTTGGTACTAGTAGATATGTATTTATTGCCATTTTATTATTCATATATTTGATTTTTCTTTTTCTTGAAGAAGACCCTTTAACATTTCTTTTTTTCTTTTTTTATTCAATTTTTAATTTTTCAATTATAGTTAGCACTCAGTATTTTATTAGTTTAGACATTTATATAACATATGAAGTGATAAGTGATATTCTTTGAATGAGAGACAATATCTGGACTTCCCTGCCCTAGAGATTTACTCTAAAAATGGAAAACCATAAGTAATATCTCCATTGTAATGATCACTTAAATATTGTTCACTGAATAACAAAGTTGAATGCTGTGACTGGACTTTCTCATCTGTGATTGTGGTCTTGATCCATGTGCCAATGTTCAAGCAGATTCCCTTTTTACACTCCTGGCAACTGTTCAAACCAGGCCACATCTGAGGTTGCTTCATATTTGAAGCATGCTTTCCTTGTACAATTTGAAATGTTTGTTTCCCTGTACTTTCTGTTTACTGTTGTTTTTTCTTTGGGCATGAAAGAAATGTATTACTTACAGATCCTGTTATTAATTTTCTCCACCTTCTAACTCCAGCTGTCTATTGCTCAGAATTCATTCCATTCAATTGGAACTCTATTTATTTCTTATTCTAATTTGGAAGATTAGCCTTCTATTTGGACCATTCTTCTACATTTTATCTTTATTTAAGTTGTTACTACCCTTTCCCCTCCCCGCTTAAGGCATCTTGTACCCATTGTCATTTCCTAAAGTTTGTGTTGATTTTTGTTTTATGGATGCAAGAATTTCTCATATATTTCTGAGGATTTTCAGATTTTTGAGTTATTTTCTGTCCCTTGAATTATCTATGCCCTTGAGAGTTAACTTTTTATTATATCTTAAACATTTTTTATTATATTGAGGGCTTTATGCAAATAATGGTTTCTAGCTGGCCATTTATATTACAACTAGAGGCCCAGTGCACAAATTTGTGCACAGGTGGGGTCCAGCCGGCTCGGCTCCAATCAGTGGATCAGGGCCGGGCCTGTCAGGAGGAAGAGACAGCAGGAGGTTGGCCATCAGGCCTGCCCCAATCGGGGCCTTATCAGGGCCAGGCCAGCTGGGGTGAGGGGCCGCAGGTGATTGGCTGGTGGGCCCCGCCCCTGATTGGGGTGGAGGGGGCCGATTGGGGTTGGGGCTGGCCAGGGGGAGGGGCTGCAGGAGGTTGGCTGGCTGGCCCCACCCCCTATTGGGGTGGGTATGGCAATCAGGGGTGGGGCCAGCTGGGGGGAGGAGCTGTGGGCTGGTTGGGGGAGGTGGGCCCATCAGGGGTGGGGATGGCCTGGGGAAAGGGCTGCAGGGGGGTTGGCCAGCCACCCCACCCTCGATTGGGGTGGGAGAGACTGATCAGGGGCAGGGCCAGCTGTGGGGAGGGGCTGTGGGAGGTTGGCTGGCCTGCCCCACCCTCCCGATCAGGCCAGTTAGCTGGCCGCAGTGGGCGTCATAGCGACTGGTTGTTCTGGTCGTTACAGCATTCTGGTCGCTGGCTTTTTATTTATATAGATATGAGGCACTGGAAAGACAGACCTGCAAGTCTGTGTGCACAAGCCAAGCTGGTTGCTTTGCTCTAGGGTGGGTTTGTTGGTGGGTGGAAGTCAGTCATCCCAAGGGTGGGGGGTGACTGCCACAAAGTTAGTTAAACTACGTACCTGCAGGTGGATGTTGAGAAGTAAGGAGGCCATGGTGTAGATAGCTGTCTTTCTCTTGTTGCTTTTTAGATTCTCTCTTTGTCTTTAACCTTTGGCATTTTAATTCTGATGTGTCTTGGTGTTGTCCTCTTTGGGTTCATCTTGTTTGGACTTGTATGTTTAGTTCCTTCACCAGGTTAGGGAAGTTTTCTGTCATTATTTTTTTCAAATAGGTTTTCAATTTCTTGCTCCCTCTTCTCCTCTCGGCACCCCCATGATGTGAATGCTGGTATGCTTGAAGTTGTCTCAGAGGCTCCTTACACTATACTAACTTTTTTTGGATTCTTTTTTCTTTTTGATGTTCTGATTGGGTTTTTCTGCTTCTTTATATTCCAAATCGCTGATTTGATTCTCTGCTTCACCTACTCTACTGATGATTCCCTGTAATTTATTCTTCATTTCAGTTAGTGTGTCTGTCTTTTCTGAGTGGTCCTGTGTTATGGTTTCTATGTTCTTTTTTCATGCTGTGAAGTTCTTGCTAAGTTCCTTGAGCATCCTTATAACCATTGTTTTGAACTCTGTATCTGGTAGTTTGCTTGCCTCCATTTAATTTAGGTTTTTTTTTTTTTCTTTCTGGAGATTTCTTCTGTTCTTTTATTTGGGACCTGTTTGTCTCCTCATTTTGGCTGCTTCCTTGTGTTTGTTTCTGTGTATTAGGGGGGATCTTCTGTGTCTCCTCTAATTGGTAGAATGGCCTTAAGTAGTAGGTATCCTGTAGGGCCCTGTGTCACAGTCTCCCCAGTCATGTGAGCTGGGCACTCCAAGTGTGCCCCCTGTGTGGGCTGTGTGCATCTTCCTGCTGTAGTTGAGCCTTGACTGCTGTTGGTACATTACTGAGAGGGATTGACCCCAAGGCCAATTGGCTGCAAGGACCTGCTGTGACTATAATGGAGGAACTGCTATGCAAGGGCCAACCCCATGGAACAGGACTTGCTTCAGTGGGGCTTTGGTGACCACCAAGTTTCCCCCTTGAGTATTTCGCTCGTGGAGGTGGTTAGGTTATAATCCAGTATGGTCTGAAGCTTTCCACAAGATGTGCTGGCTCTGAGGTCTCTTTGGGGGTGCAGACTGAGGTCAACCACCACTTGTGTCCAGCCCAGGGCCACCCAGCATGAGCTACAGAGCAATCTGCAGATGGATGCTACTTGTGCTGGGTGTGGAAGTGCCCAGGAGAGGCCAAGCTATGAATGAAAGCCTGTTGCCACTGGTGCCAGGCCTGTGGCCACTTAGTGAGATGTATGGGGCACACTGAGGCCAGATGCTACTTGTTTGAGAGATTTTAGGAAAGTCTGAAGCATGACCCAAGAGAGGCCATTTGTTGGAAAAGTCACTGGAAATGGCTTGGGTGAGCCCACAAGTTGGGTGGGGAGGGAGTCTCAGGGAATCACCAGGGCAGGGTGAATAGTGTTAGCCATGTTGATGGGGGACTCAAATATGATGCCTGCCTGCTGGCTCTGTGGGTAGAGTGCTCAGAAAAGGAACAATGGCTTCTGACAGCACTTCTCTCTGGGAGAAAGCTGCCTCTCCAGCCCTCCTTCTGAAGCCCTACACTTCCGTTTCCCCCTTTTTGTCCTTGGCACCTTTGGAGCTGCTGCCCTAAGACTGGAGCTCAGAGCAAGTGAGTCTGAGTAAGTCCTGCGGGCCCTTTAAGAGGAACTGCCTGGGCTCCAGCAGGCTTCATCTCACTCAGTCACACCCTGAGCTTGGGGGCCTAGTGTGTGGGTTGGACCCCTCACTCCTCAGGCAGCTGAGATATACCTCCTGATTTTTAAAATATTTTTATTGATTTTAGAGAGGAAGGGAGGAAAGAGAGATAGAAACATCAATGATGAGAGATAATCATTGATTGGCTGCCTCCTGCATGTCCCACCTTAGAGATTGAGCCCACAACCCAGGCATGTGGCCTGACCAGGAATTGAACTGTGACCTCCTGGTTCATAGGTTGATGCTCAACCACTGAGCCATGCTGATTGGGCTACCTCCTGATTTTTAACTGACAAATGTGGCTGCCTGTTCTATATCTCTGCCCCTCTTACCAGTCTCAATGCAGCTTCTTTTTATCCTTAGTTGTAGGACTTCTGTGCAGCTGGATTTCAGGCTTTCTGAATGATGGTTGTTCTGTGATTTAATTATAATTTCGATGTGGTTGTGGGAGATCCTGAGTACTGCATTTACCTATGCCGCCAACTTGAGTGGAACCGCCATCTCAATATCGCAACACTAATAATTCTTATTGAGCTCTTACTCTCTGGTAGGTAGTACTGCTCACACATTCATGTACATAGGTCCACTGGGGCCCTTATTAAAATGCAGATTCTACTTCTTTAGGTCCCATGTGGGACCTGAGAGTCTGCATTTCCCAATGGCTCTCAGATAATGCTGTTGTCTATGGACCCCACTCAAGTGTAAAACCAAGTTACGAAACAAAGTTTTATTACAAAGTTATATTGCTTCCAGGGGCTTAATTTCCTCCACAGTGTGAAAGAGCCATAGGAAGCACAAGTTCAGAAAAGAAGCTGGAAATGAAAAATGCAATTTAATGAGATTAATTGTGAACACTAGGGATGTGTTCAAATGAGTTGCTTCTTGGTAGTCATCACCCTTATAGATTCTTCACCTACCCTACAGGACATGTTATTTCACTTCTGAGGAGATGTTTCTGGCATTTAATGAGTCATAGCAGTAGTCGAGGCTACTTGCAGTGGCTGGAGATATAATTTGTAGGTGCTTTCTGACCTGCTGTTGAGACACTGAAATAGAAATGATGAAGCCAGAAATTATTTCTCTGGGCATGCACATACCCATTAGATCTCATAATGGACCTGTTAACATCTCCTCTGCCTCTCCTCGTGGGAGATCCTGTCTCCTGACGCAGCTTTGAATGAGACTTTCACAAGTACTGAGTCTCTACCTTTTACAGGAAAGTATTTGCCCAGATGAAGTCATCTCCGCAGAAATTGAGATTTTTCTCTGAAAATACAACTAAACCTGCAAGCTGCAAAGAATCATAATTCATTTAGAAATGCCTTTTGGGTGGCTGGAAGCAGTGGGAATTTCCTTTATTGTAGGTTTTGGGTTTAGGCAGGTCAAAGATCTCTGCCCCTCAGATACGCAGTCGTTAGGGGGTTTGCCATGTCCTGAATAGAGAAGGACTATGGAAAGCAGTTTATTTACAGAGTTAATGAATCAAGATCTCATATCTGGGACATTTTAATAATTAACGTTTATTGTACACACTGATAAAATTTGAAAATATTTACTCTGAAATACTGTGACTGTAATTTTTAATTTAGGTTAAATGTTATATTTTATTTCTTTAAAAATATTTTTATTGATTTCAGAGAGGAAGGGAGAGGGAGAGAGAGAGAAACATCAACAATGAGAGAGAATCATTGATCGGCTGCCTCCTGCACACCCCCTACTGGGGATCAAGCCCACAACCCGGGCATGTGCCCTTGACTGGAATTGAACCTGGGACTCTACAGTCCGCAGGCCGACACTCTATCCACTGAGCCAAACCAGCTAGGGCCTCAAATCTAATTTTTAATAAAATGACAATATTGCTCCCAAAGAAGGAAATTTCATTTTAATTTTATAGATAAAAAGGAGAACAAGGAGTTCTAAATAAAAATAACGTGGAGAACCCATTTTAGGGAAACTGAAGCAATGATTTCACCTTCTGGTTCCCGTAAAAAGCATGAAAAGTTTATTTTGTTCCCAAGGAAATTCACTGTTGTTTAGCTACTGAACCATCGACACATTTTTAAAAAATATAATTTACTAGAGCATTTTGGCTGTAAAATATACGGAAAGAAAGTTGAAGTCAGATTCACAAGATATGAGTTCAAATTCTGGATCTGTCTCTTCATAAAGCCATATAATCGCTGGCAAACTCCTCAGAACTGCATCTGTTAAATAATGACAGTGTGGGAGTCTCTAAAGTAAGTTGGCGGCCTTAGCCAGTTTGGCTCAGTGGATAGAGCGTCGTCCTGCAGACTGAAAGTTCCCAGGTTCGATTCTGGTCAAGGGCACATGCCTGGGTTGCGGGCTCGATCCCCAGTAGGGGGCGTGCAGGAGGCAGCCGATCCATGATTCTCTCTCATTGTTGATGTTTCTATCTCCGTCTCCCTTCCTGTCTGAAATCAATAAAAATATATTTTTAAAAAGTTAGTTGGCTGATGGAGGCAGGCACACAGTAATGTTTCAAGCCTGATTCTATTTTATATCTGTGGGTATCCAGAAGCTTCTCCAATCTTCTAGGCTCAAATTCTGGAATCGCTGTTTCTTTCATTTCTACTTGAAAATTAAAATTCTTTCCTAGCCCCCCCTTTTTTTCTTGCAATTTCTTGCTCTAAATGCAGTCAATAATTGCCAACATATGCTAACACTTTCATTCTAAAGGCACTGGGTCTGAAGGTATGTGGTCTGTCTTCCAGGTCATCCCAGGTAAGAGTTTTAGCAAGTGTGTCTCTGCTGCGTAACACCTCACCTGTCTTCCCAGCCCATGAGATCTATTTCCTCTCTTCCTGTTGCCTGATGGCTAAGCAGATTCTACATACATTAGGTCTTGGTTATGGCAGCACCGCATTTTAAAGTTCAAATGTACTAGGGGAGGGGAATTGCTGCAACAGAAAGCTCACTGCTGGAACGAACAATCTGAACATTTCTGTGGCTTACCACAATAAACGTTTATTTTTTTTTGTTTGCACTGGATTTGAATCAGGTGTTTGAAGGGCAGACTTCCATATGGCCATTCAAGGGCTCAACCTTCTTCCATCTTGTGGCACCACCATGTTCAACCTGTGTGCTCCATGGAATGGCAGGAGAGAAAGGCAGATCCCGTGAGCCTCACCTGAAGGTCACACACATCACTCCTGCCTGCATTCCATGGATCAGAACTTGCTCACATGGCCTCATCCCAGCTGTAAGGAGAGCGGGGAGGTGTGGACCTCTGCATCCTCGTGCTCACTTCAAAACTTACAAAATATATGTAAGTTTCTCTCAGAGTAAACAGTGTGGTATAAATGAGAAGGATTGTTTTCCTCAAAGAAACCTTGCTATTCATTATGATTCAGTTCCTCTCAAGACAGTTAGGTGCCTAATAAGTTAATGGGTCTTAATGATCTTGAGCCCTAATCACTAGTCTTGCTATTATTTTTATGGGAAAATGCCTACCCACTTACAAACCATTGGCCTAAAATCAGTTCTTGGAATTTATTTCATAAGTTAGTAGCTTCTTCCTCTATCAGCTTTGTAGGGTGCATGTTCATTTTGATTTAATTTCTACTTTATCATAGTTGAATTCAAATTTCTATTGTGTTTGTAGTTTTATGCTAATTTCATGTCTCATCTGTGTTAAAGTGCAACTGCCCCTTGACCTTGACTTCCAGAATAATTAGTGACACTTATTGACTGCTTACTTTATGTCAGGTATACCTTAGCCATTCTAACTACATCCTCATTTTAATCCTTCCATAACTCTGCAAGGTATGTAGTATTACCTTTATCTAATTATTGCGAACACAAACTCAGAGAGGGGAACTGTATTAGTTTTCTATTGCTATATGATAAATCACCACAAACATAGTGGCTATGTTCTATATTGGAGGCTTTTGGGGGAGAATAGCTTCTGAGCTTATTTAGGTTGTTGGCAGAATTTGGTTCCTTGTGGTTGTAGGACTGAGGTCTCTGTTGCCTTGGTTGCTATTGGCTGGGGGTCTTTCTCAGCTTTGAAAAGCTACTAGTAGTCCTTGGCTTGTGGACCCTCCATCATCAAAACCAGCAATGGCATGTCAAATCCTTCTTATGCTTCCAATCTCTGACTTCTTCCTTTTAAAGGGCTCATATGATTAAAGCATGCCCATCCAGATAATCTCCATATCTTAAGATTCAGTGACTTGGGACTTTTATTACATCTACAAAACCTCTGTATAGCAGTACCTAGATTAATGTTTGATTAACCAGGGGATGGGAATCTTGGGGTAGGATCTTTAGAATTCTGCCTGCTACAGTAACTAAGCTGCCTAATTCACACAGCTAGAGATAGGGAAGCAAGTATTTGAACCCTGATCTGTCTAGCATTAATGTTTATGCCTTTTCCATCTACTGGCTGCCTCTCCATGGAAATAAGTGGTGGAAAATACCCAAAGAAAATGCCCTAGAAGGAAAACCCAACTCCAATTTCTAGCCTACAGGCATATAATTTAAAGAATTCATACATTTAAAATTATAGATTTAGTATTTTAAAATTATGCATCAAAGTAATACTAGCTCTTTCCAAAATGCCACTATCAGAGAGATGGTATCTGTGTGGGCTACTCAGACAGATTTGGATAAATTCCAAGAGCTACCACTGACTTACCCTGAAACCCCAAACCTCCATTTCTGCACTGTAAAATGATGATAATAATAGTATCTTATAGTTGCATTGAGAGACTGAAACAATGACACATATAATGTTGATCATAATTTCTGGGACACTAGACACTCAATTGTTAACCATCACTATCATCATCATCATCATCATCCTCATCATCATGTTGTCTTCATCACTAACCATCAGCCCAGATAGTAAGAAAATATTAAACAAATGATCAAATACTTAGAATTTCATAAAAGAAATCATATTTGTTTATTAAATGAGCAGAAAAAGTTATGCCTATGATCTCATTTTTAAGTGGCACTGGCTTCTGAGGTCTCAGCAGCCGGTTAGTAAATGTAAGACTTGGTCATTTTTTTAATCTCTTAGAGACTCAGAAATAAAAGAGGAGGATATATTTTCTGTGCCATTCCTGTAATTTAGTTTGTTCTTGGTTCTGATTGTTCCAGTAATTTAAATGGATATACATTTCATATCATAATGCATGAGACCTAGGGTCACTTTCAGAGCCTTCTCTCAACTTGCCCTTCTCCTTTCCCTCTTGATCATTGTAAGGTCTCCAACATATGTTTCATTTTACTTTTACTGAGAACTGGATCTTGCTATAAACAAGAAATTTCTTTTCAGTTCTTTACTCTGCATTTTATGTAGAGCTTTTCTTTTTATGCATTTTCACTACTTCCTAGGCTTCTGTTAAACCAATGTCTTAAATGTGAGAAAAAGAAGTGTCACAGAATGAAGACTTCATGGCAGCCAAAAGAAATGCCTTGTGGGACCCCTGGATGGTTTAATCAGAAATTTGAATGAAGAAGTATGAAGGAGCCCTAGCCGGTGTGGCTCAGTGGATAGAGCATCAGCCAGAGGACTGAAAGGTCCCAGATTCAAGTCCAGTCAAGGGCACGTACCTCGGTTGCAGGTTCCCCGGCCCTGGTCTGGGTGCATGCAGGAGGCAACCAATCGATGTGTCTCTCTCACATCGATGTTTCTCTCTGTCTCTCCCCCTCCCTTCCACTCTCTATAAAACTCAATGGGAAAATATTCTGGAGTGAGGATTAACAAAAACAAAACAAACAAACGAACAAAAAAAGAAGTATGAAGGACAGAAGTATCAGAAGGAACCTCCAAGACAGTTTATAAGCAGCATGTGATATAGAAAATGTGGGGCTATCCAGACCTCAATTAGAGGGCGTGAGGTTGGGAGAGACCACCATGTGCAAACATCGACCTATCTCAACTTGTTAGCCAGCAATAGAAATGCTCAGTGGTACAATGGTGTTACTATTGGTGCGAGAGTCAGAGCTTCAGTTTCCGATGATCTTACCTGGATTCCTTGTGCTATTAAACCTAAAGAGGTGAGAAATCGCTAAGTCACAAAACCTTTTGAAATCCTTTTAGCTTGCTACCTTCCCCCAACACCTAAACTAGCCCCCTGAAACATCCATTGCAAAGTAAGGTGCCTCTTTTGCATTCCACACTAACCTTTTAGTTGTCTAAAGCAGGGTTTCTCGCCCTAGCCGATCAATGACTCTCTTTCATCATTGGTGTTTCTATCTCTCCCTCTCCCTTCCTCTCTGAAATCAATAAAAATATATTAAACACACACACACACACACACACACACACACACACACACGGTTTCTCCACTTGACACTATTGATATTTGGGGTCGGGTCATTCTTTGCTGCTCTGTCAGCATTCACAGAACATCGGAAATTCTGTACCTGAGGCTTTTTTTTTTTCTGACCGTGGGAAGTGCTCCAGAAAGCAGCCCTCACCCGGAGATGGGCGGGGAGTTGGTGGTCCTTCACTGTGTCCTCCACTGGCTCCCAGCATTCCTCAGTGGGATCGAGCGTCAGTGCCCACAGAAGTAACCTGTTTGATAACACACCTCTATTGATTTCTTTCCCTTCTCGCCTCACCCCCCAGATAAACTGTTCACACTCAGATCATTGTCTCAGGGTCCACTTGTAGGGGAACACAAACCAAGTCTGTATGTTATAAATGTGGCAATTCAATATGTTTAGAGAAATCTTGAGCTAGTTCACAGAAATCTGTTGATGAAATGCTGTTTATCGCTGTTGTCACCCTTTGCTCTAAGGCTTACATTCTGGGTGGCCCAGTTGTATTGGGGACGGGTGTGCACTCCTGTGTATGTCCGTGATGATGCGGACATTGTTAGTTCTCGTGGGTTTGTTCTGAGTAAAGCTTTTGGAAATTGTGTTTTCCCACAAGTTCCACAAATGTTTCCACATTTTAGACATTGTTTGAGCATGCTCTAAGCCATGGCTTTGAAAGTCAGTTTTGGCTAGTTATATTATTTTTAAAGAAACAAAACAGTTTTGTTTTTAATTTTGACTTTAGTTATGCTTTGCAATTCGTTTCTGCTCAAAAGATCTTAATGTCCTTTGCTTAGTGCTTGGCTTTGCATGATGCTCATTGTGGGGATATGATTGCAATGAGTTTTCACTGGCAACACTTTACATTCTAAAGCTCTTATACATAGAGACCTGGTGCATGAAATTCATGCACTTGGGGGGGGGAGCGTCCCTCAGTCCGGCCAGCACCCTCTATCAGTCTGGGAGCCCCCCAGGGATGTCTGACTGATGGCTTAGGCCCGCTCCCCACAGTTGGACATCCTTAGCGCTGCTGCGGATGTGAGAGAGGCTCCTGCCACTGCCGCTGCGCTCACCAGCCGTGAGCCCGGCTTCTGGCTGAGTGGTGCTCCCCCTGTGGGAGCACACTGACCACCGGGGGCAGCTCCTGCATTGAGCGTCAGTACACGTCATTGAAAGGGCAGAGACTCCATTTCTGTGCTAGGCCCTTCCTCCTGTCCCCAGAATAACCTCCCTTCCAGAAAAACTACAAGAAAGCAGCTAGGCCCAAATTGGGCTATACCGTAGCATGCTCCTTCACCCATCAGGTGCCAGGGCCAGCCTGACAGGTTGAACTGGGCTGAGGTAGGGAGGTGGGCATAGACAAAAGAAAGACAGGAGAGCGGGATCGGGAGGACTACAGATCATCGAGAGACTGCAGCAAGTTTATTAACTGAATAATGTCTTTTGTGCACAAAACACTGAATAGGAGGTCTGTCAAGAGGAATGTATTCTTTGTTTCTCTTAATCTCTAAGGGAGAGACAGAGCAGAAGGACAAATTCTCAGTACAGCAAATCTCAGTAAATAGTTACAGACTTCTTGGTAAGCTATGAAAGGTTGCTCTCATTCTACTGATAACCGCCATCCAAACAAGCCTGGGAAAACTGTGTGGGTAGGGGACAGCCTTGCTAGTCCCTTCAGGTGACCTGGAACTGACCAATCGGGGTCAGCCAACTCAGGGGACCCTCCCCCTGCCCCAGACCCCTATAAAACCTTTGTCCTGTTGAAGCTCTCTCTCTCTCTCCACCTCGCCGCTGCGCCGGTGTGTGTGTGTGGGGGACTGAGCTTGAGCTAGCTCGAATAAAGGCTCTTTGCTTTTGCATCGGACTTGGCTCCCTGGTGGTCTTTGGGGATCACGAAATCTGGGCATGACAGTCATACTGACTAGTCATTCCGCCATTTGGTCAATTTGCACATTAGCCTTTTATTATATAGGATAATGTTTCATTTAATCCTCAGGAAACCCCTGAGTGATAGGATTATCATCATGGTTTAATGGAAGGGGAAACCAAGTTCCAGAGAGTTTAAGTGAGTTTCTATTTATCACTTTTATCTAGTCATGAATTAACATAAGATCCTCATTAATGTGATCAGTGATTCTGCAAAGACAACAAAAAGGGAGAATATAATCTCCAAGGGATACAAAGCTATAGAATGTGGAAACTTGAAGATGAAAGGAAATAGACCTGAGCAATGCTAGCACTCAGATAAAAATAACACTAGTGAGCCCTAGCTGATTTGGCTCAGTGCATAGAATGTCGACCTAATTGCACTGAAGGGTCCCAGGTTTGGTTCCGATCAAAGGCACATGCCCTGGTTGCAGGCTCAAACCCCAGTAGGGGGCGTGCAGGAGGCAGCTGATCAATGATTCTCTCTTATCATTGATGTTTCTATCTCTCCATCTCCCTTCCTCTCAAATCGATAAAAATATATTTTTAAAAAATAAAAAGCATTCTTCTATGGTACTGGGGTTGTTGAGTGGTATATTCTACTTGTCCTCTGATTTACAACATTTGTTTCTAGAAGCTGTGCTTTTGGCCTGGATACAAGACTGGAAGACTGAAGCATCCATGAAATTGACCTAATGATGTTTAAAAATATTACTGCATGTTACAAGTCATAAAGTCTGATTTATCACTCATACCATGCTAGAAGTCTGTTTTCTTTTTCACAATGTGAAACAGCCTTTGCATATTCATGATTCAGTTTCCTGAAAAAATTTTACTCTATGTAGATAGTAAATATCAAACTATGATGTATTTTTTCTCAAGAACACATTACAAAACCAGAACTTTGTAAAATAAATTTTTCTTCTTTTTTTTTAATCTTCACCCTAAAATATTTTTCCATTGATTTTTTAGAGAGAGTGGAAGAGAGAGGGAAAGAGAGAGAGAAATATCAATGTAAGAGAAACACTTCAATTGGTTGCCTCCTGCCACGCGCCCAACCAGGGCCCAGGCTGGGGAGGAGCCTGCAACTGAGGAACATACACTTGACCAGAATCGAACCTGGGACCCTGCAGTCTGCAGGCCAATGCTCTATCCACGGAGCCAAACACACAATGGCTAAATTTTTCTTTTGATAAGCTAAATAACAGGTGTGGGAACCCCTTTCACGTTCTGCGTGGTTCAGGGTTCGGGTTCTGGAGAAGGCCGCACACAAATGAAAGAGACTAGAAGAGTATTAATTTGGGAATATTGGGGGCCAGGCGGGAGCCCAACTCTAGTGGAAGGACTACACACTGCTCTGGCCTTGCTGTCCCTTTTACTGAGACTATGGGATACACCCATAGTCCTTAGGCAGGAAACTCCAATAACAGAAATTTACATAAGATAGAGGTGGAGGCTGCTTCAGCTAACAATGTTTCAACTAAACAGTGAGTGATTAGAGCAATTAAGGTTGTTGACCAGCCTTCTGGGTTTCCTGTCCACATCTTTCTATTAGTGAGACAATGATCGGTTTTCCGCAAACAGGTACTCTACCTAAGCAACTAGAGACTGCTGATTTAACCCAACTAAAATCTTAATTTCAAATTTTCTTTTTTTAAAAAAATATATTTTTATTGATTTCAGAGAGGAAGGGAGAGAGAGCTAGAAACATCAATAATGAGAGAATCATTGATTAGCTGCCTCCTGCACACCCCCTACTGGGGATCAAGCCCGCAACCCAGGCATATGCCCTTGACTGGAATTGAACCTGTGACCCTTCAGACTCCAGGTTGATGCTCTATCCACTGAGCCAAGCCGGCTAGGCTAGGGCTCAAATTTTCTTAATACTTTAGTAACTAATATTTCTATTTCTTCTAGGATATTTGTATTGCAATTATAATCAATAATATTCTGAAGATTTATAAACATTCTGGTTGCAAAGTACTTCACAGAGATATATCTAGTATTGAAATTTTGTTTCTTTGATAATGATTAGCAAGCATAACAGAAAGGCATAATAACTTTTTAGTGAAAATAATAAATTTAAAGATTGCTTCTCAAAGAAGATACAGTTAATTACTCGGAAGCTGTATTCTTTCCTCTCTCGTATATTGGAAATGTCGCTTAGTTGCACCAAATACTGATTTGCTGCCTCCTCTTGTTATCTATCATTTTAGTTTTTTTGGAATAAAGGCATATTTTAGACTTCATATGATCTTTCTGTTGACAATGATAAACGCCAACAAAATATTTTCTAAGAGGCTACATCTAACTCTTTGTGACCTTTAACACACAATATTTTAGATCTCTAGACTAATACAAAGATGACAAGTCAAAACTAAGAATGCTAAGAGTCGTGTTACAGGAAATAAAGCCTGCAAGAAATCATTCTGAGCTAATCCACAGTAACTTGTCAAAGAGTATTATATTTCATTTTTGGGGGGAAACTAAGAGTAAGTATTTGTTCCATAATTTTAAAAATATTTTTATTGATGTCAGAGAGGAAGGTAGAGGAAGAGAGAGAGAGAGAAACATCAATGATGAGAGAATCATTGATCGGCTGCCTCCAGCACACCCCACACTGGGGATCGAGCGGCAAATGCCCTGACCAGAATCGAACTGTGACCTCCTGGTTCATAGATCGATGTTCAACCACTGAGCCATGCCAGTGGGGCTTGTTCCATAATTTAACTGTACCTCACCTTGCCTTAACATATAAGCATAAATGTGAATTTATTCCAATTCCCTCTAGATTTAAATTGTGATATGAAATCAGGAACTGGTAGCTGTGATCAAGTTCTGATTATTATAAAGGATGAATATACGCAAAGTGTGTTTCTAGTCTTTGTGTAAATGCATAATTGTCCTGGCTCATGGAAGTATCTTTCTGATTAATCAGTGGTTGTGTACTTACATGTGTGTGTAAGCATGTAACAAAGAGAGAAATGCTTACTCTTCTCAATTAATGTGCTTCTGATTATGTACATCTTGTGGGCATTCATAAAATTGAAAAAAGAGCTGGGAAGAACAATAATACTGTTGTTGTTTTTTCATGACACATTTTCATAATGCCTGCTCTGTGACCTGCTATTTATATTCCCAAGCATCTTTATTGTTATTTAATTGAGTTCTCTTAAGGCTTTTCCAAAAGTGGGTATTCCAACTCTTGGCTCACTTAATTACAGTTGGTAATTAATTCCTTCAAGAAATTTTAATATTATAATTACTTATTTCAAATAATATATACATTTAATATCTTTTTTGTTTTCTTACGAATTTCTTATAAAAGAGTATTTTCTTCTCTCTTCCCTCAGTGCCTTTAAAACTGGTATGAGCCCTAGCCAGTTTGGCTCAGTGTATAGAGCGTCCACCTGCAGACTGAAGGGTCCCAGGTTCCATTCCAGTCAAGGGCACATGCCCAGGTTGTGGGCTCAATCTTCAGTGTGGGGCGTGCAAGGAGCAGTCAATCAATGATTCTCTCTCATCATTGATGTTTCCCTCTCTCTCCCTATCCCTTCCTCTCTGAAATCAATAAAAAAAAAAAAACTGGTATGAATACTAGTATGTGGTCATAAGGATGCATTTATCTCAGGTTCTCCATGGTCATGTTTTTAAAATACCTTTTATTGGTTGTAGGGTTTCTCCCCAAAGCAGAAATTAGTCAGTCCAATACACATGACAGAGAAAGTTCACAATTAGGCCATTAATTTAGAAATGTGACAGCTGGCATGTGTTGAAAGTAATAAAGTTCCAAAAATAGAAAGTGAATAACATTAGCATAAAGGCATTAACTTTTTCTGGGTGTCGTGGATTTGCAAAAGTCTTGAGTAATTAGATTTGCTTGTTCTCAAAATAGCCAGCGAACCTTGAGTGACATTGCATTTCAAAGGTGGGAGCCAGAGGGAAGGTCACGTTGGTACTGGAGTGACAAAAAGGAAAAGATTTTACTTCAGAATCACCGAGGGTCGTGCATGCTACTCTATTTTGAAATTGTTAGCTAGATACCATAAATAAATTATTTTGTTTTCTTTGTGAGAATTGGAAAGTAATTATGAAATAATCCCGGGGCTTGGAACTCGAGATGGCTTTTCCAACCTTATCTTTTTATAGTTTTCGATGTTTATATTTTCCTAATATTCAAGTAATAAGAAAGTTATTTTCATTTTGAAAGGAAATAAATCTTAATAATCCCATTGTGTGGGATCGTTGGCTCTAAGCTTTGTGTTTTCTTGATATATCAATTATATGTTATGGGCTTTTAAAAATGTATACATGGGCATTTAAGGATGCATGGATGAATGATCATGCCATTTCCATTACAAATGGCTAGACTTGGTGTTTCAGGCCCCAAGATTGGTTTCAAATCCGAAGATTTGGAAGCCTGATGGCAGTTCTCCAAAGCATGGTAGTTTCACTTTCAGATTGTTTTAAAAGACAATTTTCATTTTACATAATTTCTGGCATGTTCTTAAAAAGAATTCCATGCACACCTGTTCCTTGATTCCCCCAGTGTGGCTGGTATCCATTTTGTTGTTTTTAAAATCTATTTTTATTGATTTCAGAGAGGAAGGGAGAGGGAGAGAGAGAGAGAAACATTAATGATGAGAGAGAATCATGGATCAGCTGCCTCCTGCACGCCCCACATTTGGAAATGAGCCCACAACCGGGCCAGGTGCCCTGACCGGGAATCGAACCGTGACCTCCTGATTCATAGGTCAAAGCTCAACCACTGAACCACACCGGCCAGGTTTGTTGTTGTTTTTCAGGTCCAGGCCAGGCCCTCCATCCTCTCCAAGGACATGCCGAGTCCCCTGCTCCAGCAGCTTCCGTGCTAGGAGCCCTTTCCCAGCGCTTCCCTCTTCCAGTGGCTATTGTCACTGGCCTCCCCCTGAGTTTGCCTCACTGTGTTGGCCATGCGTGGATATTTGGATGTTGTTTTTGGTTTTCATGTTGGACAGCCAAGGCTTCCTGCTACTAGGCAGAGTAGGGCTTCCTGCAGCTTTCCTTCTTTCTCATGAAAAATGGAGTTGGATAGAGAAAGTTGCAATGCCTATTTCATTTGTGTCCAGAGCTAGTAGGAAATTTAGGTTGGCCAAATATAACTTTATTTCCTTTGGGGTAATAGCCAGCCTTGATTTTATTTAATGTATCAATTTTTAAAAATATTATTTCACTTTATGTACTTATTAATGAACACAGTGAACTCCTGGTTTCTTGAGCAGATAATTGTTGAACACCTGTTAAGGTTAAGGCTGGGAATGCAAAAGCAGATGGGATTGATCCCCTGCTCTAAGACACTTGGGGCCTACTGGCTGGCACGGATAAATAAATCAGTGGTATTGTGAGTGACAGAAGTCTGAAGGGACTGATTTGAGAGGAGGAGCCCTCCATGTTATCCTGGAGGACAGCACAGTCTTTCCAGTGCAGGAAGGTGAAACTTGAGCCTCGTTTTGAAGTATGAGTAAGAGTTTGGACAAAGAAGGAAGAGGAAGGCATTCCAGGCAGACAGAGGGTACACTTAGCATGTACAAAGGTACTGAGGCCTTACACCACTTTGAATTGCCTGGGGTCATGGAAGAAGAGGAGACAGAGAAGGAAAAAGGCCTCATCATAAAGGACCAAGGCCATGGATGATATGAGAGTAAGGTAAAAGCATCCCCCACCCCATACTACAACTGGCTAGCAGAGGATCATGATCTTGAAACTGCTGAAACATGAGGGACTGTCATGATTTGGAGGTTCTGTTACCATCTCTGACCTGTTTGATGGAAGGAAGGATGAAGATCTGTCACTTCAGATGCAAAGTAGCTGTGGCCAGAGCAGACATGTTGCCAGAGGCAGAAGGACAGGTCCCGGTAAATCCCCAAAGCAGTTCATCTGGAGGTAGAGTTTATATCTGTATAATTGCCCATGGTGGTAGCTTCTTCCTGGAAGAAACAATTCGCCTTTTCAAAGTTTAGCTAAAGTGCTTTATCTTAGGAGAGCAACTAGTGTTGATAAGGTCTTCGCAACCCTCTGCAGCCCAGTTCAACTTAAAAGCAAGAGAGAAGAAAACAAAAGCAAATTAAGCTCATTCTTTTGCCAAGAAGAAGTGTTATTTGATTTTTATTTGCATCATGAATGTTCTTTGGAAAAGAACATGACATTTGGCAATTTCCAAATGCCTGTTGACAATCCTCCGACATCATTTTCTGTTTCCATTGCCTCACTCGGCACGAGGGCTCTCATAAGCTTCCCAGTCAACGATGAAGCCCAGATGTTATGGATAAACCACAGCCTTGGGTGGGGGATAAGCAAATACTAACAATAAATAATGCCTCAAGGTTATGCTTTAGCCCCCTCTAAAGTGTCATGATGGTCAGGCTTCATCAATGACCAGGCAGATTGCTTAGATTTTAATTTTGGCAGCAAATAACAGAGTATATGGGCTTGGAAAAAGTAGCTCCATCCCAGTAACTCCCGGTGAGGGTCCCATTCCTTCTTCCTTTAACTTGGTGATTTGAGTGTGCCTAGTGGTGGGTCAACAAGCCATTTCTGTTTAGAATGATCTAGAGAGTCTGCTCCCAGCCGAGTCATTTCTCAGTCTTACAAGTCATTGGAGGCCATAGTGACCTTAAGTATGACTTAGGAGTTAAGATTTGTTCAAAAGCAAGAGTGGCTTTGATTAGCAGGTTGGAGGTTAGACATCTCCCCTTTCATGATTTGATCCCAAATTCCCAGTTTATATTGTGGCACCTATGGCATTTTTCTAATTAAGGATGACTTTATGGTACCATGGGGATGGTTTTTGGGTGAAGTTGCTTGTGTTTACAGGTTCTTCCCTGGTAATTAACATTGGGATGAATCACAAAGGCAGCATGCCTCCTACTTTTAAAAGATTATTCTTGCAGTGATGTTCATAATCTGGCTCCCGTAATATCTCTATTTCATGGATTTTTTTTTCTATTTGTGTCTTTTTCCATATATTTTTTGAATCTCAGTAAAAACGAAGAAGAAACTGTTAAAATTCAAGAGATTGCTGTGGCTGTGGAGCTGGAACTTGTAGTCTGTTGGTGCCATTTTTGACCCTTGCAAGCTCTTAGAGTTTTATTTTGGTTGCTCTTTGGAACTGCTATCTTTCTCATCATGAGTAATCTAGCATTCATGCTGCATTCTATTCATAGCTGTAATACTGGCTCTGACAGCCTTACTTCAAAACTTTTGATCTACTTCCAGAAAGGACTTTGACATGGGTGATAGGATTTATAGAGGAAACTGTCAACTGAATAACAGGTATTACCTTCTTGGAAAGAGCAAAACATAAAACACCATCTCCTCCTCCTCCTCTTCCTCTTTCCTCTCCTTTCACCTCCCTTTCTATTAGCAAAGCTTGGTTTGAAATAACTTTGTTGCCTTTTCATCACAGTGTCTTTGTACTCGTCAACAGCAAAGTCCTATGATAGAATACATGATTGTTGTGGGGGAAGAAGCAGGAAAAACAACTTATTTTGATGAAGTGCACCTGCCACACTTTGAATAAGTTATTGGCGTACAGATGTGCACCAAACACGATCTCTTTTTATGGGAATTTTAGAACCTTGTAGGGGGCCAGTCACATAAATATAGTATAATATAGGAAACAATAAACAGGGTATTCTAGACGCACTAAAGACTCTAAAAGCAGAGTCATTTCTATTTCTTGGAGGAGAAATTTAGGTTCTGAAATTAAATTCTTGAAAATAAGGGTAACCCTAACAGGGGTGGGCAAACTTTTTGACTTGAGGGCCACAATGGGTTCTTAAACTGGACCGGAGGGCCGGAACAAAAGCATGGATGGAGTGTTTGTGTGAACTAATATAAATTCAAAGTAAAGGAGCGGAGGGGAGAGCAAGAGAACCCTCGGCTCTTTCGGCTCCACGGGCCGGATAGAACAGCCGAACGGGCCAGATCCAGCCCGCGGGCCGTAGTTTGCCCACGGCTGCCCTAGAACCATGCACAATTAGCTATAGTTTGTTATCCTGATAGTAACTGATCTCCTGTTCTGGGGGAACTCCTTTGCTTTAGTCCTCAAAGAACCCCACTGTCATGGGAGACCTGAATCAAGAAACTGTAAGTCTGTGAGGGTGGTGTTGGTCTTTTGAGAAACTGTGTTATCTACTAAGTGGGTCTGTTATAGGGAAGCTGCTCAATTGAGTGTTGGCTAGTCAGATAGCAGCCTTGCTGTGTATGGTACAAGTTGGCCAATTTGCACAGGCATGTGGCCTGGCCTCGTGGGTCTTTCTCACAACTCAAACACTTTGTGAGGCCCTAGCCAGTTTGGCTCAGGGGATAGAGTGTTGGCCTGTGGACTGAAGGGTCTTGGGTTCGATTCCTGTCAAGGGCACATGCCTGGGTTTCAGGCTGATCCCCAGTAGGGGCCGTGCAGGAGGCAGGCGATTAGTGATTCTCTCTCATCACTGATGTTTCTATCTCTCCCTCTCCCTTCCTCTCTGAAATCAATAAAAAATATATTTTAAAAAAAGATTAAAAAAGTAGCATTACCCCTGCCTCCTTCCCATGTCTCTTTATCTGGTGCTATGTTTGTGGGGCCCCCTCCCATTCCCCAATTCATATGTTGAAGCCATTTCAACCGATGGTCATTGGTGCCAATTCATTGCCAACAGGAATCCCCAATTTGGAGTGCGGTAAAGAAGGAAATTTCATTCAGTACAAAACAGCGAAATTGTGGTATAACACAACCATGAGGTAGCCTGGGGCCAGGCCCCTCTCCAGCTAGACAGCTCTGCCCTGCTCCTTGCTGGTCTGTTCTGCTCCCTGCCAGTCTTCTCTGGGCTGTGCTGTCTACTCCACTTTGCTCCGGCAAGACATCTTCAGTGTCTCAGCTTAGCCAGGGAGAGGGCAACCTTGGTGGAAAGGAACAGTACCCTCTCCAAGCCACAGGGGAGCTGGCTTATTTGGACAGAAGTCCATGCCTCTGTTTCCTCATTCGTCTATCCTCATGCAAATGAGGACTCAGAATCCTCAGTTTGATTGGTCCAAGACACTGTCCTGATTGGTCAGAATAGCGCTGCTCTGATTGGTGGGAGCTGCACAGCTCTGATTGGATGGGGAAAACCTCAGTCCTATTGGCTGCACTAGGACTCCATGAACTCTTTTAGGAGGTCTGGCTCAGATGGCAGGAACACAGTGCAGGCAGGCAGTTCAGTGTGGAGGCGGGCAGTTTACAGGCAGTTCAATGTAGGGGTAGGCAGTTCAGTGCAGGCTTCCCCACGAAGTGCAGTTGTGTGAAAGGCCCCTGTGCAGAAATGGGTGCTAGGCTCCACTTTTTAAAAAATTGGAGCCCATATAGCTACCAGGAGCCTTCTTAGTAGGTGTCTTTTTGTCCCCCATCAGTGTTCACACCCTGGTCCCCAATGTGATTTTTAGAGATGAAGCCTTTTGGAGGTAATTAGGTTAAAAGGATGGAGCCCTCCTGGGTGGGATTGGTGCCCTTATAAAAAGAGACATGAGAGGATCTCTCTCTCTCTCTCCATCATGTGAAGATATAGCAATAATACAGCTTTCTGCAAATCAGAAAGAAGGCTTTCACCAGGCACCGAATCTACTAGCATCTTGGTGTTGGACTTCTCAGCCTCCAGAACTGTGAGATATAAACGTTTATTGTTTAAGCCACTCAGCTGATGGTATTTGTTATATCAGCCCAAACTGACATATAAGAGATCTGGCTTTATTTTTCTTTGTAGCATTTACATATTACGCATTATTTATGTACTGGAGGCCTGGCGCACGAACTTCATGCGTGGGTACGGTCCCTAGGCCTGGCCTGCGATCGGGGCCATCTTCCCCAGCTTCCTGCAGCTGGCTCCTCCCCCCTGTCGCCAACCACCCCCGGTTCCCCGATCGCCATCCGGTGATCGGTGCCTGATGGCCAGGGGAAGGGACTGAGAGGTCGGCTGTTCCCGCCTGCTTGCTGGCCCTGCCCCTGCTGTGGGTGGCCATCAGGCGATGGGAGCCTGCTGGCCAGGGAAAGGGATCAAGAGGTGATCAGTGCGCCTCATAGTGACTGGTCCAGCAGTCGTTCTGCCATTAGGGTCAATTTGCATATTACCCTTTTATTATATAGGATTATTATATAGGATAGAGGCCTGGTGCACAGGTGGGGGATGGCTGGCCTGCCCTGAAGGGGGCCCCAGATCGGGGTGGGGGGTCCCCACTGGGGGGTGGAGCCGGATAGGGTAAGGGGCCCCTGGTGGTTTGCAGGCCAGCCACACCCATGATTGGGGTGGAGGTCCCTGCTGGGGGGTGGGTCTGGCCTGGGTGAGGAGCCCCAGTGGTTTGCACACCACCATCGGGGTGGGGGGTCCCTGCTGGGGAGCGGGGCCAGCCTGGGCGAGGGGCCGCGGGCAGTTTGCAGGTCATGCCCCCAGCTTTCTCAGGAAGGACATCCGGAATGATGTCCGGAAGACATCCAGTCTATCAGGTCTAATTAGCATATTACCCTTTTATTAGTACAGATTGCCTGCCTTTCCTCTCCTACTCTCTCTCCACTGAATCTAAACTATATGAGGGTAACTGCCTTGTTTTTTCTTTTTTCTCACCTGAAGATTTGCTTTTTATTGATTTGAGAGAGAGAGAGAGAGAGAGAAATTGATATGAAAGAGAAACATCGATCGGTTGGCTCCTGAATGCGGCATCAAACCTGCAACCTGCACCCGAGACAGTTTGGTTCGGTGGATAGAGCATCGGCCTGTGGACTGAAGGGTTCCAGGTTTGATTCTGATCAAGGGCACAAGTCCTGGTTGCAGGCTTGATCCTCGGTAGGGGGCATGCAGGAGGCAGCCGATCAATGATTCTCTCTCATCATTAGTATATCTCTCCCTCTCCCTTCCTCTCTGAAATCAATAAAAATATATTTTAAAATAAAACATCCCACAACCTGGATCTGTGCCCTGACAGGGAATGGAACCTGCCACCTTTTGATGTATGAGACAACACTCCAACTGAACCACCCGGCCAGGGCTGCTTGGTTTCTTTAAAGCCATTTCTCCAGAACGTGGAACAGTGCATGCCACATGGGCACAGCTTTGTAAATATTGTTAATGAATTTGAAATGAATTAATTAATTGTTTATACCATCAGAGGACACGTTTCCCAAATTGGCTTGTATTTGTAGATATCTTTCTAGGTTTGTCCTTCTTATCACCCTGTCAGTTGCATGAGCCCCTTCTGTCTCCCATCAGAAACTGGTTATCCCAAATGGAGCCCTGCACAGACTCATTCAAAGAGTAGTTGCTCATTCTTATTCAGCGGTAGATTGTCTAAAAGGCTCAGTGTACGAGGATTGCCCTTCTTCCTTGCTCTGCTTCACCCCATTTTCCAATCTTGTTTTCCTTCCAGGGTTTTGACATGTCATCATACATGTCTTCTCATGGTAAGTATCTATGGGGAGAAGAGATTATCCGAAAGCACTTGTACCTCCAAATAAATGTGGCAGACTTGGGCTTAATTTTGTGTTATTCATACCAGCACATTAAAGACCAGCTACCAAGAAAGTTTTAAAAGTCAGAGAGACTTTGTTCTATTTTTTAAAATGAAATATGGGTTCAAAACCCCAAATTTCTAACTTTAAACGATTGAATAGGATGATTCTTAAAAGGAACTTCTAGCTGATTACATTTTGGCCAGTCTATGTAGATTTTTGTTTGTTTGTTTAGCATTTTAGTGGCTTTTGAATATAGTGCATTTTCACAAACTCCATGACCTTGAAATGCCTTCCTGAAAGAGTTAAAGGCATGGTGATGGTCACACGGGACTTGGTATCACCCTCTCCCTTCCCCAGAGGAGCTTGGCTAGTTCCTGGCCAGTTGAAGCTGACCTGGCATTTGCCGACACATTTTTCCAGAACTGGTTATGCAATACATGTTGATATTTTCTGTTCTTCTTCCTTCCCTTATTCATGCACTTGGCTCCTTCCTTCTTTTCCCACTCCCTATCCCCCACTTGGCTTTTCAGAATTTACTATCCGCTTTAGTAAACGCAGCAGTAAACAGCCTCAAGGATAAAAATGCTCCCCATTTCTAGGTAGAAAGGACTGTTTTCCAGATTTCCTGAGTATCTCGTTCTGTCATAACTCGAAGTTCTTAAAAACAGTTCCAAGCAAGTTTGTTTGTTCGAGATTGGATTATCCACCTACTCAAGCCTGATTTGTTACAAATAAAGCTTAAAAAATGCTTTCTCATATCCTTCTCATGAAACATATTCTCCACTAATAGTTATCATCTTCATTTCATTATCTTAATTTGACAACGAAACTTGCCAGGTCTGGATTCTATCTACATTATTATCTGCATTATCTTCTCCTGTAGCTCATTGCACTGGCGTGCCAGGGCTGCTGTAACAAAGCAGTACAAACTGTGGCTGTCCCAGCAGAAAGGCTCTCCTCCCAGTTCTGGAGAGAGAAGTCTGAGATCGGGGTGTCGGCAGCATTGGTTCTATCTGGAGGCTGGGAGGGAAAATCAGCTCCAGGCCTTTCTCTGGGTTTTGCCGGCAATCTTTGGCATCTCTTGGCTTTCGGAAGCATAAATCTAATCTCTGCCTTCATCTCCACAGAGTGTTCTCCCTGTGCGTGTATCTGTCCAAATTTCCTCGTTTTATAAGGACACCAGTCACATTAGGTTAGGACCCACCCTAATGACCTCATTTTAATTTGATTGCCTCTGTAAAGACCCAATCTCCAAATAAGGTCACATTCTGAGGTCATGGGGGGTAAGGACTCCCATATATCTTACTTAATATGACCCATTAACTTTGATGAAGGAACACATTTTCTTCGTTATCAAATCTTTGACTTTCTAGATACCGTAAGCTTCACCTGATTAGGATGAAAGGCTCAAACAGGTGGACTTGCCTAATTTACTGAGAACTAGCCTGCAAAGACCCATTTTCTGAAACCTGAGATCTGGTTTCAGCAAAAGGAACACATTTTTAAAATACATGTTTTATTGATTTTATTTTATTTTTTTGAATTGAGGAGTATTTATTTATTTTTATTTTTAGTAATTCTTTATTGTTGAAAGTATTACACAGGTTCCCCTGTTTTCCCCATTGACCCCCACCAGCCCGCCCCCTCTGCCCGCCCCAGGCCTTCATTGGCCCACTGTCTGTGTCCATGGTTATGTACACTGAGTGGCCAGATGAGGATGATCTCTGAATGCATAATAATCTGGCCACTCAGAGTATACCCTATATAATAAAAGGCTAATATGCAAATTGTCCCCTCGACCAGGAGTTCGACCAGCAGGCAGGCCAGCCAACCGCCCATGTCCCCTCCCCCTGGCCAGGCTGGCGGGACCCCACCCATGCACAAATTCATGCACTGGGCCTCTAATATATATATTAGTAATAATATATATACGCACACTGAGTGGCAAGATTATTATGCGTTCAGAGATCATAATAATCTGGCCACTCAGTGTATATATGGATACAAAGTCCTTGGTTGATTACCTCCCACCCACCCACCCTCCCCCGCCTTCCCTCTGAGGTTCCCCACGCTGTTCCATGCTTCCATGTCTCTGGATCCACTCCGTTCATCAGTTTATTTTGTTACTTCGATGAAGGAACACATTTTCTTCGTTATCAAATCTTTGACTTTCTAGATACCGTAAGCTTCACCTGATTAGGATGAAAGGCTCAAACAGGTGGACTTGCCTAATTTACTGAGAACTAGCCTGCAAATAACATTTGAGATGCCAGCTGATTCCTCCAGTAGAATGTACACCATTGGAAGTTTGATGATTGACAGATAGTCTTTCAGTTTAGGTCATAGTTCCCATCCTGACCTCGTACCCTTCATTCAGGCTCACATTCTGTTTCCCAAGCCTGCCTGCCCATTATGGCAAAATCAAGATACCCTGATGTTGACCATGACTTTTATTTTAGTCCCTTCTTCTTTGTTCTAACCACTCCTCCAACTCCTAAATATTGCCTCTCTCCCCGGCTTTTGGACATTTGTATTTGTTCCCTGGATTTCTTCACTGGCTTCCCCTAAAGAATTTGTCTTAAATATGCTCTACTGCCTCTCCCTCCTTCAAATCAAGTTGTTGAGCCCATACAGTGTGGCTCAGTGGTTGAGTGACGACCCAGGAACCAAGAGGACATTTACAAATTACTGGTGCCTGGATCTCACTCCCAGAGGCTCTGCTTTAATTGTTCTCGGGCGTGGTCTATGCATTAGGGTTATTAAAAGCTAGTGATTCAAATGTTTAGGCAGGGTTGAGAATCACCCATTTAGAGCCACATGTCTCTAGTTGTAGCGTGTGCAGTAATTGCCTTGTTCAAATGCAGGCTCTGATTCAGTAGGTCTGGGGCAGATGAGATTCTGCATTTCTTTCTTTTCTTTTTCGTTTTGTTGCAAAAGCTTTATTGTTTCATTTGGTTCAATGCATGGGAGAGGGATCCAGGGTAGTTAAAAGAATGGCTGATAGTCAAGGGCATGTACCTTGGTTGTAGGCACATCCCCAGTGGGGGGGGTGTGCAGAAGGCAGCTGATCGATGTTTCTCTCTCATCGATGTTTCTAACTTTCTATTCCTCTCCCTTCCTCTCTGTAAAAAAATCAATGAAATATATTTTTTAAAAAAAGAATGGCTGATACCGTAGTTTGGGGGAGAGGCTTAGGCAAAAACCAGACACCAGGGGATGCAGAGGGGCCTCTCAAAGACCTTGGGCTCCACAGGCTCCTAGTCTGCTTGAGGGTGAGTCTCCTGAAGAGAGACCCACCCAGCCCAGCCTGGGGCCTGCCACCTGTGGAGGTGAGTCAGGTGTCGCCCATCTTCTTGATGAGTTTCACCTCCTCGATCCGGAAGTGGTTCTCCCAGAAGTGGTTTTCCAGGGAGTCACAGAGCTGAGGGTCTGCAGACCCAAAGGGCCTGCTTCAGGTTCCTCTCCAAGGCCAGGGCGGCCTCCACGGCACCCTGAGTGTTGCCCACTCACCTGGGGCTTCAGCTCGCCCTGGAAGAGCATGCGGCCACCGCGCTGGCTGTGCGTCTTTAAGGGGTGGGATGCTCAGGCCCTCGCCCTGAAGAGCCACCTGGTCCGGTGGAAACAGAAGCCCAGAGAGAGGTAGGTGTGGAGGCCGCAGCGGCAGGTGGCCAGGCGGGTGACCGCAGCCTCCACCTGGTGGGGTGATGCTGAGGAATGTGGGAGCTCAGGGCTGTTCGGCAAGAAGGAGTTAAGGTAGAAAAAAGCGGTGTGTTGGCTGGTCCTGGAGGTTGCTCTGAAGGTGGGGACTGGCTAGGACACAGGAGGGTGGCAGGAGGCTGGAAGGAGGGGCGTTCCTGGATCTGTTCCATCCAAATGCTGTTGAAGTGAGAGATGCGGGACCGCCCGAGGGCGCCGCGAGATGAGAGTCTGCATTGCGAACCACCAGTGATGCTGCGGGCCACACTGCGGGAGGAGCAGAGTGAGAAACGGAGCTTTCTGACATACTGGACCGCCTTTTGCCCATCGTTGTGTCTCCAAAGCGTAGTGTAGAAGCTACCGGCGAATGTTTGAAATCTAAGTACATTTCAGCCTAGCCCGGATCCCCAGCCTTTTTCTCTGCATGTTGAAGTTTACATAAACTTATGCCTGTGTCCTTGTGGAACCGATCCTTAACTCCACCAGGTGGCCAACATCCATCTTTCTTTTCCCTCCCTCCCTCCTTCCTCCCTCCCTCCCTTCTCCCCTTCCTCCTTTCCTCCTTTCCTCCCTCCCTTCCTCCCTTCCTTCTTTTTTATTTGACCAACATTTCCTAAGTGCCCTTTATGTCCAGATACTGGGCATTCAATGGTTAATAAGATGTGATTCCTGCCCTCAAATTTGCATGTCGATGGAGGGGATTATCCTCTAGGCCAGCACTTTATAGAATTTTCTGTACAAGGACCAGGTGTTCTGTTTCACTCTGTTTCCCTTTTGTAAAATGCAAAATTGGGCTCTTGGCTGTCTTAGCAATGCCAGAGAAAGGTTTCTAATGAGCACTCTTAAATTCTCGCTGTGGAATGACAGTAAGTAGTTTCAGACCACAACGGTCCACGGGCCCCATTCTGAGTACCTCTTCTCTAGGGCCGTGTCCAACACAGTGGGCTCTATGGGTCGGCGGCATCAGCATCCCCGGCAGCGTCTGAGGTGTGTGGAAACAGGTCCCCACCCCAGGCTGCTGAATCAGAACCTGCATTTCCACCAGACCCCCAGGTGATTTGTGTGCGCCCTGCAGACTGAGAGGCACAGCTCCAGGGCAGTGGCTCTCAACCTTGGCTGCATAAGAGGTTCATCCAGGAGCTTTTAAAAAGTCTGCTGCCTGCCCTAACCGGTTTGGCTCAGTGGATAGAGCGTTGGCCTGCGGACTCAAGGGTCCCGGGTTCGATTCCGGCCAAGGGCATGTACCTTGGTTGCGGGCACATACCCAGTGGGGAGTGTGCAGGGGGCAGCTGATGGATGTTTCTCTCTCATCGATGTTTCTGACTCTCTATCCTTCTCCCTTCCTCTCTGTTAAAAATCAATAAAATATATTTAAAAAAAATAAAAAGTCTGCTGCCCACGAATCTATTGCTCTAAACCTCAAGTCAGCTCAGGTGCCCATTTCTCTCTCCTTTTCATGAGGAAACTCGGGACCAAATACAGGGTATTGCTTGGTGAGCAGTTTCAGGAAGACTGCTCGGTTAGTGGCTCTCCCTCGTTCTTTGCATAACAATTGGTGAAATTGGACAGGTGCATCTTTCAAATGTACTTTCAAGGGCTGTGTCTTTTTTTTTTTAAATCCTCACCTGAGAATATTTTCCCATTGATGTTTTTAGAGAGAGTGGAAGGGAGGTGGTGGGGGGAGAGAAACATCGATGTCAGAGAGACACATCAATTGGTTGCCTCCCACACGCACCCTGGCCAGGGCCAGGGACTGAGCCTGAAACCAAGGCATGTGCCCTTGACTGGAATCGAACCTGGGACCTTTCAGTCCTCGGGCCAACACTCTATCCACTGAGCCAAACCGGCTAGGCCCTATGTACTTATTTATTTATTTTTATCTTTTAAATATATTTTTTATTGATTTCAGAGAAGAAGCGAGAGGGAGAGACAGAGAAACATCAATGATGAGAGAGAATCATGGATCGGCTGCCTCCTGCATGCCCCCTACCGGGGATCGAGCCTGCATCCCCAGCTTGTACCCTTGACTGGAATTGAACCCAGGACCCTTCAGTCTGCAGGCTGATGCTCTATCCACTGAGCCAAACCAGCTAGGGCCCGTGTCTTTTTAATTGGAGTGGAGCCTGGCAGGGTGCAGGTGGCTGCCTGACCCCACGTGATTTGTGTGCACACTGCGGACTGAGAAGCAGTCCTTCCCTTCCCCCTTCTTGCTAAGGGCAGAGTCTGCCCAAATCCCAAAGTGTCTAGAAACACGAGATACTACCTGTTTCAGCCTCCCTTGTAGCTTAAATATGGTCCCGTGACCCAGTTCTGGCCAATAAGACAAAAGGGGAGGATGCTGAAGCGCTCTCTCCCTGATAAAGAGGAGAAAGTCTACCGGAGGCCCACTCCGATGCCTGCTCACCTAGACTTTGTAGTATCTCAATTTTAATCCCGTAACTCAGATTGCTCAGTGGGCTGGTTGGCTAATCTAAGGGAAGGGATTGAAGAACCAACCCCACTTAGAAAGAACCCATTGTCTTCCTCCAAGTGTGAGCCATGGACCAGCAACATCAGCACCACCCTAAGAGATCATTAGAAATGCAGAACCTCCGGCTCCAGCCAGGCCTTCAGAATCAACAAAGTCCCCAGGTGACTGCCCTGCATTTAAATGAAGTTTGAGAAGAGGTGATCTGTAAGGGACAGAGTTTTCCTTCTGCAACCCCTTTGCAATTCCCCTGTTCCTTCTGCTGCCATGGGAGATGGTGTTGCCATGGGAGATGGTGTTACCATAGGAGATGGTGTTGCCACAAAGGGAAGAGTATGGAGAATCTAGGCAGAGCTTCACTTGGGAATTCAAACATCTGTTTTCACACTGCAGGGGAACTGTTATGACATGCGCTATTGGCAAGTCACTACCCAGAGGCCATACGCTATTTTTAGATTTTTCTGGACAGGCCAAAGAGTCTGCTGCCCAAATGACTCCAAAGAACGTGAGGCTGATACGGCTCAGATTTTCTTGTAACCCTTGCTTTGCAAACCATGTCTTGGGTTTTTGCTCTTGAGTCCAGCTCTGTTTTACTCTCTAAAGAAGCCCCCATGTCACTGTGTCCCACTCAGTAGGCTGTCCCTTTCCCCCTTGTCATTTACCAACACGCCGTGTTCCCTGGCACTGTTTTATCGGAGAAATAGAACCAGAAATTGATTCGCCATGCATAACATTTTGTTAGATGGTCATCTCCATCTCGAATGTTTCTTTAGATTTGACATGGGGAGAAATTTGGGATGTAGAACTAGAAAAGAGAGGGGTGGGTGGAGGTTTGCGTTTCTTCAATTTTTGTTAGAAGAGTTTGGAAGCTGCTGGGAAGTGATGAACAAATATGCAGGCAGCTACCTGAGACAGTGCGTGGACTGGAAGAGTGAGTACAAGAAGTAAACAGCAGCACATGGTTCTTCAAAGAAAAACATGGTCATGGGAAAAGGAAATGACTTAAGTCTAATAAAATTAGTTGAAAATGGTTTCCAAATGTGCATCTTTGCCCCTTGCATTGTAACCCTCTGAACCCCAAATAACACTTTGATGGAACTTGGGAAAGAACAGATATGAGTTTAGGTTTAATACCACCCTAACCCCCATATACTATATTTTATAGTATTTTAAAGATACTTGTTTTTATTTTATTTATTTATTTTTCTTTTTTTAAATTATATTTTATTGGGGGTTGGGGGGAGAAGGGGGTCCTAATATGAGGTAAAGATACATGTTTTAAAGTTTGTTGCTACTATAGTTCAGTTTTTCTCACTATGTTGACTTAAAAGGGCTTATTGGGTGGGAAAAGATATTTACCTACAGTTAGATCTTTTATTGCAAACCCAATATGTGCCAGGCATTAGGGATATAAATACGATAATGTCCCAGCATCAAAAGCAAAAACAGTATGTATCAGGAGTTCCACAGAAGACAGTAAAATAACTCTTAAATCATAGTTCATTTATTAATTCAGTAGGAGAAGGCTAATTTTTTATGTTTTGAAGGCAGAGCTTCCAAAGAAATAAAAACAGAAGGTCAGCTGTGGGGCAGATCGCAGTGGCTCCATTCTTGTGTATCCAGATGGGCGTCACCCATATTTACCTTCCTAAATTGGTAATTCTTACATCCTTTCACAAAAACGTGATCCATGATTATTTTGTTCCACTTCACTTTTTTTTTAACTGGTAGAAAACATGCTGTTATTGTAAGATACTCTGTGAATAATAAAATTATTAACATTTTATGGCCCTAGCCGGTGTGGCTCAGTGGATAGAGCACTGGCCTGCAGACTGAAGGGGGTACCGGGTTCGATTCCGGTCAAGGGCACATGCCCAGGTTGCGGGCTCGATCCCCAGTAGGGGGCGTGCAGGGGGCAGCCGATCCATGATTCTCTCTCATCATTGATGTTTCTCTCTCTCTCTCACTCCCGCTTCCTCTCTGAAATCAATAAAAATATATTAAAAGAAAAAAAAACATTTTATGTCTACCTTTTGAGATGTTACCTTGAGCCATCATGAGCTCATGCAGTCTTCTGAACTAAATACTCTTATTCCTATTTGAGGGATGTTGAGACTAAGGTTTAAGGTAATATTTTCTTCCAAATCTCATCTAGAAATGAAGGATAAAGTGTCTACCTGACCCCCATGCTTAAGCTTCAAAATATCGGCTTGCACACAGTTTTGTAATCTGGAAGTTAACTTTCATGGTTAGTGGGCCATTTTGAAACTTAAATCTGTTTTAAAAAAATGTCCGATAGTTTTATCTGAGAGAATTAGCTTGTACTGTGTAAAACTACATAGTAAACAAACTACGTAGCTGTCTGAATTTTTGTATTTTAAACTGAAGGGTTAGTGAAATTCGCAGCTGTAATTCAATCTAATATTTACAAATAAGAAGCACAATATCTACTTGCAGTCAACATTTTGGAAGGTATTATCATTTGGAGAATTAAACTCCCTAATTGTATAGACGAGGAGATTAGACAAGGAAAAGCATTTTCCCCAAGTCCCTCACCACGCTCGTGTCTGAAATGAGTTAACCCTGGGAAGTTGTCTAGTCTATGCTGCGATGGGTGTCCAGCTGAACCTTAAATGTAATCATGAGCTATCTACATATTTTTGGTAGGGAGTTTCAGAGTGATGAGATCATTTCTTCAAAGATTTTTCTTGTGTGCGTGTTTTTTTTGATAATGTTTTAATTTCTGCCAAATAGCTTCAATGCTATGGGAAACTTGCGTTATGTAAGTCTGCCATAGAATGTGATCATTTCTTCTATTTGCTGAAATGTTTGATCTTCCCACTGCGTAAGAACAGACTGGGTCCGGGAAGGCTGAAGGAGAACCAATTCATTCCCAAGACAGAAATCGCACTGTTCCAATGACCAAGATCTCAGTGTTAAATTCAATTCTACCGGAGACCTGACGATACTGGCATCGTCCCTTGCTTGAGACAAGTAAGATGGATGATGGAGTGAACCCCATTCCAAACAGGGCATCAACAAATACAAAGAAGATTTCAAAAGACATTTGTTCTGGGTTTCAGATTTTTTGACCTCAAAAAATGAAGTGGTATGAAGCCAGTTTCAGAATGACAGGCATAACTCAGCCTCTAGGGTTGGTTAGAATAGAACCTTGGTCATATTCTTAAGGCAAGTCAGGTTTTTGGCATGGTTTAATTATTTGCCACTTTGCACCTAAAGCGGTGCTAGGCAGTGATGTGGTACTCTGCTAACATTTATCAAATGAGGGTATTTCCGGATGGCAGAGTGGGAGTTGTGGTCTGGGCCTCTGGAAAACATTTCCTGAGAGGACGGGAAGAAAATGTTTACCCACAAGTGTCTGGGTTTATGTCCAGGTGGATGGCTATAGGGCCGTGGTCGGCAAACTGCGGCTCGTGAGCCACATGCGGCTCTTTGGCCCCTTGAGTGTGGCTCTTCCACAAAATACCACGGCCTGGGCGAGTCTATTTTGAAGAAGTGGTGTTAGAAGAAGTTTAAGTTTAAAAAATGTGGCTCTCAAAAGAAATTTCAATTGTTGTACTGTTGATATTTGGCTCTGTTGACTGATGAGTTTGCCGACCACTGCTATAGGGTCATCTGTCTGGCAGGGTAGGCAGCCCTGCACGATCACAGAAAAGTTAACTTTCAAGGAATTGATGGCATAGTTTCAAGTTTAATTTATAGTAACAAAACAAAGATCTGACCCAGCCGGTGTTGCTCAGTGGTTGACCATCGGCTTCTGAACCAGGAGGTCACGGTTTGATTCCTGGTCAGGCACATGCCTGGGTTGTGGGCTCAATCCCCAGTAGGGGCCGTGCAGGAGGCAGCTGATCAATGATTCTCTCTCATCATTGGTGCTTCTCTCTCTCTCCTCCTCTCCCTCCTTCTCTCCCTCCCTCTCTGCAATCAATAAAAATATATTTAAAAGAACAACAAAAAACCCCAAAGATCTGATGTGGACCCTGCCAAGAAAGTACAGAGCCATATTCCAAAATCTTCTACTTTTGCTTGTGATGAGTAAGTTTATTGTCCCAATGACCCATTTCTCACATAGTTGAATGGTAAATTGATGGACCTATATCAGGGCAATTTTGCAATGTCTGGAGACATTTTTCATTGCCACAACTTAGGGAGTGCTACTGGCATCTGGCTGGTGGACGCCAGAGATATTATTAAACATTCCACAATGCATAGGGCAGCCCCCACAGCAAAGAATGATCTGGCTTCAAATATCAATAGTTCCAAGTTTAATTAATCATGATCTTATTTGCAAGGAACAACTGAATTAGTTTCCAGGAATGTATGCTAAAAACCAAGTGTCCAGAATATTAAGAAATGGAGAAAAAAGAGTGTTTAAAAATGAAGTACTTTAATATTTTAAAAATTAGATACATTTTCTGAAAAACCAATTGGTCTCTACTTACTGATTTTTTTTTTAAATATATATTTTATTGATTTTTTACAGAGAGGAAGGGAGAGGGATAGAGAGTTAGAAACATCGATGAGAGAGAAACATCGATCAGCTCCCTCCTGCACACTCCCCACTGGGGATGTGCCCGCAACCAAGGTACATGCCCTTGACCGGAATCGAACCCGGGACCCTTCAGTCCGCAGGCTGACGCTCTATCTACTGAGCCAAACCGGTCAGGGCTACTTACTGATGTTTTAATACTAAGACAAACACATAACCAGTACTCTATGAGAAATTCGTTATTGGTTATTATTGTACACATTCTAGGAGTTAATTCTTTATCAAGTAGAGAAAAAAGTTACAAAAGTATTGAGCTCTCCTGAAGTCTTCTTAAAGAAAAAA
Source organism: Plecotus auritus (assembly GCF_963455305.1). Taxonomy (NCBI): domain Eukaryota; kingdom Metazoa; phylum Chordata; class Mammalia; order Chiroptera; family Vespertilionidae; genus Plecotus; species Plecotus auritus. The sequence goes on along the minus strand of NC_137784.1, from coordinate 4,795,223 downwards.
GCCATTCTGGGTCCCCTTTCTGGGCGGCTGATTTTTTTTGGGGGGGGGGTTACAGCTTATGTTGCTCTTCTCCTAGAGATAAATTTTATTTGGAGGTGCTTGACTATGAAGGACTAAGAAAAACAAAAGAGACATATATTTCAAGATCTCAAACTCCCTCTTCATTACCAGATTTGAGTGGGCTTGGATTCCTCAAACATGAAATCATGATCTTCTGATCGTTCCAGATTAGAGGAAATTTAGAATGACTGATTCTTTTTCTCAGATGATCTCCAAGACCAATAAGCCAGTTCATTGCACATATTCGCTATTAAAAATATCAGAAGTTGCAGTGTATCTTACTTGTATATTCTTTGGGCTTTAGAGAAGGTATAAAGAAAGAAATCCCTGTACCTTTTAGAAATGATGAGCATATATTAACAAGGATGAGTATATATTTACAATAAAATATTTATTAATATCTAGGTCTTTAAAGTGGGCGCTGAAGTCCTATGGTTCCCAAAGTACAATCTGAGGATCTGAGGGTTTGAGTCTCAGGAGTTCCTTGAGGTCATAATATTACTTTCATAATAATATGAAGAAATTTTGTGTGTTTTCGCTTTCATTCTCTCAGGAGTATACAATAGAATTTTCCCGAGATCACGTGGTGTGTGGTGATGTCATCATGTTGACAGCTAATGAAGTGTGTGCTTATGTTCTAAGACTTTCTCAGTGTTTATCACTAATGCAATAAATAGCAGTACATAAAATCCACATAAACACGCATTTGAAAGCCTTGAAATCTGTAAGAGTTTAAAGGGGTCTTGAGACCAGAAAGTTATGAAAGCCACTGCTTTAGTGAGTGACAGAGAACATGAATCAGGTTAAGCAAAAATTCAGGACTCAGAATACTCCAAATTCCATGGCTAATAGCATGAGACAGCATCATCTCTTATTACTTCGTAGATATCAGAGAAGCAGAAGGCACTTGGATTCTGTGCAGAGCTTGAAAGAATCAGAAGCAGTTGTTTCTGAGTTCTTGTTTCAAATCCAGTGGCTAATTCCGAGTTTTGGCATCTCAGTACTATTGCCATTTGGGGCAGAATCATTCTTTGTTGTGGGGGCTGTCCTGTGCATTGTAGGAAGTTTGCCTGGTCTCTGCCCATTTGATGTCAGTAGCAACCTCCAGGCGTGACAACCAAAAATCTCTCAAGACATTTCCAAATGTTTCCTGGGTGAGGCAAATCACCGCAGTTGAGAACTATCTCGTAGGCAATTTTCTGTTGTTAAAACAGGGCATTTTTGCTTACATCCCCTTGCCCAGAATTTAATTACATGACCATTCCTAATTGTAAAGGAGGCTGGGCCACATCAGACTTGTTCCAGCTGGGTATATGCCAGCTAAAATGGGACCCTCCATTACTGTGGCACAAGGTTGGGAAGACAGTGCTAAGTCTCCATTATGTATGAAAAGAGAATTCATATCTGAAATATTTGTGATTGTGATTATGCATTCTGCCAAATTAAGATAAAAAACATCAGTAGATTTTACTGAAGAATTTAGGTCTAGAAATTGGAGGCCCTTCCACAGCAAAATTTCTAACTGGTAATTTTCTTTGATGCAAAATCCTATTATGCTATTATTTGGGAGAGTTCAAACATACCATTTATCCTTGGTAGGTATTGCACAGGAAAAATTCAAATATAAGAACCAAATGTAAAAATAATTGTATAGGCTTTTGCTTTCTCTCAGTTACATTTCAGTCTAGAAATATGTTTCTTAATGCATGTTTTCACACTGTAAGCTAAATTATTTTTCAGCTTTTATTAAGGTTTTATCATCTCTCTTGATGGTCATTGTTCACAAGAAACAAATTATTTATCTCTCAATGAAAGTTAGCATGATTTGGGAGGGGTTATCTAAGAAGTAGATTCTGAGTCCAGGATTCAAGTTCAAGAGGATTATATTGGGAATATGAGAAGAGGAACAGAAAAGAAGCAGATGAGATAGAAGAGGAAAGAATCCGATAAAAGAGTGTACTATTGCCCGGCCAGGGTGGCTCAGTGGTTGAGTGTTGACCTATGAACCAGGAGGTTACGGTTCGATTCCCTGGTCGGGGCATGTGCTCAAGTTTCGGGCTCCATCCCCAGTGTGGGGCCTGCAGAAGGCAGCCGATCAATGATTCTGTGTCATTATTGATGTTTATATCTCTTTCTCTTCCTCTTCCTTTCTCTCTGATATCAATAAAAATGTATTTAAGCCCTAGCCGGTTTGGCTCAGTGGACAGAGCATCAGCCTGCAGTCTGAAGGGTCCCGGGTTCGATTCCAGTCAAGGGCACATGCCTGGGTTGCGGGCTCGGTCCCTAGTAGGGGGCCTGCAGGAGGCAGCCAATCAGTGATTCTCTCTCATCATTGATGTTTCTATCTCTCTCTCCCTCTCCCTTCCTCTCTGAAAAACCAATAAAAATATATTAAAAAAAGATACATTTTTTAAAAAGAGTATACTATCAATTTCCACTTTAGTCAATGGGCAACAATCCCATTAGGGAACCTGGGAACTGGTGTAAAACATGCCTCAGAGTTATCCCACACAAGGGCAAGGAAACTAGGGTATTTATTATCCAACTGCCATGTACCATTGGCTCAGGACTACTTCCCAGAGCACGATCTCCCTTGCACTCTGGCCTGCCCCGTGTTCTTTGGCCAAGAGGCAACGCTTAGAGAGCTGCTTATGTGTGCAGCAGGTTGCCATTGATCTACACTTGAACACTGAATGCTGAGAGGATGTGAGGGGGCATGGACTGCATCTGCTCTGCCCTCTAACCTGGTACTTGGCTCAGCTCACTCACCGGGCTTTGGCCTACCAGTCTTGTTGTATGCTATGTTGTGGGATTATTGAGGTTGACAAAGCAAAGAAAGCCAGCTGAAGTGGGAACTCAAAAGGATGCTGACAAAATCCTTGCATAATGAATAAGTGAACAAATTCTATCCACTTGATGGTTAGGAAGACACATACTTTAACAAAAGTATGAAGCTAGTTTTCAAGAGCCAAAGCAATATAGTTTTAAATCCCACCCAAAGATCAGGAGAGCAACAATGGGAAGTTGAATGTTTTTGCTGTTGTAGGACTTGAACATGTCACAGATCTAGCCTCTCTAGGACGTTAATCAGGGACATCTTTGCACTATACTGTCAGATGTAAGCCAGACCTCTGTTAATGAGCGTCTGGAATGCAGCCCCAGAGTCAGTGTCTGCTTCAACACAGATGGGCATGGAGATGAGAGAGGGTAGGTGGTTATGGAATGTGAAGAAAATATGGTGACCTGAGGAAGGACAGATGCCCTGAAATGTTGCTTTTGTAGTGCATGAAAGCTGTTGACCAGTAAGGAGAAAAGGCCCCTGTGGCTGCTTGTTTCAGCAAGAATGCTTATTTTGAGCATATGTAAACCCAGTAGCCTTATGTAAGGACACAGTGCTCATTGGTCTGAATGTCAATAGTGCCAACTTTGAGAGGCCATGCCGGTGGTTGCCAACCTTTCGGACCTCACGGACCACCAGTGGTCCACGGACCACCGGTTGGCGACCGCTGGTTTAAACAATGCAAGAGTATTTTGCTCAAATTATCTCCCTCAATCCTATCAACTCCAAGGTGCACTGGACAGCCCTGTACAATAAAGAATGATCCAACCTCAAATGTCATTAGTGCCAAGGCTAAGGAGTCGTGCCCCACACCATCACTGTAGGGTGCTGGGAAAGCCAACATGGAGCAACAGACTCAACATGAATGGAAGGGCTTTCTCTAGAGCAGACACTGGAACCCATAACATCCCTTGCTTCTCATTTGTGAATTTCGAGGCAGTACATCACACATTTTTGATTGATTTATTTTTTACTTAATCCCCAGGAGAGTGCTGGTGAGGTAGGCAGTATCTTAATTTTACTGATCAAATTGCCTGCAATTCATAGGCTTCAAGGAACTTGGCTGAGCTATTATTCTTAGGAAGGGGAAAGGCATTTCAATCTCAGCCTTGTTGTTATTGTTAATTCTCACTCGAAGATACTTTTCTATTGAGTTTTAGAGAAAGTGGAAGGGAAAGGGAGAGACAGAAGCATCGATGTGAGAGAGACACATCGATTGGTTGCCTCCTGCATGCACCCCAACCAGGGCTGGGAAATCTGCAACCAAGGTACGTGCCCTTGACCGGAATCGAACCTGGGGCCCTTCGGTCCATGGGCCAAACCAGCTAGGGCCAATCTCAGCCATTTAACTCCCTTGCACTGCATGAGCTTTATCTGCCACAGAGACAAGGACTACAACCACTTAAAGTTCAATATGTTTTTGACTCCATTGCTTGCTTTCCATTGAGAGGCCCACTACCCTAGCCTAGGCTTCCTGATTGGGTTCTAGGGTTGACCACTTCAATCCTCCAGTTCTCTTCTCCACACCACAGGGATCTTTCCCCCAAAACCCAAAATTTCAGTATTTCCTTAATTACCCTTAGAATACAGTGCATACCCTTTGTCATGGCCTAGAAACTATGATTCAGATTCATTTTTCTTGAACAATGTATCGTGGGCTAAGTGTGGTAAGAATGAAAAAATAACTGCACCGTGTTATGCTAGTGACTGTCATTAATAGAAATGCGCCCGAGGATGGGGTTAGTGAAGTATCCTCTGTAAATAGAGATTTTGGGGGCAGTATGTTGCTTGTGTAGAGTGGGACACATGGCCATTTGGGGAAAAACACATTTAAAGGATTTAAATAATTATCAAACCAGCAACAAGTTTATTGGAATAAGAAAACTTTAATTTGGGGGTTAGATAGGATGATTTATGTTTTGTTTTAAACATTTTTTACTTTAAATCTACAAATGATCAATACTTTAGAGGGAGGGGCACTGATTTTTATCTTTTTCTGTATCTCCAGCAAAAAATAATGAATATACAGTAGGCATCGCTAAATACCAGCTATTACGTTTAAAACCTTGTGTTGATTCTGAGATTAGTTTTGAAAGTATAAATGCTCTTAAGTGCCACCTGGTGGGAATGAGGTGCTATATTACACAATCTTTTAAAATATGTTACTGAAAATTTGTTCTCTTCACCCTGATAGACCCCCTCAGGACTTAAGCCCTGTGAATATAAAGTACAAAATGGCATCTTCTTTAAAATATGCTTTCTTACATCTTCTTTATTCCGTTTACATCTTCTTTATTCAGTTTACCTGTATGAGTCTCACTCATCTTTCTGCCCCCACCTCCTGCTCCTCCCATCTTGTAGCTCAGCTCAAAAGAAGGAAAGGGATCAGCAGATGTTTTCTGGTAAAGGCCAGCTTGTAAATATCTTAGGCTTTGCAGACTGTAGGGTGTCTGCCACAACTACTCACCTCTGCTGTGGTGTGAAAGCAGCACAGACACTATGTAGATGAATGAGTGTGGCTATGTGCCAATACAGCTTTATTTTGGACGCTGAGATTTGAGTTTCATAGAATTTTCATGAAATATTCTTCATTTTTGAGTATTTTTCAACCATAAAGTAAAAACTATTCTCATCTCCTGGGCAGAACAAAACCAGGGCCAGGCTGTGGTTTGCTGACCGATGCCCAGGCCTAGGGACTCTTTCACTTCCAGCCAGAGGCCGGAGAAAGGATCTCGCAGGGGAGATTTTGTGGGCCATCCTGGAAGTCCTGCACAATCCCTTCTGATTCCATCCTTGGCCAGAACCCAGTCATATCACCACAGGCAGGAAGGAGAGGGAGCAAGTTTGGGTGAACATATAGCAGTATAGCAACAATTTCTAATACAGTTCACCCTGTTACTTTATTTTATTTTGAATATCTTTTTATTGATTTGAGAGGAGTGGGAGAGAGAGATAGAAACATCAATGATGAAAGAAACAGCATTGATCGGCTGCCTCCAGCACGCCCCATCCTAGGGATCGAGCTCGCAACCCAGGCATATGCCCTTGACCGGAATCAAACCTGGGACCCTTCACTTCACAGGCTGATGCTCTATCCACTGAGCCAAACCCGCTAGGGCAGTGGTTGGCAAACTCATTAGTCAACAGAGCCAAATGTCAACAGTACAACGATTGAAATTTCTTTTGAGAGCCAAGTTTTTTAAACTTAAACTTCTTCTAACGCCACTTCTTCAAAATAGACTCACCCAGACCATGGTATTTTGTGGAAGAGCCACACTTACGGGGTCAAAGAGACACATGTGGCTCACGAGCCGCAGTTTGCTGACCACGGCGCTAGGGCCACCCTGTTATTTTATTTATTGATTAAGGTATTACATATGTGTCCTTTTCCTCTCATTGCGCCCCCCCATGCCCTCACCCCCCTAGTGTCTGTGTCCATTGGTTAGGCCCATATGCATGCATACAAGTCCTTTGGTTGACCCCCCCCCTTACCCCCACCCTCCCCTGCCTTCCCTCTGAGGTTTGACAATCTGATCGATGCTTCTCTGTCTCTGGATATGTTTTGTTCATCAGTTTATGTTGTTCATTATATTCCATAAATGAGTGAGATCATGTGATATTTATCTTTCTCCAACTGACTTACTTTGCTTCGCATAATGTTCTCCAGGTCCATCCATGCTGTTGCAGATGGTATTTTAAAAATACAATTTCATTCATTCATTCATTCATTGAGTCAGTCAGTCTTTACTAGTCGATGTCATTTCTTAGCCATGTTCTTTACAATCCCTTTATATGTATTGAGTTTAAAGGATAAAAGGCTTATAGTGGATATGTTTAGGAAAATGGTTATGTTATTATAAATACCGAGGGAGCCTGGTGGAGGGTGGAATGTCCTGGACTAACTAGAGAAGGCTGATTTTTATTTTCTGTTATTTTTCACATTGCCAGGAGAGGGCGGCCAGTCCCCATACTGAAAACAACGTAACAAGTTACATTTTGAGAGACTATTATGATACACAGAGATTGTTTAAAGCTTACAGCTATTGTCCACTTTGTTGACCATAATTGGTAGCTTGATGCATACAAAGGGCACCAAAGCAGGAGTCAACGAACACATCTGAATTTGGACTAACTAGAGAAGGCTGATTTTTAGTTCTGTTCCTTTTCACATTGCCAGGAGAGGGCAGCCGGTTCCCAGACTGAAAACAGGCCTCCTAGCTGTTCTTCAGACTCAAAAGTTCTTTCTTTGGATCTTAAAAGATAAGCAGAGTTTTACTTGGTAGATGGGATGGGAGATGTATTCCAAGCAGAAACATAGCAGTTTAATGAAATGGGCTTGTAGACTTGAGAGTGACATATTCAAGTAAAGTAGTGGCTTTCTTTTCTTTTTAAAAAATATTTTTATTGATTTCAGAGAGGAAGGGAGGGAAAGAGGGAGATAGAAACATCAATGATGAGAGAGAATCATTGATTGGCGCCTCCTGTACGCCCCACACTGGGGATCAAGCCCACAACCCAGGCATGTGCCCTGACTGGGAATCAAACTGTGGCCTCCTGGTTCAAGGTCAATGCTCAATCACTGAGCCATGCCAGCCAGGCAGTAGTGGCTTTCTGAACTGATAAATCCATTACCTTTTTTTCTCCTTCTTTGAGGAATATTATACACCGTATATATGTTGTAGTATTCACAAGGCATTAAAAAAAAAATAAGTCATATTCCCTGAGTAGACACCTCCACCTGTTGTTGACAGTCTGTGTGGTTAGAAAAGTACAGATTTTAATATTAGTCTAAATATTAGATGTAATTAGAAACTTAATCTACCAGGAAAACATTGTTAGATAAAATTTCAAATCCAACACATTACTTTGGCTAATCAGATTTATTTTGATTAATAAATGGGAAAAAAGTGATTTCATTGATTAAAACCATACTATTCTTCTAGTATGAGAGCCTATTTTCAGTGGTGAAATGCATGTGTGATGACGATTTGATCTGTGCTACTCAAAGTGTGGGCCCTGGACCAGTGCTGGCCTGGGACAGTCCTTGCAGATGTGCAGTGAGAAAAACAAATCAATTGAGAGTGTATTTAGAAACTTTCACAGAAATTTGACAGCATTTTATGTCTGTTGATTCTAATTTTAAATATTGGGCTTGTGTTTATATGCCTTCTCCATATTTTTTAAAATTTTATTTTATTGCTTGAAGTATTACAAAGAGTAGTACATATGTCTCCTTTTTCCCCCCATTGATCTTCCCCCGGCCTTCCCTACACCCCAGTATCTTGCATCCATTGGTTATGCTTATATGCAAGTATACAAGTCCTTTGGCTGATCTCTTACCTCCCCCCTCCAACACTCCCCAGCCTTCCCGCTGTAGGTTGACAGTCTGTTCAATGCTGCTCTGCCTCTGTATCTATTTTTGTTCATCAGTTTATAATGTTCTTTATTATCCATAAATGAGTGAGATCATGTAGTATTTTTCTTTAATTGACTGGCTTATTTCACTTAGCATAATGCTCTCAAGTTCCATCCATGCTGTTGCAAATGGTAAGAATTCCTTTTTACAGCAGCATAGTATTCCATTGTGTAGATGTACCACAGATTTCTAATCCACTCATCTACTGATGGGCATTTAGGCTGTTTCCAAATCTTAGCTATGGTGAATTGTGCTGCTATGAACATAGGGATGCATATATCTTTTCTGATTGGTGTTTCTGATTTCTTGGGATATATTCCTAGAAATGGTATTACTGGGTCAAATGGCAGTTCCATTTTTAATTTTTTTAGGAAACGCCATACTGTTCTCCACAGTGGCTGCGCAAGTCTGCATTCCCACCAGCAGAGAAGGAGGGTTCCTTTTTCTCCGCATCCTCGCCAACACTTGTCATTTGTTGATTTGTTGATGATAGCCATTGTGACAGGTGTGAGATGGAACCGCATTGTTGTTTTGATTTGCATCTCTCGGATGATTAGTGACTTTGAGCATGTTTTCTTATGTCTCTTGGCTTTCTGAATGTCCTCTTTCAAAAAGTGGCTATTTAGGTCCTTTACCCATTTTTTTTAATTGGATTATCTTTCTTTTGTTAAGTTGTATGAGTTCTCTTTAAATGTTGGAGATTAAACCCTTATCAGAGATAACATTGGTAAATATGTTCTCCCATACAGTGGGCTTTCTTGTTGTTTTATTGATGGTTTCCTTTGCTGTGCGAAGCTTTTTATTTTGATGTAGTCCCATTTGTTTATTTTCTCCTTATCTTCCATTGCCCTAGGAGCGGTATCAGTAAAGATATTGCTACGACAAATGTCTGCTATTTTGCTGCCTATGGCTTCTTCTAAGATTTTTATAGTTTCCCAGCTTACATTTAAGTCCTTTATCCATTTTGTGTTTATTTTTGTGTATGGTGTAAGTTGGTGGTCTAGTTTCATTTTTTTTGCATGTATCTGTCCAGTTTTCCCAGCACCATTTATTGAAGAGACTGTCTTGTCTCCATTGTGTGCTCTTGCCTCCTTTGTCAAGTATTAATTGAGCATACTGGCTTGGGTCCATTTCTGGGTTCTCTGTTCTGTTCCACTGGTCGATATTTCTGTTCTGGTGCCTGTACCAGGCAGTTTTGAGAACAGTGGCTTTGCAGTATAGCTTGATATCTGGTATTGAGATCCCTCCTACATTGTTCTTCTTTCTCAAGATTGCTGCAGCTATCCAGGGTCTTTTTTTATTCCAGATGAATTTTTGGAGAATTTCTTCTAGGTCTTTGAAGTATGCTGTTGGTATTTTAATGGGGATTGCATTGAATTTATAGATTGCCTTGGGTAGTATGGACATTTTAATGATGTTGATTCTACCAAACCACGAACATGGTATATTCTTCCATTTGCTCATGTCTTCCTCTATCTCTTTTTCAATGTCCTGTAGTTTTCCAAGTACAAGTCTTTTACATCCTTAGTTAAGTTTATTCCTAGGTATCTTAATTTTTTTGGTGCAATGGTAAATGGGATTTTTTTTTTCCGCTTCTCTTTCTGTGAGTTCATTATTAGTGTATAAAAAAAGCCATAGATTTCTGTGTGTTAATTTTGTATTCTGCTACTTTGCCAAATTCACTTACTAGGTCCAGTAGTTTTTTTGATGGAGTCTTTGGGGTTTTCTATGTATAGTATCATGTCATCTGCGAATACGAACAGTTTTATTTCTTCTTTTCTAATTTGGATGCCTTTTATTTCTTCTTCTTGTCTGATTGCTATGGCTAGCACTTCCAGTATTATATCAAACAATAGTGGTGAAAGTGGGCATCCCTGTCTTGTTCTCATTCTTAGGGGAAATGAGTTTAGTTTTTGCCTGTTGAGTATGATGTTGGCTGTAGGTTTGTCGTATAAGACTTTTATTATGTTGAGGTATGATCCCTCTATTCCCACTTTGCTGAGAGTTTTTATCAAGAAAGGGTGTTGGATTTTGTCAAATGCTTTTTCTGCATCAATTGATATGATTATGTGATTTTTGTCTCTCAGTTTGTTTATGTGATGTATCACATTTATTGATTTGGGGATATTGTACTATCCTTGCATCCCTGGAATAAATCTTACTTGGTCATGGTGTATGATCTTTCTAATGTAATGCTGAATTCGATTTGCTAGAATTTTGTTGAGGATTTTAGCATCTATGTTCATGAGGGATATTGGCCTGTAGTTCTCTTTTTTCGTGGTGTCTTTATCTGGCTTTGGAATTAGGGTAATGCTGGCTTCATAGAAAGAGCTTGGAAGTGTGCCTTCCTCTTGAATTTTTTGGAATAGTCTGAGGAGAATAGGTTTTAGTTCTTCTTTGAATGCTTGGCAGAACTCCCCTGTAAAGCTGCCTGGACCAGGGCTTTTGTTTGCTGGAAGATTTTTGATATCTGCTTCAATTTTTTTCAGTAGTTATCGGCCTATTCAGGTTTTTTGATAGTTCTTGATTGACTTTTGGGAGCTTGTATTTTTCTAAGAATATGTCCATTTAATCTAGGTCAGTGGTCGGCAAACTGTGGCTTGCGAGCCACATGCGCTCTGTTCACTAATGAGTTTGCCGACCACTGGGATAGGAGCTTAATCACAAGGAACAACAACAGCCTGTAATTATTGGAATCGAGAGTCTAGGTCAGTGGTCGGCAAAATTATTTTCAACAGAGCCGCAGTTTGCTGACCACTGATCTAGGTTGTCCATTTTGTTGGAATAGAGTTGTTCATAGTATTTTTTCATAATCGTTTGTATTTCTGTGGGATCGATTGTTACTTCGTCTCTTTCATTTCTGATTTTGTTTATTTGGGTCCTCCCTCTATGCTTCTTGGTGTGCCTGGCTAGAGGTTCATCAATCTTGTTTATCCTTTCAAAGAACCAGTTCTTGGTTTTGTTGATCTTTTGTATTGGTGTTTTTTTGTTTTTTGGTTTTTTTTTTTTTTTTTTTGGTCTCTATGTCATTTATCTCTGCTCTGTTCTTTATTATTTCTTTCCTTCTGCTTATGCTGGGCTTTTTTTGTTGCTCTCTTTCTAACTCTTTGAGTTGTAGGGTTAGGTAATTTATTACCATATTTTCTTGTTTTTTGAGATAGGCCTGCAGAGCTATGAACTTCCCTCTCAAGATTGCTTTTGCTGTGTCCCATAGATTTTGGATTGTTGTGTTTTCATTGTCTTTTGTTGCCATGATTCTTTTTATTTCTTCTTTGATCTCTTTGGTAACCCAATCATTGTTTAAAAGCATGCTATTTAGCCTCCAGATGTTTAATTTTTTTATTGTTTTTATTGTAGTTGATTTCTAGTTTTATGCCATTGTGATCTGAGAAAATGCTTGATATGATTTCTATCTTCTTGAATTTGAAGAGACTTTGCCTGTGCCCCAATATGTGGTCTATCTTTGAAAATGACCCATGTGCACTTGAGAAGAATGTATATTCTGTGGCTTTGGGGTGGAATGTTCTGAAGATGTCAATTAATTCCATCTGATCTAGGGAGTCATTTAGGATTGATGTTTCTTTGCTGATTTTTTGTTCAGAGGATTTGTCCAGTGGTGTTAGTGGAGTATTAAAGTCCCCTACTATGACTGTATTGATGTCAGTCTCTCCCTTGATATCCTCCAGAAGTTTTTTTTTATGTATTTGGGTGCTCCTATGTTGGGTGCATATATGTTTACCAGAGTTATATCTTCTTGTTGAAATTGCTCCCTTTAGTATTATGAAGTGGCCTTCCTTATCTCTTGTTTTGGCCTTCACTTTAAGGTCTAATTTGTTAGATATAAGTATTGCTACCTCAGCTTTTTTTTTTTCATTTCCATTCGCCTGAAAAACCTTTTCCCATCCCTTTACCATCAGTCTGTGTGAATCTTTTGTTCTAAGGTGGGTTTCCTAAAGACAACAGATATATGGGTTATGTTTTCTTATCCAATCTGTTACCCTATGTCTTTTGATTGGGGCATTAAATCCATTTACATTTAAAATTATTATTGATAGGTACTTGTTTGTCACCATTGTTATTCTTTATGCCTGTGTTCCTTCTTCCCTTCTCATTTCTTCTTTTTATAGCAGACCCTTTAGCATTTCTTGCATTGCTGGTTTGGTGGTAATAAATTCCCTTAGGATTTTTTTTTGTTTTGTTGTTGTTGTTGTTTTGTCTGTGAAGCTCCTGATTTCACCCTCAATTTTTATTGATAGCCTTGCTGGGTATAGTATTCTTGGATTCAGACCCTTGCTTTGCATGGCTTTGTATATTTCATTCCATTTCCTTCTGGCCTGATGTGTTTCTGTTGAGAAATCAGTTAATGGTCTGATGGGAGATCCTTTGTAGGTAACTTTCTGTCTCTCTCTGGCAGCCTTAAGATTCTTACTTTGTCATTGGTGTTTGCCAATTTAATTATGCTGTGTCTTGGTGTAAGTCTTTTTGGGTTCATCTTGTTTGGGACTCTGTGAGCTTCTTGGACTTGTGTGAGTTTTCTCTTCCTGATATCAGGAAAGTTTTCTGTCATTATTTCTTCAAACAGGTTTTTCTATTCCTTGTTCAGTTTTCTCTCCTTCTGGTACCCCTATTATGCAGATATTGTTTTGTTTTGTGTTCTCCCAAACTTCCCTTAGGCTCTCCTCCTGTTTTTTAAGATTTTTTTTTTAGATGCTGCTCTGCTTGGGTATTTTTACCTACCTTGTCTTCTAGCTCAGTGATGTGGTCCTCCACTTCTTCTAGTCTACTGTTGATGCTTTCTATTGAGTTCTTTAGTTCAGCGATGTCATTTTTCATTTCTTCTTGGTTCTTCTTCATTTCCTCTTGGGTCTTACACATATTGTTAAATTTGTCTTCCATCCTTTTCAGCGACCTTATTACCATTGCTCTGAATTCTTTCTCTGTCATATTGCTTGCCTCCATTTCATTTACTTCCTTTTCTGGTGATTTCTCCTTTTGTCTCCCTATGATCGCTCCTCTTAGGGTTTCTGGTTATGTAGCTCTCTCCTTTCTTTAGGCAATGCCAGCTGTGTTTAATTCGCCTGTTCCGGGTGGGTGTTCTTTGATTCAGCTATTCCTTCTGCTCTGTGAGAAGGCACAGGGCCCGTCCGTGAATTTGCACTGTTTGTCTCCCCCTGAGCAGACCTCCCAGGTGCCTGTGGTCAGGGAGGTTGGAGTTCTGGCATTTGTGGATTCGCAGCTGATGTAACTGGTCCCTGGGTGTTGTGGTTGTAAGGTCCCAGGAGGTATCCGAGATCTCCCTGGTTGATGGTAAAGCTGGGATTCCAATCACAGTCAGTCTCTAATCACAGCCATCTCCCCTTCAAGATGGTGTGGCCTCTGCAGCAGAGCCGGCCGCTCTGGGAGAGGTTTCAGCCACAGTATAGGCTGCCTGGTCAGGGGGTGCCAGTCTGCCAGTCCCCAACAGTCTCTTGGAGTATAGCTGTCCCTCACTCACAAATACTGGCACTCCCTGCACGTCCACACACTCTCATTCTCTCACTCTCACACTATCTAGCAGCCTATAGTCCCGTCAGCAGCCATCTTGGATCTCCCTCTGTATTTTTTAATAATTTATTTTTTTATTACATTTTACAAAAGTATGAGTCTGCAATGGAATAAAAAAGCAAAACAGCCCTAGCCGGTTTGGCTCAGTGGATAGAGCATCAGCCTGCGGACTAAAGGATCCTGGGTTCAATTCAGGTCAAGGGCACGTACCACGGTTGCAGGCTCCTCCCAGCCCAGGCCCTGGTCTGGGCACGTGCAGGAGGCAACCAATCGATGTGTTTCTCTCACATCAATGTTTCTCTCTGTCTCTCCCTTCCTTCCACTTTTTCTAAAAATTAATGGAAAAATATCCTTGGGTGAGGATTAAAAATAAATAAATAAATAAATAAATAAGCAAAACAAAACCCTGGTCTTTAGTTCAGGTTGTTTGAGGAACATTGGTGTAGAGTGTGAATTGTGGACTGTCTTTTGTCCCACAAAGTTTGACCAATAGGGGATGCTGAAAATTCAGTGTGGAGTCCACTAACCTCACACTTCAGGCAGGTGGCAGTACCTTTTTTAAATATATTGATTTCAGAGAGGAAGGGAGAGGGAGAGAGAGAGAGAAACATCAATGATGAGAGAGAATCATGGATTGGCTGCCTCCTGCATGCCCACCACTGGAGACCAAGCCCGCAACCCAGGCATGTGCTCTTGTCTGGAATCAAACCCAGGACCCCTCAGTCTGCAGGCTGATGCTCTAGCCACTGAGCCAAACCAGCTAGGGCAGGCAGTACCGTTTAATAGTGCTGAGAGCTGCCGTTTACCAAGTGCTTACTGTGTTCCAGACATTATGCTAAAGACTCAAAAGCTCACCTTTAGACCAATGGGTAGAAAAAGTAAAAGTAGACAAGATTGGGGAAGGACCCCCATCAGAATCATGGGTATTTCTTGGTCTATGTCAGCCAGGCTTCTTTCAGGAATGATATTTTTCTATAGAAAGTATATCATGCCAACTGCTCCACTGATAGTTATACTGATTTGAGCATTCATTCTTTCATTATTGCATTGGTTTTAGTAACATTTTGAGAATTTAAACCATTAAGCTCACAGCTAAGAGTTTCAGGTTATTTAATTTGTTTGTTTGTTTATGCATGCCTTGGAGACCTGGTGGAGAACTCAAAAGCTTAATAGAGACTTTTGCTTCAGGAAAGCCGGTGTACTTGACCCTGGGACACAGCCACTAGTGTCCAGGATCTGGGTTCTGTTGCATGAAGATCTTGCTGCTACCAGTTCAGTTCTAGGTGAGCATGGGCAGACTTTTTTAGAAGCCGTAAAAATCTACAACCTCATTATCCACTGTGGTCTTTCCAAAACATCCAAAGAATCTGCACTGATAATATTCTATAGATTAAAAGGACAGGCAGCCTCTTAAATAGTCTCCTATGTTTGTAAACCTCCTGGGACACGCTAGGCAACCCTGCTAGTAAAACGCAGGCAGTGAAATGTGAGGATCAGTGAGCTTACGTCATGCCTGGGTTAACTCAGACGTGTGCCCGAATGGAATGGGGAGATGTGTCCCAGATAAGTTGGATTTCACTAGCAGTGTTTCATCTCACTCTGTTCTGAAAGGTTAGCAGATCTTTTCTATAAATGTGTCACAGAAAGGCACCATAAACACTGTTCTCTACTCGAGTAAATAGCTCAATAGGCCATCTCTTCTCAAACAGGGTTTGAGGTCTTGCTTCTGAAGTGATTACTTACACAAGAATGGGAATCTTTAGATGAAGTCTCCTGAAAGAAATTCAACCACGCTTCTTAAGAATTTTAATAGACATTGTAAAACTCGTATCCACAAATCCTCGAGGGTTTTGTGCCCCTGTGATTAGGCATATTTATGTAATGCAGCATTGCCAGATTTAGCAAATAAAAACACAAGACACCCAGTTAAACTTGAATTTCAGAGAAACAGTGAGTATTTCTTAGTATAGGTATATTCATGCAATATTTGGTATTTAGTATAAGTGTGTCCAGTGTCATGTATTGAAAAGACCACAGTGCCAATGAGGCTGTGAATTCCGGGTCTTCTAAAAGCACATTGCCTCCAGTCCATCTATAACCATGCAATATTTAGGACATACTTATACTAAAAGATATTCCTTGATTTTCTGAAATTCAAATTTACCTAGTATCGTAAATAAAAAGACTTGGCAACATACAAAAAGCTAAGTGAACTATCATGCACTGAGTACTTACTATCTACCAGGTTCTGAATTGAGAGTTTTATGTATTTAAATTTCACAACACTCGTAGAAGAAAGACATATCATTAAAAGCCTTATTTTACCTTGGCTGGTTTAGCTTGGTGGATAGAGCATCGGCCTGCAGACTGAAGGGTCCCAGGTTCAATTGCCTGGGTTGCGGGCTTATCCCCAGTAGGGGGCATGCAGGAGGCAGCTGATCAATGATTCTCTCATCATTAATGTTTCTGTCTCTCCCTTCCTCTCTGAAATAAAAAAATACATTAAAAAAAAAAAGAAATGAGCTCAATGAAAAAAAGACTGCTGGAGCTGGGGAGAAATGCAGGGTGTAGAGGAATGGAGGGTCAATGATTTACTTCTGGACCATAGCAAATGCTTTTGATGCCCTGCCCACACCCATCCGAAGGCTCTATCTGGAAAACACTGAAACTCCTCACTTAGAAGGCTTTCTCTGCCACCTCTTCCTACTTCTTGTGTTTAGCCAATAGTAAGGCGATTTGGAAATGACAGAGAGTTCCACCCAGGAAGCGACCCTTAACACGACCAGCTTCCTTGCCTCTTGGGTGAGAAGACTCTGAGTCTGCCTTACACAGTCTCCCAGTGGGGCCCAGCAGGATTGAGCCCCAGTTGCCCATTATAGTCACCTGCTCATTAATGCACTCTGAATTGGTCACCTTTATTTCGTATCTCACTTTTCCACTCCCCTCCAAATGCTTCTTTGAACTTCTTCCCAATTAAGCTACTTGTATGCAAATTCCTATCTCATTATCTGCTTCTGGAAAACCCCAAGGTGAAGATATGGATTTAAAATGATTTTTATATTTTTAGACTCTGTAATAGGTACCAATGCTACAGCAGATCGACTCTCAGTTCTTTTTCTGATACTCGGTGCCTTGAGAATTGAGTCTAGCCTTTTGAGAGTTAGTAGGTTGGTGAGCCTGGTTAATATCAATTCTTGACAGATGGGCCCATGTAGTTACTAACAACATGTGTAAATAGAGCCTGATGTCAATTAATTATTCTTGCGTGGATTTTTTTCCTCCCTAAATTATGGTCATTGTAAATAAAGAATTGACAGATTTTTATATACAGTTCATGGTGAGTAACTGGTGTCCTTCAGAGCCTCCCTCCTTGCATCTTTTTTTGGGCATTTTCCTTGAACTAACTTTGAAAGATAAATCAGATGATTTTATTTGGTGAGAAAGGTATGTAATAATTAAACAGAACAATGTATCCATCAGTCTCATGCTAAGCAGTATGGTGTATTAAAGCAAAATCAAACAGGGACTTGGGAGCTCTGATTTACACATGACCATGGGAAGTCCTATAACACCTCCTGGTCCTATTTTCCTTAGGGACTGAATTATCTTTAAGAATTCATCTACCAGTAAATGTGTATGATCTTTTCCACCAAGAAAAGTCCCAATGTAGATTGTAGACCTGAAAGGGATTCCAGATCATGGACAGACTTTAAAATTTCAACCACCTGCTCAATCACAGCTGGAAAGAGACCATGCACACAGCACTTCGAATATCTCTGAAGATGGGTATATGGTTACAATAGGCTGGAAGAATGGTTCTTAACCAGGGTGATTTTTGCTCCCAGGGGACACGTGTCAATGTGACATTTTTGGTTGTCATAACTGGACATGAGGACTGCTAGTGGCTCCTCATAGGTAGAGAGAGGCCCCCACAATGAATAATTATCTAACTCCAAATATTATTGGTGCCAAGGTTGAGAAATCCTGGGTTAGGATAAGGAAACAAATAGACCAAAGCATCTAATGGCTCAAAACAATAGACATTTATTTATTCTTTAGTGCTTCAAGCTAGACTAGGATGGGGTTGTGGGAGTTGAGGGGGTAGACCCAGCTCTTCTCCATGAAAGGATACCATCTGAGAGTCCTCTTCTCATTTTCAGCATATTGCTTCCAAGGCCACACCAGGGTCCCTCCATTCCAGCTGGCACAGTAGAGTATCACATGTAGGGAGTTTACATGGGCCAAATCTGGCAAGAACACACAACTCTTCCTCTCATATTTCATTGGCTAGAAATCAGTCAATGGCCACTCCTAACTGCAAGGCAGGTTGGGAAGTAAGGACTAATCGTTAACCCTGAAAGAAGAGGAAAGAGTACTGTATTGCTGACTGGTTAGCACTCTCTGCCCTAATGGGTAATGAACTCACTTCCTTTATTATAAAACTAGTAGCCCTGCTCACAAATCCGTGTGCCAGTAGTTCGCTGCCACCCTCCTGTAGCTCTCCCCACCCCCCCTCATAGCTTGCTGCCCTGCCCCCTCCTGTAGATCTCTGCTGCCTGCTTGTAGTTCGCTGCCCCACCCTCCTGCATATCCGTGATCTGGTCTTTATGCAGTCGGTCGTTATGCCTCAGGGCGTAACGGATAATTAGCATATTCTTCTCTTATTATATAGGATTAGAGTGAAAATAATACCCTTAGTTGTTGAAAACTAACACATGCATTTTGCATGTGTTAACATATTTAATTCTCTCAGTTGCCTAATAGGGTATATCTGGTTATTATCTCCATTTAACATTTCGGGATACTGAGGCATGAGAGATTAAATAATTTCTTCAAAGTTTACAGCTGGTAAGTGTCAGAGCCTGGTTATTAACCGAGACTATCTGAGGCTAAAACCTGAATGTTGGACCATTTTCTCCTCAAATACCCTGGTTGTTATTGCCTCTATCAAACCCAAATCTGCCTTTATGTACCCTCACCATTTGCTGGTTATATTTTTGCCTCTGGGAGGAATAGGCCAATCTTACTTAGAATTTCCAACACAGGGAGGTAGAGGCAGGGGTAGAAGTCAAGCGATGCTGTGCCAGGTGATGAGTGGGAATGGGAAAGAAGCAGGCAGATGCAAGAGCTGCAGTATCCACAGAAGAGCATCGCGACCAGAGAGCATACATCTGAGGCATAGTAAGCACTCGGTAGCTATTTTTGGAAATGAAAATATCAGGGCAGAAAGAGCTCAGAGTTCCCCAGAAATAGGGTTAGAAATAGCCACATAAGATCGACAGGAAATCCGGATGGGCCATGTTTACTCACAGAGCATTTACTTCAACGGGAAAATGGTTCCCATTGGGGATTTCATGTTTGAGGGTGGTCTGGCAATGCAGAGATCCATGAGGTCTTTTGACTCCATCACAATACTTTAGTTTTTATTTCTTGTTTTAGAAGTACCAGTAAAATTCCAGGAATCACATGAAGTTTTGAGATAAACTCAACTAAATTTTAGAGAACGTTTTGAGCAAATACATAGTTTACTGCTCTTGGAAGGGGACAGATTTCTTCCATTACCAATACGTATGAATCACTTTTTAGTAAACAAGATGATTTTGTACCCATGACAATGGCACATTTGGTTCTTTTAATACAAAATATGTCTTAAAAGAAAAATAAAAGTGAAACATTTAGAAGGCAGACATTCAAAAAATATTTTAAAATGTATAACTTTCTGTGGCCTTG
The DNA here is from genome assembly GCF_963455305.1 of Plecotus auritus. Taxonomy (NCBI): domain Eukaryota; kingdom Metazoa; phylum Chordata; class Mammalia; order Chiroptera; family Vespertilionidae; genus Plecotus; species Plecotus auritus. The sequence goes on along the minus strand of NC_137784.1, from coordinate 4,775,634 downwards.
AGGTTTTTATCCAAGTTCAGAAATTTTGCCACGATTATTGAGAGGAAGCTTTGTTTATCAAAAAAGGATGAGGTGCCCGGCTGGCATGACTCAGTGGTTGAGCATCAACCTATGAACCAGGAGGCCACAGTTCAATTCCCAGTCAGGGCACATGCCTGGGTTGTGGGCTCCATCCCCAGTAGGGGGTGTGCAAGAGGCAGCCGATCAATGATTCTCTCTCATCATTGATGTTTCTATCTCTCACCCCATTCTTCTCTGAAATCAATAAAAATAGGTTTAGGGGAAAAATGAGGAGGTATATTTTATGCCCCAGTAAATATATGATATATAGCTGCTATTGAAACTGATAATTTGAAGAAATCAAAATAAAACTCCCTAACATGACAGTGTGATTAACACAGTACTTAGGGAATGACTGCCTTGGGATGTACCTTTTCCTTCTTGATTAATGTTAGTAAAAGCTTAGAAATGATTTTTAAAAGTTCTCTATATTCTTAATGACCTATAAACTAATATTTTATTGTCTGAGTATCTGAGAGAGTTTTTCTTCCTGTGTGAAACATTGATCTTGATTTTAGGAAATTATAAGAAGACTCAGAAAATTCAACAGAGAGCAATGTGAGACAACCTATCTAGGATTTCAGATACATGGACACATAACTAATTGATCACAACATGCTGCTGCTGAGCCTGTACATCAGTCTCACCTTTTCAATGCCACGCTCCAGGCAGCCGGTGTCAATTAGTTATAGCTTGCCTGTGAGATGAAACTCATTGTTCACCCAATGTTAGATACCTGTGTGGTGACTGAAATTTACAGGGGGGGAGAAATCGGTGAGGGTAGGATTGAAAGTCTCATGGGAGTCGATTGTAGGAGCAGATACATAGAGATGGAAATGTGTGTGGTGAAAGTGTGCAGTGCATACACAAAGATGAAGATGGCAATATTGCAGAGACTCAGGTGATATATGGGGTGGTCATTCTCAAGAGCTTTGGTGGAAAACAGTATGAAGAATCCTCAAGAAATTAAAAATAGACCTACCATATGATCCAGCAATACCACTTCTGGGAATATATCCAAGGAAACAAAACAGATATCTCATAGAAATATTTGTACTCCCGTGTTCATTGCAGCATTATTCACAATAGCCAAGGCATGGAAACAACCTAAGTGACCATCAATGGGTGAATGGGTCAAAAAAGATAATACTGTGTGGTATCACTTACATGTGGATTTAAAAAAAAAAGTAACATTTAAAAAGGAGAACCTTGGAAAGTGAGAGTGGGTCAAATTAAGAAGATATAATAAAGCACAGAGAGGACTTTAGATTTTTAGATTTCCAATGATAAAAATGGAAAACTAATATACTAGAAGAGAGAAGCCTGTGACTACAAAATAGGTTAGAAATGGGTGTATTAGGAAGTATAGGACAGTGGGTCTCAAATGGAGACAATTTTGCTCCCCAAGGGAGATTTGTAATGCTTGGAGATATTGTTGGTTGTTACAACTGGAAAAGGCGTGGCTACACTAGTTTATGGTGGTAGAGGACAGGGATGCTGCTAAAACCTACTATGATGCACAGGCTGGTTCCCCACAACAATGAAATTTCTATCCCCAAATGTCAGTAGTGCTGAGGTTAGTAGGCTAATTGCTATAAAAAATAACCCCAGCCCAGCCAGCTTGGTTCAGTGTTGAGCTTTGAACCATGAACCAGGAGGTCATGGTTCAATTTTCAGCCAGGGCACATGACCAGGTTGCGGGCTTTATCCCCAGTAGTGGGCATGATGTTTCTATCTCCCCCTCTCCCTTCCTCTCTGAAATCAATAAAAATATATATTAAAAAAATAACCCCAAATCTCAGTGACCTATCTTGCTCATGCAAAGACCAAAGCAAATGGTTTAGGTCAGGTGGAAATATTGGGAATTCTTAAATAGTAACTCAGGAATCCAGGCATTTTCTATTGTATAAAACTACCATCTTTATATATAAATATATATATATATATATATATATATATATATATATATATATATATATATATATATAACAAGATAGGGGCAGGGGAAGGAAAGTGTGTTTGTAGAGAAGTCAGAAATGACCCATCATTTTTATTCACATCCCTTTGGTAAGAAGTAGTTATATGGCCTCACCTAAATGCAAAGCAACAGGGAAATGTGGTTTAACTCATACCCAATAAGAGCTGGGTCTTTTTTTAAAAAATATTTTTATTGAATTCAAAGCAGAAGGGAGAGGGAGAGAGAGAGAAACATCAATGATGAGAGAGAATCATTGATCGGCTGCCTCCTGCACACCTCCTACTGGGATTGAGCCTGCAACCCAGGCATGTGCCCTGGCCAGGAATCGAATCGTGACCTCCTAGTTCATTGGTCAACGTTCAACCACTGAGCCACGCCAGCTGGGCAGAACTGGATCTTCTTGAAGGTTGTCTTGAGTCTTATTCCTCTTTGAAGTCTCAATTCACTTGGGCAGTTCATGGTCCACATTTCATGCACAAATGGGAGAAAAGCTTTTTGTTGTTCTTGTTGCTGATTTGTTTGTTTTTTGTTTGTTTGTTTTGTTTTGTTTTGTTTTGCTGGACGCTCCTGGAGAAGAGAATGATCATTTAAGAATTAGAACATGATGAGTTTTCAGTAATACTAAAACATTAAAATAGAACTAGACTCTAAAATATTAGATAAGAGTGCAGCATTGGAGATGTCATTTTAGAGGTAATTATTGTTTGAGTGGATTTCACTGCTATAACCTTGGAGCCTGGCCAAGAATCTGACACTAAAGAGATAATTAATATTTTGTTGAATGCATGGGTCAATGTATGTTTGAAAATTAGAAATGAGGAAAAGAACATTTTTTCATTTCATTAGAATGGGCAGAGACCTGATGCTAATATATCTGTGCATCAGTTAATATAACAAACCACTCAAACCCTCAGTGGCTTAAAACAATAAGCGTTTTATTATTGGTCATATACCTGTGAGTCAGGTGAGTGATCTTCTGGTCTTGCCTGGGTTGTCTCATGCACATGCAGTCAGTTGTGGGTTCTGGAGGCGGTCCTTCTGATCTTGGCTGCCTCTCTTCTATGTTCGGAAGTTGGCTGTCTAGAATAGTCATGGTGAGAACACTGGGCTTATTTCCATCAGGCTCTCCTGGGCTTTACTCCCATGGCGTGGGCATGGGCGAGAGAGTGGAAGCATTCAAGACCTCTTAAGGTCTAGGCTCAAAACTGAAGTGCCATCACTTCTGCTACTGCCTGTTATCCAGAGGGTGAAGAAATAGACCAACTCTTGGTGGCAGTAGTTGCAAAGTCATATTTCAAAGGCTGTGGATCTGGATAGTCTATTAATTGTCACCATCAAATAAAATCAATCCGCCACTGGAGGGAGGTTATTACAGAGGGTGAAAACAGAACACACTAGCCCAGCCGGCATGGCTCAGTGGTTGAGCATTGACCTATGAACTAGGAGGTCACATTTCAATTCCCAGTCAGGGCACATGTCCGGGTTGTGGGCTCGATCCCCAGTGTGGGGCTTGCAGGAGGCAGCTGATCAATGAGTCTCTCTCATCATTGATGTTTCTATCTCTCTCTCTCTCTCCCTTCCTCTCTGAAATCAATACACATATATTTTTTAAAACTATTAAAAAAAGAGAGAACACCAAGCTTGATTTGTTCACTTCTGATCTCCAGGACAATTAATTAAATTCTTAGAATAATTTCAAGGCCACTTTAATTACTTTTCATGAATGAAGAATTAATTAGAGAGACCTAGTGTATCCCCTGCACTTTAAAATTAAATAGCTGTCAGACTAAACTAATCTTTTTATATGTTAAATCCTGGCTCATTTGCTGCAAGTGTATCCTAACAACTTTCATATCATGGTATACAGAGAAAATAATCATAATTTCCTGGCTCGCTGGGGTAACAGGACAAGGCTGCTTGTAGTCAGGGGGACTCACCTCAGAGGCTCTGCCTTCCCCAGGTCCCACCCGGCTGGCCTCAGGGCCTCCTACCTCCATCTTCCTGTAACCCACCAACAGAGTGTTCTGGTTAGAATGTTCTGCAACAGCCTGAAATAATAATGGCTCCAGTGACTCCCACCACTTAGTTGCAGGCATGGAAGCCAGGCCATTTGATTCTCTTTCCAGTAAACCATGTTGTTGTCAAATATAGGTCTTTAATCGGCACATGTTTGCCAAGTACCCACAGTTCACTGTGAAATGTGCAAGGCCCTGAGGGGAGTGTAGAGGATCCTCCCAGGGGTTAGGGAAGGGACTCATATCCATCTTTGATGATCTCTTCTCTGGGTGCACTATTGCTCAGTGTCAGTGTCATGTAAGTCATCTAAGGAGGCAAGGAAAATTAATCAATTTACAGGAAATATAATCAATTTACTTAAAAGAGTCCCTGACAATATGAAGCATTATGAGGCTCGTAGAGACCATGCCAGTAGATTCTCCAGTTCTGCTACTTTTGCGTTATTTCATTTCATTTTTATTTTTATTTTTTAAAAATATATTTTATTGATTTTTTACAGAGAGGAAGAGAGAGGGATAGAAAGTTAGAAACATCGATGAGAGAGACATCGATCAGCTGCCTCCTGCACACCTCCTACTGGGGATGTGCCCACAACCCAGGTACATGCCCTTGACCGGAATCGAACCTGGGACCCTTCAGTCCGCAGGCCGACGCTCCATCCACTGAGCCAAACCGGTTAGGGCATTTCATTTTTATTTTTATTGAATTTACTGGGGTGATAGAATTATTACTAATTATTTACTAGTTTATTGTTAGGGGAAATATCTTACATATTGCTACATAGTGAACAACTCTGAAACTCAGTGGCTTCAAGCAGGATTGAAAACCTTCTAGAAGGGCCAGATAGTAAATATTTTCAGCTTTGTGGGCCATATGGTCTCTGTCACAACTATTCAACTCTGCCATTGTCGTGCTAAAGCAGCCATAGAAAATACATAAGTGAATGACAGTGGCTGTGTTCCAATCAACTTTGTGGACATTGCAATTTAAACTTCATATAATACTTAAGGGACACAAAATCTTCTTTTGATGTTTTTTCTACCCTTTAGAAGTGTAAACTCCATTAATAGCTGGCTGGTGGGTGAGTTAGAAGGCAGCTGGATTTGATCTTCAGCCCATAATCTGTGGCCTCCTTGCTTCAGAGGACTGTCATTATCACTTGACAGTCTTCAGGTTGGTGTGGGGGTGGGGATTTGGGGGGTAGAGTGGAAGCACGGTGAGTCAATGTAAGCTTGAGCCCAGTGACTTTGCTTCAGGCTCTGGATCCAATTGGTTTTGGCTTCTCACCAAGTGGAGGCTTGTGTTTCTATGTGTGTGTTCATTCCAAGTCTCAGGCTGAGTGGCAGCAGCTCCTGGGAGGCTATTTTCATGGCCGTGGCAAACACACAAGACAGTAAGCCCAGTCACTCAAGAGCATTAGTTGCAACGCACAGGCTAACATTCCATTGGCTGGAGCAAGTCACATGGTGGAATATAAAATCAACAGGCAGGAAAAGGTACTCTTTAGTGATAGCAACTCAATATGGTGTGAATGAAGAGGGAACTGTGAAGAAGAATTTGGTCATTAATGCAATTTACCACACTCCCTTTCCCTTCCCTTTATTGAAGAATGTAAAGATCTCCACCTTATTTTTCTCCAGCTTTCTTAAAGACAGAAAAGAAGGGAATGCATAATCCATCTTAGATTCTTTCTGGAGAGAAGAGCTTCCTGTGACTATTAAGTCATTTGCAGGAAAATACCATTTATAATTTTGCCCTCATTCAATCTCTCTCTTTTAAAAAAAACTTTATTGTTGAAAGTATTACATATGTCCTCCTTTCCCCCCATTGACCTTCCCCTTTTCCCCCTCCCCCAGGCCTTCACCACCCTATTGTCTGTATCTGTGGGTTATGCTTATACGCATATGAGTTCATTAGTTGATCTCTCCCCCCACCTCCCCTGCCTTCCCTCTGAGGTTTGACAGTCTGTTCGATGCTTCTATGTCTCTGGATCTATTTTTGTTCATCAGTTTATCTTGTTCATTAGATTCCACATATGAGTGAGATCGTGTGATACTTATCTTTCTCTGACTGGTTTATTTCACTCAGCACAATGCTCTCTTTTACTGGAAAGTATGCAATGCATGATTTGGGGCATCCTATGGCCTAATCTGATACACTAAAGCTCATCTAAATGTCTTCAATGAGAGAGTTTGGGACCATGAACTGCTATCTGTGAACAGCCTTTGTTTAGCATCTGAAGGTTCCCTGTTACCCTAAAGGTACTCTTGTTCAGCACTTGGGGCGGTGAGAAGATTTACACCTGGAAGTGGGGCCTCTGAACCCACTGGACCTTTTCCTATGCCCACGTCATTGACCAAGGACTGTTTCACATACTTTTTTTTTTTTTTTTGCCTTAAGCCACATTCCTTCCACTTCACCATTTGTTGATGCAACTTTGAACACAGGACAAAGTGTCTTATGTTTTTCTAACCTTTCTCACTTTCTGGATTTCTTTTCTGATAACCTTCTGGATTTTAGACTTATGACTTCAAATTCCTGAATAGAACATTTCTTAAAACAACACTACATTTTTTAACATGCATCCTGATTTTTTATGATAATAAATCAATGAACACTTATCACCCGGCAGGAAAACATCAAGGGGAACTGAGAGTGTGCACAGTCTACCTGCTAAACTCAGAGGGCTGCTAGCTTTGTGGGGCCTCAGTGTATGCATCTGAAAATAGAAGTCACTCCCAACTTGGAAATCTTGTGATTCTGAGGTGCCACAAAAAGCACAAAACTGGGATTCTGTATGACATCTGAGATAAAATTCCAAGAAGTTATTTTTATCATCTGGATATAAGCTATATAGTGGGCCCAAACCCATTATTGAACCCTCAGGCTCTCTCCTTTTCTTTCTTTCTTTTTAAAAATATATTGATTTCAAAGAGGAAGGAAGAGTGAGAGATAGAAACATCAATGATGAGGATCATTGTTTGGCTGCCTCTTGCACACCCCCTACTTGGGATCAAGCCTGCAACCCAGGCATGTGTCCTTGACCATAATTGAACCAGGGACCCTTGAATCCACAGGTTGATGCTCTATCCACTGAGCCAAACTGGCTAGGGCAGGCTCTCCCCTTTTCTACCCCAACTCTTCTTGGTCCTAGTTACCAAAATCTCAAATTTTCTTTTCTTTACTTGGTTAAGATGACATGAGCCTGTGAGGAGCTTCTTATGGGCTGAATGTATGTGTCTCCCCCAATTTCATGTTGAAGTCCTGACTCCCAGTGTGGCTGTATTTGGAGTAAGGGAATAATTAAGGTTAAGTGAGGTCACAAGGGTGGGACCCAATCCAATAGGATTAGTGTTCTTATAAGAAGACACACCAGAGAACTTGCAACCTATCGTTTTTGCCACGTGCACAGCAGAAGAGAAACTACATTCCCCTAACTTTATTATTCTCATAATTAAATACATGGAGGAATGAAAAATACCTTCATAAACATACTACTGGGTGTTTCACAATCCAGCAGAAAGTATACTTTGCTTTTTAATCTAGGTAATATTTGCAGCTACAGCCATGGTATGTGTATATTAAATAAATTAATATTTAAAGCAGCTAGAATAGTGTCTGACACTCAATGAGCATGATCTCAGTCTTTGATAAACCGAATAGACACAAGCATAAGGAGCCATGAGATGCATCCATCCTTATAAAGAATTAGGAAAAAAAGGGAGGGACAGCTGGAGTTTGGGTGGTAACTTTTATATGGAATAGGTGGATTCTGTGAGAGAGGCAATGGATGGGTAGAGAGCGGGTAGCATAGATGTCTTTGTCTCAGCTCTAGCTTTGCCACTTGATTAAGCCAGTTACTTCTCCTAGGGGCCTGCTTTCCTGTTTGTCTAGAAACAGTTGGACTAGATCAGTGGTCGGCAAACTCATTAGTCAACAGAGCCAAATATCAACAGTACAACTATTGAAATTTCTCTTGAGAGCCAAATTTTTTAAACTTAAACTTCTTCTAACGCCGCTTCTTCAAAATAGACTCGCCCAGGCCGTGGTATTTTGTGGAAGAGCCACACTCAAGGGGCCAAAGAGCCACATGTGGCTCGCAAGCCGCAGTTTGCCAACCACAGGTCTAGATCCTTATAGCAGTTTATTCTAGGACTAGAAAAGAAAGATATTTTGTGATGCTAAAAGCACATTGGGCAATGCTGTCTTATTGGTTATAATCTCTATATATAAAAGGCTAAGCGACCATCCGACCTGCTGGTAGGTATGATGTGCACTGACCACCAGGGGGCAGACGCTCAATGCAGGAGCTGCAGAGCTGTGGTGACTTGGCAGTGGTGGTTCTCGGGTGATGCATCCCGGAACCAGAGAGGAGGGAGCCCGATTCCAGGGTGCGTCACTCGAGAACTGCCCTCTTGTAATTCGGGACCCCTCGGGGGATGTCAGAGAGCTGGTTTTGGCCTGACCCCCGCAGGCCAAGCCGAGGGACACCACCTGCTGAAGGGACCCTGCTCACTCCGCAGATGCCCTTTGAGCCACAGCACTGCCCCAGGTGCAGCCAGCTGGGGAGGGACCTCGGGAGGTTGGCTCCAGGGCGTGTTTGGTCCATCTCGGCCCAGTCCTGCCCGGCCAGCCACCTTCTAATTAATTTCCTTTCGATGTGCACAAATCCGTGCACCGAGGCACTAATTTAAAATAAAGGGTCTTATTTAAGCAGAAGGCAAAGAATAAATGATGCCAAATATTTTAAGAAGGAAGAAAAGTGAAAAATGAGAAAAACATAAAGAGGTAGTGGTCCTTGGAAGCTTGAAGTATTATTCCAAGGTAGTTTTCGTGCTGAAGCACAGGGGAAGTAGCTTTTAAATCATGGAGATTTGCCTAATGACATCTGTATAGCTGCTCTTGGGAGAGAAATATTTCTAACCTATGACCACTATCACAGAGCAAAAGAATTTCACCTGAGGACCTTTTAGAGAATTATTAATTAACACCGCTATTCATGCCACACTCGCTGTTTCATATATGGTGGCCAACATTGGCTGGGGGCAGCCTCAAGACTTACTCTGGATTTTTGGGATTAGTGTCCTTACAAAAAGACACTCCATAGAGCTTGATTTCATGATTTGAGGCATCCATTGATATATAATGCATTGTGGTCCATGTGTGTTAGATGGTTCAGATGTCCATGCAGCAGCCAGATTAAGAGTGTCTGGAGAGCCAGACCAGCTAGAACAAGCCTCCAGGTAAAGTGTGCCTTTTAGTAACTGCTTAAAAGCGGTGCTGCCATGTACATCCCACATGCCACCTGAAGGTGACTTGGTGGAGAGCATAGGCGACGAGTTCACCCTGCACAGAGCAGGCCTCAGCTCCCTCTCCCTGAGCATAAACATTCGTGTGCTTTTACAGAGAGAGGATCACTGGGTCACAAACCTCCAGACATTTCTCAAGAAATCCTTTCCCCTTAAGGATGTGGCTTTTCATACTCAACTTTCACTCCCGAATAACCCATAGGAATTCAGGAGTATATTAATAGATAGGTTCAATTAAACAAATATTTTTGATTCCTGCAAGACTCTGTGTGTGGTGAAAACAGTGGAGAAGCAAAGACGATTAAGACACATTGTGCTGGAGTAGGGAGAAAAAGCTTAACACAGAGACAACACGAATAAAAGAGTGAAAGACTTGGGCTAAAGAGACAAACCAGATATTTCCGACTGAGGGCTGGGGCAAGTCAGGGGAGAATTACAGGAGGAAGAGGCATTGGATTGGGGTTTTGTAGGCTGCAGATAATTAAGGTCATTTCCACTCAAGCTCTTCTATGTTCTCCAGTTTATGACTCTGTGCCATTTACATGTATGACTTACCCAAGTATAAAATAAGGGTAATTCAACCTAAATTGTCCAGGCTACCTCAGAGAGACAAATGCGAGCTGGTAGGAGGAAGTGAAATGCATTATACTGGTGAGTAGTATTCTTACTGGATGGCTTGTCACTTCCATTACTCCTTCCCTCATATGTTGCTCTTTGAGGGGAAAATTTCTGGGAAGCTTCAATGTTTGTTGAATAAAAGCCATCCAGACCTCTCAGTCATTTTCTACTTTGAAAAAACAAAATCCAACCTTCTTCTAGATGCCTTAATTTAGCAGGGCTAGGAAGACATATAAAAGAAGCACCAGCTGACTTTTGGGTTTACTTTTCCCATAGGACTTTCCCAATGTGGCATCTGAAATACCTTCATAACAATGTCTGTGGCTGTTAACCACTTCCATTCATTTTTTTTCCTGTGTTTAACTCCAGGAAAGATATGAAACCAACATTTTCCATTCATTGGTCTTTACTGAGTCTTTCCTTAGCCTGTGTCTCCTAAGTAGGCCAATGGGTGTCTATGTGTTTTCCTCATTTGGATGAAGACCTACTTATGTACCACTTAAAAGAGAGAAAGATGTAGTTGGTTTTAATCAGTCCTTTGAGTTGCATCTTATTTAATAGCTACTTGGTGACTAAGTTTAGATACAAGAACTTAAAAGAGTTTTAGAATATTTATTTATATACTAGAGGCCTGGTGCACGAGATTTATGTACACGGGGGGGGGGGGGGGGGCGGGGGTTGTCCCTCTGCCTAGCCTGAACACTCTCGCAGTCTAGGAACCCTCGGGGGATGTCCGAGAGGCTCCCGCCACTGCCGCTGCTCTCACCAGCAGTGAGCCAGCCTTCTGGCTGAGTGGCGCTCCTCCTGTGGGAGCACACTGACCACCAGGGGCCAGCTCCTGCATTGAATATCTTCCCCCTGGTGGTCAGTGTGTGTCATAGCGACCAGTCATTCCACTGTCCAGTCGATTTGCTTATTAGCCTTTTATTATATAGGATTTAAGAAAGTGATTCTTAACTGGTTGTGATTTTACCCAACAGGGGACATTTGATAATGTCAGGAAACATTTTTGGTTGTCACAGCTAGGGTGGATGCTATTGTCATTTAGTGGGTAGAGGTCAGGGATACTGTTTAACATCCTATAATGCACAATTAATTATTTAGCCTAAAATGTAAATAGTACTAAGATTGAAAAACCCTGATTTAAGCCTGCTTTCCAAGGAGGCTTAACAAATTCAATACAATAAGGACACATATGTAACACCTTAATCAATAAAGAAATTAAAAAATTCAATACAATGAAAAAGAGCAATTTCACATAAAAGTGGAACTGAAATAAAATAAAAGGAGCAGAAGCATAATTATCACCATGGTCCTAAAGTGACTTAATCGTTCTGGTTGATCATTTTATTGAGTATGGAATTTTCTGACAAATAAAAAAGAAGAAGATAGTTCTTAGGTTCCCAAAAGCAATTTTTAGTGTGAAAGTTCATCAGCAAATGTCACCTTTCTTTTTTGCCACTGAATTCAAAGAGAAATATATCTTGCAAGGCTTTATATACAGGCCATTGTGTAATAGATACATTTTCAACTTTGGTTTTGCGAAAGACACAGATTTTGTGTGCATGTGTGCAAAAATGGATATCTCTGGTCTCACCCTTTACCAAAAAAAAACAGAGGGTATAACATCAGATCTTGTGAAATTAAAGGCATTTCTTAGAGGACCCGAACAAATATGATCTGGGTATTGTCATTGCTGGGGTCTAACAAATAAGGGGTAGTAGAGTCTGTGAAGATCGAAAGGGAGAGATGGTTGACATTTCCATCAAGACTCTGGGACTCTCTCTTTGGATTATAAAATGACTTCAATAACTTTTTGGCAAGGGCTAGAGAGGAACCGATTCATGGTGGAATTGTCTCACGAACTCCCATAGTGCTTGCTTGAGCTCTTCAATGGCATTTATTTCTAATCTATTTTGGATCATTCAACATGTTAATCTTTGAGTGCACAAAGGTAATTAAAATGCGTTCCCTGTGTGCAAGCAGCAAAGAGTCTAGCTATAGCAAGAAGATATAAATAATCATGAATTAGTGCACTTAGATGAATGTGCAGGGTGTCATGGGAACTCAGAGGAGGAAGTAATTAATTCTGTCCCAGGGCCAGAAGGAAAGGTTCAGTGAGGAAGTGAGATTTGAAATGTGTGATTTATTGAAGAAGTTTTCACAGGTTGTAATTGTAAATATGTTATTGATGTAAAAAGTACATGCAGAAAAGTGTGTAAGTCATAATGCCCACCTGGCCCCATTTTCATAAAGTGGACACATCCATGTAACCAGTACCTGATCAAGAAACAGAGCATCACCAGAAATAGAACCCCAGAAACCCCTTCATATGCCCTCTTTTAGGCATTATCTGCCACCAAAAGTATACACTTCCCCAACTTCTAATCACATAGATTAGTTTTGCACTTTATATAAATGTAAGCAGATTAAATATTACTTTGTGTCTGGCTTTATAACACTGCTTTTGTGAGATCTTCCAGGTTGTTACATTTAATTGTAATTCATTCATTTTCTTTGCTATGAAGTCTTATATTACATTAATATATCACAATTTATTTATCGGTTCTACTATTAATGACCATGTACAGTATTTGACTTATTTCTGTTGTTGTTTTTTTTTTTTTACTGCCATGTGTGTATATGTAGAAATATAATCGCTAAGGCTTTGTGTGTGTGTGTGTGTTCCACCTTAGTTTTCCAGCTGCTTGTACAAATGTACACAATCATGACAATACATTAGATCTGGAATCTGCAAACTACGCCCAAAGGCCTGTTTCTATAACATACAATCTTGATCATTTTTGATGTGTTGCCTGTTTCTGTTTTCATGTGGGAAAGACAGAGTTAAGTAGTTGCGAATGAGACTGCATGGCCTACAAAGTTGAAAATATATTATCAGCTGACTGTTTATAGAAAAAGTTTTCTGATTCCTTCCTATATTGGATCTTCGAGTTTCACAACCTTGCCAACACTTGCGCTGTCTGCTGTTTCTTGTTAGCTATTCTTGTGAGTTTCATTTAAAAAAATGTTTCTCTTTTCTTCTGAATCTTAACTTGTGGGATTTAATGGAGAGTTTTTAAAAATGTGCTTGGGAAAATATATTTTATTCTTAGGGAGGTAGAGTGTAGTAGGCTAGTCAGTTAGGTGGTAGTGAGGGCACAGACAGACAGAGGGAGTCCCCAGAGCTGAGGCCGATAGACAATGATGATGGTGATGATGGAGCATCTTAGGAAGTATCTTCCAAAGAAAGAAAGGGCCCAATAAATATTATTATTTGAATAAAAAGAGGAAAAAGTGGACCAGATGACTTAAAAAAAACTTTATTGTTGAAAGTATTACATATGTCCTCCTTCCCCCCACCGATTGACCCCTTCTAGCCTGCGCGCCCCCCCCCCCCCCGTCCCCACCCCAGACCTTCACCACCCTATTGTCTGCATCCAGGGGTTGTGCAAATATGCATACAAGTTCTTTGGTTGATCTCCACCCCCGTCCCCCCCCCCCCCCCGCCTTCCCTCTGAGATTTGATAAGTCTGTTCCATGCTTCTATGTCTCCTGATCTATTTTGTTCATCAGTTTATTAGATTCCACATACGAGGGAGATCATGTGATACTTGTCTTTCTCTGACTGGCTTATTTTGCTCAGCATCATACTCTCCAGGTCTGGACCAGGTGACCTTTAATGCCCTTTTAAGTTCTTTCATTTTATAAAATCACATGCAGGAAATTTTTATATACGACAAGGCAGTTTTCTCCCTTCTTCAGATAGCCTCCTATGATAAGTAAAAACTTGACTGGAAAATTGTGTTACTCTTGCAATGAGAAAACTAAACAAACAAACAGAACAGCCCACAACAACCTAGGCCTGAATCAGTCTTTGAGAAGAAAGCTGGCGCGCGAGCGCACACACACACACACACACACACACAAAACTGCAGAATACAGCTCAGTAAGCCTTCTCGCTTCAAGATTGTTTCCAGCTGAAGTCACACTTGGCAAAGCCGATGCCTCAGAATGTAAAGATGGCCTGTGTCCAGGGACGGAACCCCTCGCAGCTCCTTCCTCTTCCCATTTGCATCCAGCAGTGCCTGCAGGAGGCTGGGATCAGAGTCCCTTCAGGCGGGAAAAATGAGATGGATGAAAAAAAATGAGAACATTAACACTGGGAACCAGAGGCCAGGGAACCTGGAATCTAGGGTAGCAAGGAGATATGAGAAAACAGGGCATTTTTTTAAATATAAAATGTATTTTTATTGATTTCAGAGAGGAAGGGAGAGGGAGAGCAAGAGAGAAACATCAGCGATGAGAGAGAATCATTGATTGGCTGCCTCCTGCACGCCCCCTACTGGGGATTGAGCCCACAACCTGGGCATGTGCCTTTGACCAGAATCGAACCCTGACTCTTCTATCTGCAGGCCAACCCTCTATCCACTGAGCCAAACTGGAAACAGGTCATTTTATACACACCTAAAAGCAGAGAACCCTTTGCTCTCTGGAGAGGAGTTACTGGAAATATTTCAGAGGACCTGTGACTCTTGGAGGCTTTTGGAGGGACATTGAGAAGGAGAATGAGGAGATGCCATCTTGTTTGAGAAAGGAAAACAGTGGAGAGGCGCAGGACTCCTGTTTTGAAGATGAGTGAATTAGTAGAAAAAGAGACTCCTATGATGTGTTCAGAAGGAAGAAAAACTCTGCTTGATGAAGTTGAGAAAACATTTTCATAAATGAAACTTCACAAATATCTTCCGATACAACGCATGACTGACTAAAGATGAGTGACCCCCAAATTCAACTGTAAGCACCAAGGTGAGAGCTACACACAAAAGCGAGCTTGAATCAGTGCATTAGGGGGAGAAACGATTAAGTCAATACAACAACCAAAGGGCCAAGTACCTGCTTTGCCTGAATGTTGTAGCTTTCACTTGTTTTGGCATTCCGCAGACACAGCCAGAAAAGATGACAACACGAAGTTCTCATTCCAGGCTGTTATTGTAGTTACGGGGACAGAGAAAAGGACAAGTGCTTTCCTAGATTTTACTCAGTTGATGGATGTCCTTGGTTCTTGAAATCTTTATCAGAAGTAGTTAGAGAACCTGAGCAAATGCAGCTGAGTATGTTGATTTTTAAAAGGCTTCCAGAAAATGCTCCTTTACCAAATGGCTTCAAAACATGGCCAGGAATGACTGGGCTCACCTTTCCTGTGTGTGTATATTTTTATTTAACAAAAACAGAATATTGTCTGAGGACTGGGATAATGTATTATCCTTTATATAATTTCTCCTCCCCCCAAAATGCTTCACTATAAGTAGACTTTGTTTTACTTTTTACCATTTACTCGGTGAGATGAATGCCACCCCACTTTGGTTATGATGCAGCTGAACTTCAGAGAGGTGAGATGAGTAACCTAAGATCTTGAGGCAGGGAGAGTACAGACAGGTCTTGAATTGGGCCTCATGGTTTTTCTATCCTGGCACCCGCTGCACTGGACTTTGATACAAGTCTGTGCTTTGATTTAAAAAACACAAATGTGGAAGAAGTCTGTTTGTGTAAGAATTCTGTAAAAATGGTACTAGTAAGTATAATAATATTTTTTGCTATTACAAGATACTCAGAATGCACTTAACCAAATGAATCATTCTCAAATGTCAATGCTAATGAAGAGCCCATGATAATTCTGTGAATCTTGATCCTTCATTTGAACATAAAATTATCACAATAGAATTTATTTCCAATTTTACAATAGCAGACGTAATCAATCTGATATTAACCAGTAGCTTAGTATTATGCTAATGAAATATTACAAGTACAAAAAGATAGGATCTGCACAAGAAATCTCTCTCTGTATCAGCCAGGCTGCGTTCGGCTGCATGTAACAAAATACACAACTGAAAGTTGCTTAGGCAATAACATTTTTTCTCTCTCACAGGCATTGTCTTAGTTCCGTATTACTATGTAACAAATTACCACTAACTCAGTGCCTTAAAACAATACATATTTATTATCACAGTTTTTGTGGGTCAGGAGTCCAGAGAAGCTTAGCTGATTCTTCTACTTCAGGGTCACTTACGAGACTGCAGCCAAGGTTGCAGCCTGAACCAGTGTCTCATCCGAAGGCTCGACTGCAGAAGGATGCATTTCCAAGCTCACCCTGGTTGTTGGCAGAATTCAGTTCTTCAAGGGATGTTTGACTGAGAGCCTGCTTCTCACTGGCAGTTGGCCATAGGCCCTCAGTTCCTTGCCACATGGGCTTCAGGACACACTCAGTGAATAAAAGGGTATTTATACCTTCATTATTTTTAAAGAAAGCCCTTCCCAAAAGTTCCCTGTAGACTTCCCCCTGTGTCTCATTTGTCAGCATTGGGTCATGTGCCCAAATTTACACTACAAAGGAGTCTGGGGAAGTAAGTGTGAATATCTGGAATTTTTGCCCTTAGTGGGAGGCAAGTCTTTGCCTACAAGAGAAGGCAAGCAGGGGGGCAGGAGTTGGAGACTCTTTGTTGAGGAGGCAATACGGATCCACCACAGGCACCAATTACTAAGGGACAGGCTCTTTCAGGAGTATGTGTTTATACTCTCCTGTGTCACTTGATGGCTGAATTCCCTGCCTCTTTTCTTTGTTCTTATTTGATACATGTAGTCATGTAGTGTGCTATGATGTATTCAGTTTTTATTTGGCTCAGTTATTGTACAAACAAATAAAAATATAGGTTCTGAAGCTTCCCAGTTCCCCATTATTGTTATGATTATTTTTATTTCAATGTTTCCTAAAAATTAAAATTATTAAGCTAGTTTTAAAATCCTTACTTTTTGATCTCTTCTCTGCAAACATTTGTCTCTTTTTTTTTACTTGACACAAAATCTTTAATAGACTATTAACTTTCAATCACCTAAGTCATTTTTTCAGACATGTAAAGATAATCATTAAAAGAAAATTGGGGGGGAGGTAAAGAGTAAAGGGGGTCAAATATGTTGTAAAGGGGTGGGCAAAAGGAGGTTTACAGTTGTCCGTATAGAAGGCATGCAGGTTATGATTATTACAATAGCTTTATTAACTCAAAAGAATGTCACAATCCAATTGTAACCTACATTTACCCACCCTTATACATGGTGACAGAAGGATATTTGACTCTGAGCTGTAAACACAGAATGCAATAAACAGATAATGTATTATAAAATTGTACATTTGAAACCTATATGATTCTAGTAACCAATTAATTTAATAAAAATTTAATAAAAGTGCCTAGCTGGAGTGACTCAGGGGTTGAGTGTCGACCTATGAACCAGGAGGTCACGGTTCAATTCCCGGTCAGGGCACATGCCCAGGTTGTGGGCTCAATCCCCTGTGTGGGGAGTGCAGGGGGCAGCCGATCGATGATTCTCTCTCATCATTGATGTTTCTGTCTCTCCCACTCCCTTTCTCTATGAAATCAATAAAAATATACATTTTTAAAAATAGGCAGTAGTCTAAGCTTTTGATCTACCCTCAGCTCCTATCTCTTCTGCAAAGGGCCCCAGATAAGTAAACAAAGGGTGGGTTGGTTACAAAAATCTCTTCTGTAATCAGAGCTGGAGCTTGTGAACATTAGCACCTTGAGCTATGAGGCTTCCAGACCTCCTGGTGAGTCCCTCAAAGCCTGGTTACCATCTCCCACAGGTGAACCTACCACCAGCCAGCCAAGGCAACTGCCAGGAGTTTACATAAAATAACTCCAAAAATAACTCCTTTTGGTAGTCATATTGCAGTTTGCTCCTGCAGAACTTTTTTCACACTCGTAGAAGTTAAATCATGTCTCTCTCCATTTTATAATTTTCTGTTGGTGTTCTGTACTCAAGTGAAAGAGCTTATATTTATCCTGTTCGAATAGAGTCATATTTATTAGGCCCATTTGCCATGACCTTCTGAATCTGATTCCATAATCTCCCTTAATTACTATAATGCTCAGTGTTGTGTCAGCCACAGGTTTTTAAAGCATGTCCAGGCATATTAATTGATGGAGCCAATGCTCACTTATGTCCCAAATGGTCTGATCATTTTGTGGGATTTTAAAAGAAAACATGTTAGAGGGAAAGCAGTGATTTTTAAAATTTTTTTTATTGATTTCAGAGAGGAAGGGAAAGGGGGAGAGAGATAGAAACACCAATGATGAGAGAGTCATTGACCAGCTGCTTCCTGCACGCCCCCAACTGGGGATCGAGCTCGCAACTGGGGCATGTGCTCTGATGAGGAATCAAACCCTGACCTCAAACACTGAGCCACACCAGCTGGGCGAAAGCAGTGATTTTTATTAGTTCATTTAATGCAGTGGTTCTCAAACTTGGGTGGAATGAAAGGATTTGCCCCTACCCCTCCCCCCCCAGAGGACATCTGGCAATGTCTGGAGACTTTTTTTGTTATCACAATGGGGAAGACAGGGCATGCTACTGGCATCTAGTGCATGGATCTCAGGGATGCTGATAAACACCCTACAATATGCTGGATGCCACCATCCCCACAAAAAAAAATAATCTGACCCCAAAGGTTGAGAAATCCTGATTTAGCTTAAGAAATGGCACCCAGTTTTGCATGGGCAATCTTATAGAGCCTTTTTTGGGGTCAATTTGATGTGAATTTCTATTAAATGTTTTTATAGTGTTTGAATTTAGAGCCCAGGTCATATCATATTTGCCCACATCTTTGACTCATTTGACAAGTGATACTTCTTGCTATTAAATGTGGACCTCAGAGTTGAACTTCCTGATAACCAGTCTGAGGACCAGACACCCTCAGGAATCTGACTCTATTCTCTATACTCCAAGCCATTGGTAACTGAGAGCACAAACATGGTTATACCAAGGAATAGTCAGGTAAGGCAGCTGCATCTATGGACACACCACCATTCCTGCTAGGCCCCGTACTACTGTTGCCACCATGAATAATCTAAGTGCCTTGTGACCCTAGTCAATCTCTACAGATTCAAAGTGCTGGTCAGGAGCATCTGATTGGCTAAGCCTAGTTCCCATGACCGAGTCTGAGCTTTTGGGATGGGCTCTGGACCAGGGGTTCACGTGTGTCACTCTTTTAATCCACCCAATAATTCCAATCCCTCATCACTATGTTGATTTCCCAGAAATAACTACTGTTAACAGTTTGTTGAATATCTTTGCAAAAATTTTATTTATTATTAATTTTAATCCTCACCCAAGGATATTTTTCCATTGATTTTTTTTTTTTTTTTTTTTTAGGGAGAGTGGAAGAGAGGGAAAGACAGAGAGAAACATCGATGTGAGAGGAACACATTGATTGGTTGCCTTCTGCATGAGCCCCAACCAGAGCCCGGGCCGGGGAAGATCCTCAATCGAGGTTCATGCCCTTGACCAAAATCAAACCCTGGACTCTCCAGTCTGCAGGCCGACCCTCTATCCACTCAGCCAAACCAGCTAGGGTTCTTTGCAAACATTTTCAATGCATATACATACATACATACATACATACATACATACTGTGTGATATACTTTTATATTATAGTGTAATTTAGGGTTCGCTGAGATGCAACAAGACCCCCATAATTCGGTGGCTGAAGGAATGATGTGATTTGTTTCTCCTTCACATCAAGGTCTGAAGTGTGTAGTGCAGGTTGGAAGGCAGCTCTGTTCCAGGCAGGCAGTCATTTGGGGACCCAGGATGACTATGGCTTTGCGATCTTCAGCATGTGGTTTCCTGTCCCTTTGATGGTCCCCATTCCATCTACTGAGAGTGAAACAGCGTGAAGAAGGCCCCCACCCTGACTTGAGCGACAGCTTTGGGTGGTAAGTTAGTGGTGTGGCCAAGCCTACCTGTTAAGGGGGCCAGGAGTTGAAGTGTGCCTGGGCAGCCATGAGCCTAGTTGCAATCATATTATACGAAAGAAGTGGAGAACACATTTTGGTGGATAACTACTTAATTGTTTTGTAGTCAGTCTTTCTCTTTCTCTCTCTGTCTCTATATCCCTGTCTGTCTGTGTCTGTCTCTCTCTCTATATATATATAAATAGTACCACATTATACTTTATTTTAAAAACTGTACTTTATCTTGAACCTTTAAAAAAACAATTATATGACTTAAATGCATGAATCATGTATTCTTGACTCTCATGAGGTAAGTGTATACTTTTTCCCTCATGAAATTGCTCTTTTGAGCCCTGGAGTCTATTTAACTGTTGATTGAATGCTCAGCATATATAAGACTTGTCAATATACAGGGTGGGGCAAAAGCGCATTTATAGTCGTGAGTATGTGAAACACAGAGTACGTTCTTGTATTATTATTATTTATTAATTATTGTATTACTTTCCATACGTACAACTGTAACCTGCTTTTGCCCCGCCCTGTATATTGATACTTTTACATATATTAGTGGCTGGGACTTCCTTGTTTTCAGCCATTCTTTTCTAGTATAGAAACTTGCATTATGCCATTGGTTTGGACTTCTCTACAGTCATATATGAAAGAATTGCTCATGTGTTCTGTTTATTATTGTACTGTTAAGCACCAAGGGTAATGGGGATGATACAGAGCACATTATATTCCGTTTTCCAAGAACTGGAGACAAGTCTGAATTCCTCTGGAATCTGTCGCTGGCTTGCTTTCAGACTGTTGACATGCCTCAGGAGAGGCAAGGGTAGCTGAAGAATAATACGATGCCCATTTCAATTCTGACCTTGGCTACTTCACTGTTCATCTTTGGCACTACAACTTCAACAATAAATAGTCTTGCTTTGGGAAATTGGTAGGGTTTTTGTCTGATGTCTCAGGGTTGATATACTATGAGTGAGTCTTATTGTCCATAACAAAGTTAATTTTAAGCTTAAGTAAAATGATTTTGGTATGGTTTCTTTCTACCTCCTACCCATTTTTTGAAAAACAAGAAGAAAATGTAAAAAGCTAGTAATATCTAGGCATTTCTAGGCTTGAGTCTTCCAAAGACTACAAATAGCCATGAACTGGCAGGCAGAAGTAGACCTGGATATCAAGTGCCGTCTGAACCAACACCACCCTCAGGGACACGTTGTTCCTGATCATCTGTATTAGTTGCTGCATAACAAATGACCAGAAACACAGAGACTTAAAACAGCGCAGATTTATTACCTCACATTTCCCTGCATTGGGAGTCCTGGCATGGCTTACCTGGGTCCTCTGCTCAGGGTCTTACAAGGCTGCAGACAAGGTGTTGGCCAAGCTATATTCCTTTCTGGGATTCAGCGTCATCTTCCAACTCATGGGGTTTCTGGCAAAATCCAGTTGAAGGTAACTCTGGTTTTGACTTTGGGTGACTTGAAGAATGGTCACACCATTGAGATGAGCAGAAAAGCCAGACGGAGGTAGTATTCAATATAAGAACATCAGTTTCACCCTAGCTGGTTTGGCTCAGTGGATAGAGCGTCAGCCTGCGGACTGAAGGGTCCTGGGTTTGATTCCGGTCAAGGGCATATACCCAGGTTGCAGGCTCGATCCCCAGTAGGGGGCATGCAAGAGGCAGCCGATCCGTGATTTTCTCTCATCATTGATCTTTCTATCTCTCTCTCTCCCTTCCTCTCTGAAATTAATAAAAATATATTTCAAAAAAAGCATCAGTTTCATCTTACCCATGTTGCATCTGAACACTAAAAGGAGGGGCTCATGGAGTCAGGGGATCGGTGACTTGACCATAGAGAAGATCAGGGAGACAGGCGGAGGGATGCGTATTTTGGAGATGTTGGGAATGCAGGGTGAAAGTGAGCAGGAAACAGGGTTGAGCTCAAATAATGTGTGGACCAGGCAGGTGCGGGGTTGAAACTAGGCACCAAGCAGGCATCAGAGTGGCACTGGAGGTGAAATGAAAAGGCAGTGACTTAACGCATAAAAGCAATGTGACAAGCACACATTCAGATGACCCCTAATGAGTTACACCCTTGTGTAATCCACTCCCCTTGGGTGTGGGCAAAACCTGGGCCTTACTTTGAACCAGTTGTATATGACAAAGGTGATTGGTTGCTACTATCATGATTATGTTCCATTATATAAGACCCCATCTTAGCAGACTGGAACAACAGATTCTCCATTGTTGGTTTGAAATTCTGTGGATCAGACCCCTCAACCAGGTATCAGCAAACTATGGCCTGTGTGTCAAATCTGATCCAGATGCCTGTTATTGCAAACTAGAGGCCCAGCACGCACAAAATTGTGCTCTAATAGCTCGCTTCCACTTGCCTCAGCTGGCTGCCCTGCCCATCGCTGCTAGTAGCTCGCACCCCGCCCTCCGCCACTCGTAGCTCTCCGCCTCTAGTAGCTCACTTCCCCACCCTCTGCTGCTCATAGCTCTCCGCCTCTAATAGCTCGCGCCCTGCCCACCCTGAGAGCTGCTGCTCGTTTCGTCATGACAGCGTTAAGGCATGACGACCACTGGCCTTTTATGATATAGATAAAGATCTCTTGGAGCATAGCCATGCCTAGTTGTGTGAGTATGGTAGATGGTTGCTTTTGCATTACAATGGCAGAGTTGGGTAGTTGTTACAGAGACTGGCCTACAAAGCTGAAAATATTTTGTAAAATATGATTTTAATTGATTTTTTTAGAGAGATAGGGGGAGAGAGAGAGAGAGATGGAAACATCATCGACTGGCTGCCTCTGCACGTCTCCTGCTGGGGATGGAGCCTGCAACCCCAGCATGTGCCCTGACCCAGAATCAAACTGTGACCTCTTGTTTCCTGGGTGAGTACTCAACCACTGAGCCACAACCGGCCCGGCCAAAGCTGAAAGTATTTACTATCGGAGAATATTTGCTATCTGGCTGTTTACTGAAAATATTTCTCAACCTGTGCTCTAAACTAAAGAAGACCAAGCTTGGTGTTGTTTTTTTTTTTTGTTGTTGTTGTTGTTTTTTTAATTTAAAATTCTGGTAGCCTCCATTCTTTTCATTCTGTTCCTTGTGCCACTACTCACCCTAGTTGACTCTCATTATCTCTAGATTGACACAGTCATCCCTTTGGGGCCCAGCAGCTAATTAGAATTCCTTGAAATTTACAAAAAATGGCAATGATAGTACAAAGAACTTGTTCTCTAAATCATTTGAGAGTAAGTTGCCAGCATGATGCCCCATCACTCTTAGTACTTTAGTGTTTAATTCCTACAAGCAATGGCCACAATACAACCATCAAAATCAGGAAATTTAACACTGAGACATTACTTCCATGTCTTCCCCAGGATCTATGCAACTTTTACCAACTGTACCAATCATTTACTTTGTATCAAAAAGATCTAGTCTAGGATCACGAGTTGGATTTAGTTGTCATGTCTCTTTAATTTCTTTCAATGTGGAACAATTCTTCCTTTTTTTGACTTGCAGGACCCAGATTTTTTTGAAGAGTACAGAGCCAGTTGTTTTGTAGAAAGTTCCTAAATTTGTGTTTGTCTGACGGTTCCTCTTCACTAGGTTTAGGTCATTCATTTTTGTCAGGAATATCACATTTGAGGAGATGTAAATATCCCATTTTCCATCAAATCTCTACCCACTAGTTTCACTATGCACTAATGCTTCTTGGTTAAATTATTCCTGTAATAATTGCCAGGTGATAATTTTCTATATCCATCACTCTCTCTAGAAATATTATTTGGCATTCCACCATAGGGTAAAGCTTTCTATTCTATTTATTTATTAATATTACTATGGACTCATGGATTCCCATTTTATTCAATAAGTTATAACCCATTGCTTTCATTTATCTTGAAGCTCAAAGAGTCCCACATTTAGCAGTGATAAAAGGTTGCTAGAAATGATACAGGACACTCCACTAAATTCGAATTTCAGATAGACAATCAATTTTAGTATAAGTATGTCTGAAATATTGCATAGATATACTTAATATTGCATGAACACACTTAAATTATTCACTGTTTATCTAAAATTCAAATGGAACTGGGCATTCTCTATGTTTATTTGAGGAATATGGCAAACCTACGGTGGGAGCTCCTTCAAGATGCTCTGTCTTTCCAGCATGTCTCCCTCATTCTTTGAGCACTTATTTGCTTTTTCATCAACAAGATGTTCCGGGATCATCTTGTACTTTTCCTGCTCCAGCACTCAAATCAGGTTCTATTCAGTAGAAAATGGTATTTACAAACTAAGATCGTGAACTCATTGCTATGGAGTGTCTAGACCTTTTCGGTGTAGAGATCCTGGGGAATGTATCTATCTGTATACAGGGTGGGGCAAAAGTAGGTTTACAGTTGTGAGTACATGGAACACACAGTTTATTCTTGTATTACTATTTATTATTGTATTTTCTCCATACAAACAAGTGTAAATCTACTTTTGCCCCATTCTGTATACATATACTTACTTACATCTACATATGTATTTAGTTCTCTATTTTTATATATTGAAATCTATAAGGTTGTACCTATATCTCTAATTCCAATCAAATACCACATGGTTAATTCTAGTTTTCTCCCTTCCTTCTCTGACAACGAGGAATTTGGTTATCCCTCAATCAATATAACTATAGTGGATCAATACCCCCAAATGTACCCAATCTCCACTGTCACAGCAGCTCCTACACCTCTACATGGATGCTTTTCTCACTTCTCTTGGGCTCTGACATCCCATACTGGCCTGCCTCAGGCTCCAAAATCCATTGACAAGTCACTGCCCTGCTACTCCCCCCATGTGGCACAGGGACACCCTATTTACCCCTTTCAGGTGCCTTCCTCATGCCACTAGGACTCTAACCTCCAGCAGCAGGCTACCTTGAGTAAGCTCAGCATTCCTGCTCACCCTACTTGCACTCTGATATGCTCTACTAGGTCGTCACCCCCCCCCCACCCTGTGCAGGTACACACCTACCCTGCAAGGCCCACTTCATAGCTCTTGGGTTGGATTATTTAGAAAGAAAGAAAGGCAAGAAGGAAGGAAGGAGGGAAAGAAGCTATTTATGCACTTCACATCATGTGAAATTAGAATTGATTTGCTTTTTTATTCTCTGTGTCCTTCTCTTAACTGGGTTCATTCACTGGTATATTACCAGGAGCTAGAGCAGTTCCTGCCCTGGAATAGGCACTCAAAGATTATTCATTGAATGATCAAGTGAGTGAGTGAATGAACAGTAAATTCATGGAAACCTAAATTTTGTTCATTCCCGCTAAATAAATCAAATACCCTTAACATTTCTTTTCTTTTGTCCCTTGAACTCATTTGACTCTGGATGTAGAATTCACCCATGGTAACCCAGTGATTGTTTTGGGTTTCCTACTTGACCTAGCATGACGTCTGGCTAAGTTTATTTTCAGGTCATTATAACCCAGCCTTCTTTTCCTCACAAGACAATGGCCAAACATCATTTTTCCTTATTAGGAGGTGGCTCCTGTGTTTGCGTTGGGCTCACATTTCATGCCTCGCAGACTTCTCCTGCTCCTATCCCCTGTGTAGGCTAATAGTATGCCTAGTGGTGATTTCAATGTGTGGAGTTCAAAATCAACCACTGCTGCTGTCTCAGAAGCAAAGTGTTATTAATAAGACATCTGGCCCTAGCTGGTCTGGCTCAGTGGATAGAGCGTGGGCCTGTGGACAGAAGGGTCCCGGATTCCATTCCAGTCAAGGGAACATGCCCAGGTTGTGGGCTCGACTCCCAGTGGGGTGTGTGCTGGAGGCAGCTGATCCATGATTCTCTCTCATCATTGATGTTTCTATCTCTCTCTCCCTCTCCATTCCTCTCTGAAATAAATAAATATATATCTAAAAAAATGAGACATCTTGTCAGCAATAGCTACTTCTACATATATAAAGAAAGAATCGAGGAGCACCTCTGTGATTGGTATGAATAATGAGTTGAAGAGAAGGGGCAGTAAGGACCTAGTTGCACAGCAGATTAGGGCAGTATTTGCATCCTGTGACCGGCTAGCTGAATTCTTGCTGATAAGTAGTGGTCGGCAAACTCATTAGTCAACAGAGCCAAATATCAACAGTACAACGATTGAAATTTCTTTGGAGAGCCACATTTTTTAAACTTAAACTTCTTCTAACGCCACTTCTTCAAAATAGACTCGCCGAGGCCGTGGTATTTTGTGGAAGAGCCACACTCAAGGGGCCAAAGAGCCGCATGTGGCTTGCGAGCCGCAGTTTGCCGACCACGGCTGATAAGGAATGGGAGATGCAACAGCTGTGTTCGCTGCCCTCACCCCAAGTCATCACAAGGAAAACAAACAATGCGTGTAAATGGGCATTGCAATTTATAACATTATGTTTTCATTGAACATTTAGCATAACTAATTCACATAAAATACTGCAAAGTTTTGTGTAGTTTTAATGTTTATTTTACTTATGATTGTGAAAGACAGAAAAGGTAGAGAGACCTTTAAAAACAATGTTATTTCATGACTAAGAACTGCCTTGGGCTGAGAAGGAAAACTAACATTATGTAGGCTCAGAGTATTTTTTGGAAGTTAATGGCATTTCCTACAACTTTGCTTTTAAAATTTATTTTTATTATTTATTTATTTAATTTTAAAATTATTTTTAAATATCTTTATTGTTGGAAGTATTACATATGTCCTCTTTTCCCCCCATTAACCTCTTCCAGCCCACTCCCACCCCTCACCCCTGGCCTTCACCACTGTACTGTCTGTGTTCATGGGTGATGCATATATGCATACAAGTTCATTGGTTGATCTCTCCTCATCCACCCACCCTCCCCTGCCTTCCCTCTGAGGTTTGACAGTCTGTTCAATGCTTCTATGTCTCTGGATCTATTTTTTTAAAAACATATTTGTATTGATTTCAGAGAGGAAGGGAGAGGGAGAGAGAGAAAGAAACATCAATGATGAGAGAGAATCATGGATTGGCTGTCTCCTGTACTCCCCACACTGGGAATCAAGCCCGCAACCTGAGCATGTGCCCTAATGGGGAGTCAGTGCTCAACCACTCAGCCACACTGGCTGGGCTACAATTTTGCTTTTAATGCTTTCAACTGCTCACCTCTCTTAAAACACCTTTTGCCTTGCATGTCTTTTGAAAAGTTTATTTATTCCCTCTGCCTTCTCTTCTAAGACCTTTTCCTAATAAATCCTCACTCATCCTGTAATGAACAATATTTTCTCTATGAAACTTCCAGTGGCTCTTCAGCAAGTTTATTAGAGCAATTATCATGCATTGTTTTATGCATTTACATTCTGTCTCCACCATAGGCTGTGAACTTCCAGATAGGGAGGTGTTGCATTTCATTTCATTTTGTTTTATTTTATTTATTTTAAGGATCTCAAGTGTACAGAATTGAGGTAAATACACTGGCTAGCTCGTGACACTCTGAGTGATGTGTTATGTATCTTTTCATTTTTAGTAACTGACCTTCAGAGGCATTTAGTGTAAGACTGGCTAAGAGCAGGACTATGGACTTAAGCACACCTGCGCTAAATTTCTGCTCACCCACTTAGCTGTGTGACTTTGGGCAATTTATATAACATTTCCGACTTTCTGTTTTCTCAAATGTAAAGAGGTCCTATTTAATAGTCTTTATTTTTTAAGTGTTAAATCTAATATTGAAAATTAAATGCTAAAGATGGTTTCTGTGACAGGAAATATTAAGTAAATGTTACCTTTTTTAAAAAATGGTGCGATCCTTGATAAATGAAAGATCCATGAATTCCAATTAAGTATATGACTCTTTTTCCCTACTCCCTCCCTTCTTTTTCTCTTTCTTCTTCTCCTCTCCTTTTCTCTTCCTCTCTCTCTTCCTATCTCTCTCTCTCTCTCTCTCTCTCTCTCTCTCTCTCTCTCTCTCTTCTCTCTCCCTCTCCTTCCTTCCTTCCTTCCTTCCTTCCTTCCTTCCTTCCTTCCTTCCTTCCTTCCTTCCTTCCTTCCTTCCTCCCCTTTGTTCCTTTCTCCTCTCCCTTCTTTTGGCATCTCTGAGCGCAGTTACTAAAACCAAGGCAAAATTGGATCAGATGCCAAAGTGTTTTTCCAGGGAAACCAGTTTTCAAGCCCACACACACTGACTTCTAGGATGTACCCCCAAACTATCAAATACTATAAAATAACAGCATTAATCTCCTTAGCAGGTAAGGCTGGACTACTTCAGTAGCCAAGGTTTTCAAATGTAAAGTAAATGGAATCAAGCACTTTACAAAAGTTAGTTAAAATCCTTCTCTTTGCAGTCTTGCATGGTAGGAATTATTATTCCCACTGTACAGATAAGGTGGTTGAGGCCAGTATCACTACAAGAATTAACTTTATTATAGTCAATGTCTTTTAGCTCTGTTTCCTTCCCTGATGGGCTTGTTTTCTCCCACTGCAAATGTCTTTCCATATAGTCATGGAAGATGATTATTGGCCAACAGAAACATCCATCCTTACAGCACATGGTCCCAAAGAAAGTGGAATCCTCTCTATTAACGTATCAAATTTCTTAACCAATTTAATGGGAGGGTGATGAATGGGGCTTTGTCTCAGGATATTTTCATCAGTAATCAAAAAGATTAATTAACAGGCCTAGCTGGTTTGGCTCAGTGGATAGAGTGTCAGCCTGCGGACTGAAGGGTCCCTGGTTCGATTCCAGTCAAGGGCACATGCCTGGGTTGCAGGCTCGATCCCTAGTAGGGGGTGTGCAGGAGGCAGCTGATCAATGAGTCTCATCATTGATGTTTCTCTCTCTCTCTCCTTCTCCCTTCCTCTCTGAAATCAATAAAAATATTTTTTAAAAAGATTAACAGAATTAAGTGAAAAGACAATATGTGATTATCTCACAGATCTAGAGGTTTGACAGTAAGGGCTCTTGGGTTGACTCTGTGACTCAGTGGTATCAGCAGCTGGGCAGCATGTTATGAATCTCGTGAGTTTATGCTCATATTTGCAGATGGTTGTGGGTGTTCCACACATCACTTCTTCACGTCAGACATAGGGAGAAAGGAAGGATAGCAAAGGGTTTTTCTTCCTACAACAATCTTATTTTGGGGAGTGAGAAATCTCTACTTTGTAAAACCTCAGCAAACTTCTCTTTATAATTCATTCCACTGGCCAGAAATGGGCCACATGTCCACTCTGAGACCAATCACTGTCATGGAATAATGTGGTTACTATGAATAGCTTAGAGCAATCATGATCCAGCATCTGAGGCTAAAGGAAGGAGCTCGTTGTCTCCTGGGATTTTAACCCAGAGTTTTTTTTCAAAGTAATCGTTTTTCCAAGATTTTGTGGCTTCTAATAGGGTCGACCCCCTAGTCAATGATCTTTCCCCCATATTAGACTGACAGGCCTCTATGGTCAAGCACAGCCCAACTTTGACTTTATTATGCATGTGCTTACCTCTCCCTTCATTCTTCTATCCCTTCCCACAGTGATCTGCAGGGGATAGACCAGTGATTCTCTGATGTGTGTGCGTGTGTGTGTGTGTGTGTGTGTGTGTGTGTGTGTGTGTATGTGTGAGCATACATCCACTGTGCCAAACCAGCTAGGGCACAATTCTTTTATTCTTTACTAGAGGCCCAGTGCATGAAATTTGTGCATGGGTACGGTCCCTTGGCCTGGCCAGTGATCAGGGCCAATTGGGGCCTTCCAGCTGCTGGCCGGGGTCTCCCTTCCCCAGCTGCCAGCTGCCGGCCTGGGCCTTTCTTTGTTCTGCACCCAGTCATGTGCCCTTGACCAGAATCAAACCCGGGACCCTTCAGTCTGCAGGCTGACGCTCTATCCACTGAGCCAAACCAGCTAGGGCTATTATCTGTCTTTTTGATCATAGTCCTCTGTCCTCTGGTAGGGGTGATGTAGTATCTCATTGTGGTTTTGATTTGCATTTCCCTGATAGCTAATTATATTGAGGATCTTTTCATATACTTATTGACCATCTGCATATGTTCTTTGGACAAATGTTTGTTAGATTCTTTGCATATTTTTAAATGGGATTGCTTGTCTTTTTATTATTGCATTGCAAGAATTATTTATATTCTAGACACAAGTTCATTATCAGATATATGATTTACAAATAGTCTTAGCCCAGCATTTGGATTATATGTTCACTTTCTTGATGGTATTCTTTGAATCACAGAAGTTTTAAAGTTTGTTGAAGTCAATTTATCTACTTTTCTTTTGTTGCTTATGCTTTTGGTGTTGTATCTAAGAAGGCTCTGTCTAACTCAAGGTCATGAAAATTTACTCCCATATTTTCTTCTAAGAGTTACATAGTTTCCACTCTTACATTTAGGTCTATGATCAATTTGGAGTTAACCAGCACTGGGCCCAGTGCAAAATAAAAATGTGAATGAGGCTCTGCTTGAAAAAATGATTTAGAAGCGTATGATGGCCACAGCTGAGCCTTCAACCAAGTTCCGAGCCCTTTTGAGCATGGAGCCCTGTGCACAGGTATGCTCATGAAACCAACCCTGAGGAGAATTCACCTAAGCTTGAGAATTTCTGTATCGCATCTGCCGCATGGTACCAGCCTCTAACCTGAACTGCACATCTTCAGATGCTTCCTAAACAACCAAGTGTATTCCAGGACCCGTTGATCAGAGGGCTGCTACCATTGAGGAATGAGCGTGCAACAAGGTGTCTCCAGTCTGAAATCTTTTTGGCTAACTCTTCAGAGCTGTGGTGTGATGAGGTGAACTGCGACGTTACCCTTGTTTGGGAGAGCCCTTGCTGGTTGTGCAGGCCTGCGGCTTTCTATTTCATGATGCTAACAATAGGCCCCCCAGGCAATGTGTTGCTTCTTGGATGGCAGGCACTGTGTGTCCAAGGCCTTTGAGAAACCTTCTGACACGCACAGCTTTCAAGCTCAGGACCCCGCATGTCAGATTAATTGTGACCGCAGAGTGCATGGATTGTTATGAGTTACCCCGGGGGGAGCGGGGGGAGCCACATTTGTTTAAAGTGGGCATTGCGTGGATTCTGAATGCATTTTAAGACATCTGTGATGACCAGATCGCTGGTCCAGTAGCCTCATTGCCTGCCTGAAGCGTTCGCGTGCATGCATATTACTGCTAGGAAACAGAAAATGTTTGGGTTCCTGATTTAGAATTCCTTCTCTTGTGAGTTCAAAGATTTGGGGCTTCCACATCTCAGCAGGCTCCTGTTTTTGTTTCTTTGGGCCCTCAGAGGACTAGAGCTCCATGTCACTTTGCTCTCAGAGGAATTTTGTTGTTTGTGAAGAATATTCTTGATTAATAGCATCCTTGGAATCTCTAAGAAAAATGAGAAAATAAGTACCAATGAACACTAGCTCTGAAGAACTCTCCAACGCCTCTCTCCCCCGCCCCGCCAAATCTCCCTGGCTTCAAATTTTATTTTTGTTTTTTTTTCATGCTTTGTCAAGGTATGATTTATATATAGATAAAGGCACCAATCTTAAAGTGTACAGCTTGACTAATTTTGAGAAACACACATGCCTGTTGCCCAGCTTACGATATAAAACATCTCCATCACCCCAGAAAGGCTTACTCATGCTTTCCTCCAGTTAGTTTCTTCTCAGTAAGTACCTGCTCTGAGGCAACTACCATTCTGATTTCTATCCACATAGATTAGTATTGCCTGCTTTTGTAATCCCTATAAATGGGCTCAAATTGTATGTACTCTTGTGAGTCTTTCATTTAACACATGCTTTGGAGATTTCTCTATGTTGTGGACATGGCTTGTTTCTTTATTACTCAGTAGTTTTCCATGTTATGAACACACCACAATTTGTTTGTTTATTCTCCTGTTGATGGATATTTGGGTAGTTTTCAGTCTTAGGCTGTTGTAAATAAAGCTTCTATGAGCATTCTCGTACAAATCTTTTTATGGATATATGTATGGGTTTCTCTTGGGTACAAAGCTAGGAGTGGAATTGTTGGATCATAGGAAGGCTGTTTATTTAACTGCCAAAAAAGTTTTCCATCATTGTACAAGAGTTCTAATTGCTTTATATTCTTGTCAACACTTCGTCCAAGTCTTTATAATTTTAGTCATACTGGTGGGTATGTAATTGTATTTCATTATGTTTTTTCTTAATATCAACTTTATTGGAGTATGATTAACATTCAATAAAATATACAATTTTAACTGTACAGGTTGATGATATTTGACACACAAACACACACACACACACACACACACACACACACACACATATATATATATATGTATTATATGTACAAATATGTGTATCTATATCTATTTAACCACCCCAACAATCAAGATATCAAATATTTCTATCACCACAGAGTTCCTTCATTGCCCTTCTCAGTACCTTCTCCCTTCATACCAGACAACCTACTTTCTGACCCTATAAATTAGTTTTGCTTGTTCTAGAATTTCTTATAATTGGAATCATATGGTATGTAAACTTTTTTTGTCTAGTTTATTTTGCTCAACATATTTTTGGATAATATTAAACATTTTTAATTTTTCAATTACAGTTTACATTCAATATTAGTTTCAGATGTACAGGATGGTGGTTAGAAAATAATGCACTTTACGGAGTGGTCCCCCTGATATATCAATACCCACCTGGCCCCATACATAGTTATTACAATATTATTGACTATATTCCCTATGCTGTCATTTACATCCCTGTGACTATTCTGTAACTACCAATTTGTACTTCTTAATTTATTTACCCTTTTCATCCAGTTCCCCAATTCTCTACCCTTCTGTCAACTGTCAGCCTTTTCTCTGTATCTTCTGTTTATTTTGTTCATTAGATCCCACATAAGTGAAATCATATGGTATTTGTCTTTCTCTGTCTGACTTACGTTACTTAACATAACACCTCTAGGTCCATCCATGTTGTCACAAAAGGTAAGATTTCATTCTTTCTTGTGGCCGAGTAGTACTCCATGGTGTAGATGTACCACAGCTTTTTTTTTATCCACTCACCTACTGATGAGCACTTGTGCTGTTTCCATAGCTTGCCTACTGTAAATAACGCTGCAAGGAACATAGGGGTGCATATATTCTTTCGAATTAGTGTTTTGGGTTTGTTTGGATATATACCCAGAAGTGGAATTGCTGGGTCATAAGGCAGTTTCATTTTTTTTCAGTTCCATTTTGAATTAGGAAGAATATATTTAAAATTTTGACTTTAAAAGAATAGAAAGTATGAGGGAAGAGGAAGCACTGAGATAAATGGTACCTGGAAGTGCATGTGCTACAACGAGAACTTTCATATTATGCTATAAAATGTTTTAAAATCGCCACCTGTTTGAATCCATGTCTTTATTCTTCTGGATGACTTAAGCAAAGGCCCGCTAGTCCCCTGCCTAGGAGGTGGCACAACATTTCTCTTCCTGCCGGGTGTGTTCTATCATTAGAGCTGCAATGCTTTGGGCCATTTATAATTTGGGGAGATTTATATCTCCATTTAAATTACCACTGGATGGAGATGGAAGTAGATATAAACAAGAAACACTTATCTGATGTGGGGAAGGAGATATAAAGACCAAAAGGAGCACCCATAGGTGAGACTTGGGGGTAAAGCTGTGGTGTTCTCCCTGGCACTTTGCCAA
This sequence comes from Plecotus auritus, assembly GCF_963455305.1. Classification (NCBI taxonomy): domain Eukaryota; kingdom Metazoa; phylum Chordata; class Mammalia; order Chiroptera; family Vespertilionidae; genus Plecotus; species Plecotus auritus. The sequence goes on along the minus strand of NC_137784.1, from coordinate 4,742,196 downwards.
GGCGGACCCAGGTGCGCAACAAGGGTGACCCTCTTAGAAGACCATGCCCAGGGCTTTTAGGAGTGGTGTGGGCCTCTGGGAAGCTTGTGGCTTGCGGGAAAGAGTAGTCAGAATGTGCAAAGGCTAGGTCACCCTTTTTGAAGCACCCCCACCCCACAGTACTCGGGCTTCAGGGCCCTGACGGTGCCCATTAAACTTCATTGTGCAAAGAACCCAGCACGAGAGCTCAGGGCGCCAGGAGCCTGGGTCCCGTGGAGCGGTTGTACAGCTGAAGGGAATATCAAGAACACAGAACACAGTTCCATCAGGGCACATGCGGACAATACCAAACGAACTCACAAGGTCAAATGGTAGAGTTCTTCATCTTCTTAAACTTCACCTTGCAAATACACCATGATATAGCTTTTTTTTCCCCCAGAAAAATTCACATGTGGATAAAATATCCCTTTTGTCCCAAATTGCCAAATTGAGCATTGTATTAGTTTCTTAGGGCTGCCAAAACAAACCACAAACTGGTGGCTGAAAACACAGATGTTTATTCTTCTCAATTTGGGAGGGCAGAGTGCAAAACCAAGGTGTTAACAGAGCTGTGCTCCCTTTGCAGACTCTGAGGCAGGCATCCTCAAACTACGGCCCGCGGGCCACATGCGGCCCGCTGAGGACATTTATCCGGCCCGCCGGGTGCCACTGCCTGTCCTGCTTAGCAGCCGACGCATCCTGGGCCCGCAGTGCGCATAGGAATTTGTTCATAGTTTTTTTTTTTAAACTATAGTCCGGCCCTCCAACGGTCTGAGGGACAGTGAACTGGCCCCCTGTTTAAAAAGTTGGAGGACCCCTGCGGGAAGATTCTTCCTTGCCTCCTCCAGGCTTCTGGTGGCTCTAGGAATCCTTGGTGTTCCTTGGCTTTTAGCTGTATTATTCCAATCTTTGTTTCCATTTTCCCATGACCTTCTTTTTAAAAAAATATATTTTTATTGATTTCAGAGAGGAAGGGAGAGGGAGAGAGATAGAGACATCAGTGATGAGGGAGAATCATTGATTGGCTGCCTCCTGCATACCCGCTACTGGAGATCGAGCCCACAACCAGATCATGTGCCCTTGATAGGAATTGAACCCAGGACCCTTCAATCCACAGGCCAATGCTCTATCCACTGAGCCAAACCATCTAGGGCTTCACATGAGCTTTTTTTCCTGTGTGTCTGTGTTTATATGTGGTATCTTTTTTTATAAGGACACCAGTCATTGGGTTTAAGGCTCACCCTAATCCAATGTGATTATCTCAAGCAATTCCATCTGCAAAGACCCTATTTCCAAATAAGGTCATACTCACAGGTGCTAGGAGTTAGGACTATAACATATCTTTTGAGGGGGACACAATTCAACCCCCTAGCAGTGGTCGGCAAACTCATTAGTCAACAGAGCCAAATAGCAACAGTACAACGATTGAAATTTCTTTTGAGAGCCACATTTTTAAAACTTAAACTTCTTCTAACGCCACTTCTTCAAAATAGACTCGCCCAGGCTGTGGTATTTTGTGGAAGAGCCACACTCAAGGGGCCAAAGAGCCACATGTGGCTCGCGAGCCGCAGTTTGCCAACCACAGCCCTACAGCATACGCACTAGAAAAATCACTGTTTAAATACACCTCTTTGGGCTGCTATGTTGCACTGTTAAGCTGAAAGTCATTCCTCTCTCTTGCATTTCTGACCCCTGTATCTTTTGTTCATAAGAGGATTTTGAGAAACCCACTCAGTCCTTCCCTGGAATTCATAATGGCAATAGTTAGTGTATTTCTGTATTCATGGAAACAGAATGTTCGGCTTTAGCTCCAAAGAGGGTTAGAATGCTGGCATTGTTTGGAGGCAAAGTGGATGTTATTGAATGGCAGGGAGGCTAAGGGAAGATGAGGCCACTGCACATGGAGTTGCCCTGGGTAGGGGGGCGGGGTAAGGGGCAACCTAGAAGATGAGGGTACAGAGGTGGGTGAAGAACCAGAAATGTGGCAAGTCTGGCCCATTTGGAAGCAGAGGTGGGTTTCCAGGAATATGGGAAATGGGGCCCATCTTAGCAGACCCAAATGGGAAAGGGAACTTATTGTCCACACCCCATCTATCAGCCAGGCCCTCAGCTCTACAGCTCCATGTGCCATAGCTGTCCAGTGTCTCCCCATTTCCTCCCCTAAAACTCTATTCCAGCCCTCATCATCTCTCACCCAGACAACCAATTTCCTCTTCTCATGCTACCCAAGCCATTTCACACAGAGCCACTAAAATATCTTTTTAAAACATACATCACAAGTCGCTGTATGATCTGGCCCTGCCCACCCATCAACATCATCACCCTTCACCACTCTGTTCTCTTTATGCTCTTTTAGCACACCGAGCTCCTTACCACCTCGCAACCTTCGCACCTACTGTTTCCACTGCCTGGAACTCTCTGTCCCCACTTAACAACGCCTGCTTCTTGCTTGGCTGGCGTGGCTCACTGATTGAGCGTCGACTTATGAATCAGGAGGTCACGGTTCGATTCTCAGTCGGGGCACATGCCCAGGTTTCGGGCTTGATCCCCAGTGTGGGGCGTGCAATAGGTAGCCGATCCATGATTCTCACAATTGATGCTTCTGTCTCTCCCTCTTTATTCCTCTCTGAAATTAATAAAAATATATTTAACCCCCCCCCCAAAAAAAAAACAACAACAACAACACAACCCAACTTCTTGGCCTCTTCTCCTTGGAATAACCTTATGTGGTGCCATAAGGTTCAATTTAAAGTGGTGCCTCCCCATCACTCTCCAGCCATCATCCAGTTTCATCCATTCATTCATCATTTATTTATTTTTATCCCTTATCACTACCTGAAATCATTAAGTTTGATAGTTTGAGTGGTTTTCAATGTGGAGCAATTTTGTCTCCTAGGTACATTTGACAATGTTGGGAGATGTTTTGGGTTTTCACAACTTGGGGGTGAAATGCTGCCACTTATACTGGGTAGAGACCACCTGCTAAACATCCTACTATGCACAGGAAATTCCCTAAAACAAAGATTTATGTGGCCTCAGATATCATAGTGTCAATTTTTCTTTGATCCAGTAATTTTTTTCAGAAGAATATTATTTTTTATTTTCAGATGTGCGAGGACTGTTTTTTTTTTTTAATTATTTTACAATTGTACTTTTAAAAGCACGTATTTTACTTTGCAAATTTATGATGAGCTGGCCTTTTTACTTTGGAGTAAGTTTAGATTTCTAGAAAAGTTGCAAAACACTGTACAGAGAATTGCTGTATATCCCACATCCAGTTTCCATGCCTTCTAATGTTATCTTTTCACATTTCTGTTCTTTGATCCTCTTTTTCATCTTTCCGGTCAGCCAAACCCTTTAAAGGGATCCGGCTGTCAAAAAATAAAAATTTCATTTAGTATGAATAGAGAATAGTGTACGTAGTCCCCCCCTTACCCACTGGGGATACGTTCAAAGAACCTCAGTGAATGCCTGAAGCTGCAGATAGCACCAAACCCTATGTACACTGTTTTGTTTTGTTTTTTTTTCTACCCATACATACCTATGATTAGGTTTAATTTAAAATGAGGCACAGTGAGAGATAAGCAATAACTAATAATAAAATAGGACGATTATAATAATATACTGTAATAAAAGTGATGCAAATGTGACATTAGTAAGTAAAATAAGGGTGACTTGAAAGCAAACTCTATGATACCTGGACAGTAATTCTGATAACCCAGGAGTGACTGATAGTTGGGGAGTGTCTATGCAGTGAATGTGCTGGACAAAAAGATGATTCATGTCCTGGGTAGGATGGAGCAGCATGGTGTGAGTTTTTTTAAAAAATATATTTTTATTGATTTCAGAGAGGAAGGGAGAGGGAGAAAGAGATAGAAACATCAAGATGAGAGAGAATCATGGATTGGCTGCCTCCTGCATGCCCCCTACTGGGGGTTGAGCCCACAACCTGGGCATGTGCCCTTGACTGGAATCGAACCCCGGACGCTTCAGTCAGCAGGCTGATGCTCTATGCACTGAGCCAAACCAGCTAGGGCCATGGTGTGAGATTTTTATCATGCTACTCAGAATGGTGTGCAATTTAAAATGAATTGTTGATTTCTGGAATTTTCCATTGAATATTCCCCATTGTGGTTGACTGCGGTAACTGAAACTGTGGAAAGCGAAACCACAGGTGAGGGGGGGGGCTACTTTATATGCAAATGACAAGAAACAAAGATGTCTGGGGAGAGGGTAGCAGTAAAGCCACTCCAATGTGTTCAGGGTTGTCCCATAAGTTTGGAGGCCCAGTGAAAAAGGACAATGCCGAGCCCCTTATTCAAGACTTACCAGTCATTTCAAGATGGTGACAGCAGAGTATTAAATAATTGGGGGACCCTTTGCAGTGGCAAGCCCTGGTGACTGCCTGGCTTGTGCTCATGAAACAAGCCCTGACTGTTCCTACCAATATTTCTACCCCCTCTCCTGCCCCCATGATCCAAATACCTGGTGAGTCAAGGGGAAGTCTTCTGCATGACTAGACCAAATCTACGCGTCTGGGAGTTTCTCTAGAACCACACTCAGAATCACAAGGCTTGCCATAATTGGTGTGGCTCGGTGGATAGAGCGTTGGCCTGCGGACTGAAGGGTTCTGGGTTCGATTCAAGCCAAGGGCACATGCCTGTGTTGTGGGCTCGATCCCCAGTAGGGGGCGTGCAGGAGGCAGCCGATCCATGATTCTCTCTCATCATGGATGTTTCTATCTATCTCTCCCTCTCCCTTCCTCTCTGAAATCAATAAAATAAAATTTAAAAATCACAAGGCTTGCAGCTTGCCTGCCTTCTAAATCTCAGTTCAAAACGCTTTGAGGTGAGGACAATGGGATCAGCTACCCTGAAATGGCAGCGGAGAGAATTTTAAAATAACATCTACATTAGCTCACACAGGCTGATATTTTCTTTGCTGAAGATCAGGCAAATGGAGTGTTTGTTTTGAGTGCCTTCCAGTAATACTTACAAGTAGCCAAGAATGCTTGGGCTCTTGGAAATAATACCTTATGCCCAGAGGCTCTGGGTGAATATATTTTTTTTAACCAGGTTTACTCATTTAACTTGTCCAAATGGGGTGCTTTCACAAGACAACCCATCAGCCAGTCATTTCTGATGATATCATAGAAGTACCTAAGAGGAAATGAACTCTGAAAGCTCTTAGTAAACTGGGATTTTGAAAGTACCTTGGAAATACACAGATAGAAATTGGTTTAGCTTTATCATTTACTTTTCAGTCTTCTGCAGCCTATAGTTTGAAATTTGAGGGCACGATATCCACTTGGTTAGATGAGCTAGCTAAATAGCTTCACTCTATCCTCGCTGGTTTGGCTCAGTGGATAGAGCGTCGGCCTGTGGACCGAAAGGTCCTGGGTTTGATTCCCATCAAGGGCATGTACCTGGGTTGCAGGCTCCTCCCTCTCCCGGGCGCTGGTCGGGGTTTGTGCAGGAGGCAACCAATCGATGAGTTTCTCTCACGTCAGTGTTTCTCTCTGTCTTTCCCTCTCTCCCCCTCTCTCTAAAAATAAATGAAAAATTTATCCTCGGGGGAGGATTAAGAAAAAAAATAGCTGCACTCCAAGTTCAATCTAAAGTGTGAGCCACACACCTCTGTGAGGCCCACCCTCACTTCTGCACTCGTGTCCTATTCATCATGGAAACGAAGCTCCCCTAGATTTTGGGCTGCTTCCTCCTGTTTCTACAACACAAACACTGGCTTCTGAATGGAGCAGAATCCCATCAGATAGGAGAAATGGGCCCATCTCTGTCTCCTGTCCCTTTTGAGACATACTAGTAGATGGCGCCCCACTGGTTTCTGGAAATTGACTTCCACTGAGAGCACATGGGTAGATGACCTCTAAGAATGACAGTGCGTGAGCCCTTTGTTCTGTCATCATTCCCTTCTCTGTACCCATGTGCCATGTGAAGCTGGTGTGCAGACCTAATACTTGACATCCTGCCGCCCTTGGACCTTAGTTTCTGAGCTGCAAGGAGGTCATTCACTCAGAGTTTGGATTAGATGCTAGGAGTCAGCAGGGCATCTGAGGCAAGAGACTGCTTAAGAGGCTATCAGCATTCTATGGAGAGGATATGAGCATAACTTAACTGCATATATTTATAATTCAACATATAATTATTAAATAGAATCATAATTTATATATATGTCATAATATATATAATTTATATATATATACTAGTGGCCCGGTGCACGAAATTCGTGCACGGAGGTGGTGGGGAAGGGTGTCCCTCAGCCTGGCCTGCACCCTCTCCAATCTGGGACCCCTCAGGGGATAACAGGCAGTTGGACATCCCTCTTACAATCCACAACTGCTGGCTCCTTACTGCTTGCCTGCCTGCCTGATTGCCCCTAACTTCTTCTGCCTGCCAGCCTGATTGTCCCTAACTGCTCCCCTGCTGGCTTGATTGCCCCTAACCACCTCTGCCTCTGCCCCGCATCCAGGACCCAGGATTCCCTCCTCCAGCCAACCACAGGCACCTGGGATCCGGGCTTCCCTCCCTCTGGTCAGCCATAAGCGCCCAGGCCGGCTGCAGCCACAGGGGATGGTGGGCAGATGGCTTCGCCTGGGCTGCAGCCACAAGTGCTGGCGCCCGGGACCACAGGGTGGGCGGCTTCTCCATCTCCCGGGCCACAGCCAGCCGCAGGTACTGGTGCCCGGGACTGCGGGGTGGGCGGCTTCTCCGTCTACCAGGCTGTAGCCAGCCGCAGGTGCTGGCGCCTGGACTGCGGGTGGACGGCTTCTCCGTCTTCCCTGGGATGCAGTGTGGGCAACTTCTCTGGCTGCCTGCGGCCTGGGATCATGGGGCAGGCAACTTCTTCGTCCCCCTGGGCCGCATCCAGCCTCAGGCACTGGGGCCCGGTTTCTCTGTCTCCCTCAGGACGTGGGGCAGGCAGACGTGAGGCTTCTGCTGCTGTCTGTGGCCTGGGATCACAGAGCAGGCGGCTTCTTCATCTCCCGGGCTGCAGCCAGCCTCAGGTGCTGGTGCCTGACTCCTCCAACCCCCACAGGCCCAGAGCAGTGGGGGGTGGGGCTGCTGCCATGTTTTTAGGTTAATTTGCATACTCACTCTGATTGGCTGGTGGCGTAGCGGAGTGACGGTAATTTCCATGTTTCTCTTTTATTAGTGTAGATATATGTCATATACATATAAGTAGATATACACATATATATGAACATATAATACAAGTGGCCATCATACCCTCAAAACTTCAAAATATAGTGTTGCTGAAGGTTGAAAAATAACAACGGTCTTCAACCCACCATCCCCAAAGTAACTAATACTCTGCCCTCTCTCACCATCGATTGTTTCCCCCATTTTTGTCCTTCACATCCATGGAATCATAAGGCACACCCTCTTTTGTGTTTGGTTCTTTGCCTTGTCATTATGTTTGTAAGTTTGTCCACAATGTTGCCTTTGTCCATAGTCTGTTTCTTGTCGCTCTGGCACATCTCCTCCTGCAGCTACGCCACCACGTACCTGTTCTGCTGGGGCTGCTGGACACGGTTTGTTTCCACTGGCCAGGTGTCAGGGAGGGCATTGCTCACATGTGTCACAGGTGTCACATGGGCATATCCTTTATGAGAAGGAACTTTCAATTCAACATGCCACCTTGGGCAGACTCTAGAATTTGCATTTAGGCCTCTGAATCCCATGAGACCAGGAAACTGAGAATTTAGGTTCACCAGGTTCAACAGATGCCTTCCAGGCAAACACTGGTTGTAGGGCAGCAATGTCCTCTCTGACTATTATGAGGCCTAAGGTTTTCTTACTTTCCTACCTACTCATGCATATCTTTAATAGTTTTAAAATATTATCCAACATTCCTAGTTATTTTCCATGGAAGGCTGTCTGGATATTTATTCTGCTTTGCTATAAGAAGCATATATAAAAATGTATATTTAAAAGGCTTCTTGTTTTGTGACACCAGTGTGTCTGCCATAAAACTTACAAAAATGACACACACTAATATTTCTTTTCTCTGTATTCTTTCTCAGCTTATATACAGGCACCAAAGAGATAACACTTATTTAAAAAACACACTAATGTTGTTTTCCTCTTCTTCTGGTTCTGCTTGTGGAGAGTAAAGATGTTCATTACAAAGGCTTAGAATCTTGTCTTTTAAAAAATATTTTTATTGATTTCAGAGGGGAACAGAGAGGGAGAGAGAGATAGAAACATCAATGATGAGAATCATTGATTGGCTGCCTCCTGCACGCCCCCTACTAGGGATCAAGCCTGCAACCTGGGTATGTGCCCTTGACCAGAATCGAACCCAGAACCCTTCAGTCCCCAGGCCGACCCTCTATCCACTGAGCCAAACCAGCTAGGGTGACTCTTGTCTTTTTAATATTTGCTTCACAAATGACTCTGGGTGCTTCATGCAAAAATATTTTTGAAGAGCTGCTTTTTATGCGTTTTGAGGTAGGCCAAAGATGGTAGTACAAGAGACAGGCATAAGAGGAAGCATCTATATATATAAAAGCCTAAGTGACCATCCGACCGTTCGACCAGTAGCTATGATGCGCACTGACCACCAGGGGGCAGATGCCCAATGCACAGGCATGGAAACGTGGAACAGCCTGATGAATCTCAGAGGGAAGAGTGAAGGGGAGAGGGTGGGAAGAGATTAACCAAAGATCTTATATGCATACTACAGTCCCAGTGCACGGATTCTTGCAGCAGTAGGGTCCCTTGGCCTGGCCTGTGGGGATCGGGCCGAAACCAGCAGTCCGACATCCCCCAAGGGGTCCCGGATTTCGAGAGGGCGCAGGATAGGCTGAGGGACCCCATCGGTGCACTAATCCATGTACCAGGCCTCTAGTATATTATACAAAGGGAAATATGATGGTTGCCATTCCAGAGGCTCAGGGAAAGTACTCTGTGAGTTTGGAGGAGAAGCTCCCTTCCTTTTGAGTGAGTGGATCAGTACATTCTCAGTGTAGGATGAGGTGAACTGGGCCCTGGAGATGGGCAATGATGAGCTCTTCCTTCTAATGGAGGAGAAGGAGGAGACGTGCTCACTGCATAAGCTCAGATGGGAGCATGGAGTTGAGTTGTCTGGAAGAACACATTTCTAGACCTAGAACTGTGCTGTCCAACACGGCAGCCATTGACCCAGGTGGCTGCTGAGCACTTGACATGTGGTTGGTGTGACTGACACACTGATTTTAATTTTATGTCATTTTAATGAGGTTAAATTTAAACTTTACTAAACAAACAGATGCTATGCTTAGTGTTCAGAAAACTTTTAAACATGTTTGGTACAACTTGAGTATGTAAATCTACTTTTTCAACTATATATTTTATAAAACCTAAATCCAGATTAAGTATTTCTTTTTTTTTTTTATAATCCTCACCTAAAAATATTTTTCCAATTGATTTTTAGGGAGAGTGGGAGAGAGAGGGAAAGACAGAGAGAAATATCGATGTGAGAGAAACACATCGATTGGTTGCCTCCTGCACGAACCCCGATCAGGGCCTGGGCCAGGGAGGAGCCTGCAACCGAGGTATGTGCCCTTGACTGGAATCGAACCTGGGACCATTCGGTCCACAGGCCGACGCTCTGTCCACTGAGCCACACCAGCTAGGGCTGGAGCAGTGGCATTTTCTAAGTTATGTGCTCTCCTGGAGGAGCACACTCATTGAGTGGAAAGTAGGGTGGCATCAATACTTGAATAACGATTGTGCTTTCTCATAGCCTCTCTTCCCTCTTTCCCTCCCTCATTCCCTCTTCATATGCCCCGCCCACATCTTTTCTAGAGCATCCACAGTTGAATTCCACACAAGTACATTCGCATGCTATGTAAATCCTACCGCTGTACCATGTTCCCAGCACCCCTTTCTGCTCTTCTCAGATGTCTTGTGGGTGCTGCAGTCTTGAATTGAAGGCAGGAAGAGAGAAACCCACCAATGCCACTGAGAGAGACACCAAAAATGCTGCCAGCACACAGCAGAAAGCTCGCCACCCAGATTGCGGGCTGGGACAGACCGAGCATTTCTCAACCATGGGGCAGACGGGGAAGAAGATTCTTACACATTTTCAAGGACTCACCACTACATTTTTTAATATCTTTGAAAAAATACATTTTATTGATTTCAGAGAGGAGGGGGGGGGAGAGAGAGAGAGAGAGAGAGAGAGAGAGAGAGAGAGAGAGAGAAACATCAATGATGAGAGAGAATCATTGATCGGTTGCCCCCTGCACACCCCCTACTGGGGATTGAGCCTTCAACCTGGGCATGTGGCCTTGACCAGAATTGAACCCAGTACCCTTCAGGCCGCAGGCCAACGCTCTATACACAGAGCCAAACCGGCTAGGGCTACATCTTTTATTATCTTTATTGTTGAGAGTATTACAGATGTCCCCCACTTATCCCCTGCTTTGCCCTCTACCACCAGTTTCTGCCTTGCCCCAGTCCTTCCCTACCCTATTGTCTGTGTTCATGGGAAATGCATACATGCATATAAGTTGTAAGATCACATGATCTCACTTATATGTGGAATCTAATGAGCACATAAACTGATGAATGAAATAGAAGCAGAGGCATGGAAACATGGAACAGACTGAGGAATCTCCGAGGGAAGGGGGGTGGGTAGGAAGAGATTAACTCAAGAACTCAGCACAACATTTTAAAAACCATTTCAATCAACCATGCAGTTAGTAGGAACACCTGTGCGAGTTCAGCCAAACCCTGATATAGGTCGAGCTCTTACTGGTGGTGTGTGTTGTATTTTTTGTTGTGTCACCATAGGGTTTGAGTTAGAAAGTTGGGAAAAATGCGTAGAGTTAATGCCATATAATGTTATACATTTGAATCCCATCCCAGTATAGCCTTTCTGGTTGATTTTGGGGAAAAACAGTTGCTCTATAAGATTTGGAAGATCAGGATGTTATCTCAAACATTCAACGAATCAATTGGAAATGATTTTTAAAAACCCAGCGAGGATGTTTTCTTTCTTGATTGAGTCATTAAGACAATAAGATTGCTACTATATTTCTATTGTGTTTTTCCTTGACTGGAGCTGAAATAAATTCGGAAAGTGTTTTCAGAGGGTTGAGAAGGAGGAAACACCAGAACGCCATTCCTACGCCACACAAATAAAGCAAAGGTCATTTTCCCACATCATCTCAAGGTTTGATGTTAATCTGGGACAAACCCAGTTTGATTTTTTAAAGAGAGAGTGTGCTGCTGTGGGTGGAGGAGAGATGGGCAGTTCCCTTTCACTCAGATGTGACTCAGCTCGGGTCATATCTTTTGGCCTTAAATCTCAGAGAGCATTAGATGTGGGTGATTTTACAAGTTGGACTTTCTTTTTTTAAACCACTTAAAAAAAGCACAAGAAGAAAATGTGCAGCCCACCATGTACTAAAAGGCCCATAGATGCCCTAGCCAGTTTGGCTCAGTGGATAGAGCGCAGGCCTGCGGACTGAAGGGTCCCGGGTTCCATTCGGGTCAAGGCACATACCTTGGTTGCAGGCTCCTCCCTGGCCTGGGGCCCTGGTTGGGGCTTCGTGTAGGAGGCAACCAATCGATGTGTTTCTCTCAAATAGATGGTTCTCTCTGTCTTTCCCTCTCTCTTCCACTCTCCCTAAAAATCAATGGAAAAATATCCTCGGGTGAGGATAAAAATAAAATAGAATAAAAAAGCCCATAGACACCATTGCTTTCTGCCTGCCCCTGGGTCCTTTTGTGTCTCATCAACAAAAGATTCCTACAAAAATATGGAAAATATCCTTGCCTGAAATTAGGTAAGCAGCTTTGCTTTAATTGCCTTCCCTGCAAGTTGGCAACTGGGTAAAAGAAAATATTTTGACTTCCAGGGATACTGTTGTGCCTCCTCTGGCCTCTCTCCTGGCCCGGGCTTATGGGCCGTCTGCAAGGCCTCACCCCCAGCCAGTTCTGGGCCAGCCCTGATCTGTTTCTCCCTGACAGGGGTCCCTGCTTCTCGGCCCCCAGACCCGGCAGCAGAGAAACTGTGTTGCCTTCGGGGAGTCTCAAGTCACCTCTTTCTGCTGCACCCTTAGCCTCCAAGATAGGGATGTGGTTTTCTTGATAGCGCTGTGCTGAGCCGTCCTGTACACAAGAATATTGTTTGTTTCATGATCCTGAGATGTGTTTCCAAAGCCTGATTGCGATGTTCTAGAAATCTGTACCTTGGAGAGATCTGGGGGGGAGGGAGGGGAGATAACATTGAAGCAAATCTGAAAAACATTATAAACCGATGAACAAAATGATAGATACAGAGGCACTAAAGCATCAAACAGACTGTCAAATTACAGCGGTAAGGTTAGGGAGAGGTGGGGGAATTAAGAGATCAACTGAAGGACTTATATGCATGCATATAAGTGTAACCAATGGATGCAAAACATTGGGGGGTGAGGGCATGTATGGGAGTGGGGTGGGAGGGGCAATAATACCTTAATAAAAAAAATTAAAAAATAAATAAATAAATAAATAAATAAATAAATAAATAAATAAAAACAAAAAAAAACATTGAAGCAAATCTGTCCACACCACCACCTCATTCATTTGGTCTTTCTGTGAGCAAAACTTCTTCGACCTTCTACTCGGTGCCCAACAAAATGTGCTAGGCGCCCAGGGTATAGAAGCGAAAAATACAGATACCTTCTGCATTCAGGTAGTTAATAGCTTAAAAGGCAGCACAGGCATCTCTTTCTCTCTCTCTCCACCTGAGGATATTTTCCCATTGATTTTTAGAAAGAGCGGAAGAAAGAGGGAAAGACAGAGAGAAACATCGATGTGAGAGAAACACTAGATTGGTTGCCTCCTGCACACACCCTGATCAGGGTCGGGGTTGGGAAGGGAGCCTGCAGCCAAGGTATATGTTCCTGACCGGAATCAAACCTGGATCCTTCAGTCCACAGGCTGACGCTCTATCCACTGAGCCAAACCAGCTAGGCTCTCTCTCTCTCTCTCTCTCTCTCTCTCTCTCTCTCTCTCTCTCTCTCTCTCTCTCTCAAACAGTTTTATTGAGATATAACTTACATACCATAAAATTCACTCATTTTAAATATAAAATTCAATTATTTTGATTAAATTAATAGAATTGTGTAACCATCACCACAAATTAATAGAATTGTGCAACCATCACCATAAATCAATCAAGAACATTTATATTACCCCAATAATATCCCTCACGCTCATTAGTAGCCACTTCCCTTTCCCTGCCCCAGCCTCCAGCAGCCACTAACCTATTTTGTCTCTAAAGATTTGCCTATTGTGGATATTTTCTATGAGTGGAATCATACAATACATGATCTTTGCTGTGTGGCTTCTTCTTCCTCCAACTTCCCCTAAGTTTTGAGGTTCATCGCATTGGTAGCATGTGTCAGTACTTCCTTGCTTTTATTGCCGAATAGAATTCCATTGTGTGGCTATTTCACATTTTGTTCATTCATTCACCAGTTGATGAACATTTGCATTGTTTCTGGTTTGGGTTTGTTGTGAGCAGTGCTGCTGTGAACACTTCTGTTCCAGTCTTTGGAAGGACATATGCTTTTGTTTATCACATAAATACCTACAGGTGGATTGCTGGGTACCACACAGATATTTAAACCAATGTTTATGACAAAGTGAGTTACTTAAGAGCAGGAAGATTTAATCTGGAAGTCATACCACAGTTTATTACCTCTAGTCCTGGAATACAGGTTTAGCACTGATCTGGAAGTACATGTTCAAAATATTTTTCTTTTTAAAAAAATATTTTTTTTATTGACTTCAGAAAGGGAGAGGGAAAGAGAGAGAAATATCAATGATAAGAGAGAATCATTGATCAGCTGCCCCCTGCATGCCCCCCACTGGGGATCGAACCTGCAGCCCAGGCATGTGCCCTGTCCAGGAATCGAACCGTGACCTCCTGGTTCATAGGTCATCCATTGACCCACGCCGGCCGGGGCTATTTTTCTTTCTTTAGTAATTGGATGAACTTAGGGCAAATGCCTTTATCTCTGCTCAATTCTTGAGTCAGAATGCTTTATTTGATTCTGCCCTCCTGCATTTACTTGCTATGTGACCTTGAACAATTAACTGATTTCTCTCTGCTGAAATTTTATCTCAAAGATAGTGCCTCTCTCTAAGATAGTGCCAAACCAAAGATTTGCTGTGAGAATCAACTTAGTTAATATATGAGCAGGCTAAATAGTGCGTGGCACATAATAATAAATATTTGCCATATTTCTTTTTTATTATTGCCAATTTTGTTTAATTCCATTAAAAAAACATAAAGATGGCTAGTGAAAGATATTTAATTTACATTAAAGTATATTTATGCCTCTCCCTGGAGCACTCTTTCCCCAAATATACATGCTCCAACTGTCTGCTCTCCTTCTAATATTTTCTCTAATCTCAACCTCCCATTAAGAACCCTGACCACCTTATCTGATACCACAAGCTGCCCCACCTCCCTCCCTCCTGATGCTTCCTTACTCTGCTATACTTTTAATTTTTTCCCTAGCACTTACCACTATCTAACACAGGGGTGGGCAAACTTTTTGACTCGAGGGCCACAATGGGTTCTTAAACTGGACCGGCAGGCCGGAACAAAAGCACGGATGGAGTGTTTGTGTGAACTAATATAAATTCAAAGTAAAGGAGCGGAGGGGAGAGCAAGAGAACCCTCCGCTCTTTCGGCTCCGCGGGCTGGATAGAACAGCCGAACGGGCCGGATCCGGCCTGCGGGCCGTAGTTTGCCCATGGCTGATAACATCCAAAAAATTTGCTTGTGTATTATATTTCTTATTTATTGTCTATTCCTCCTTTCTAGAATATAAGCTCCATTTGGACAGGAATCTTTGTCTATTTTGTTTGCAGATGTATCCCATCCCCTTAGAACAATGCCTAGCACATAAACAATACTCAATAAAATACTTGCTGAATGAAAAAAATGGGCTCCTGGTGGTATGAGCTTTATGCACATATTATTACATATAATTCTTATTACAAAACCTCGAGATGTAGATGTTATCACCATCATTTAATAAATGAAGAAAGCAAATACTAGAGAGATGTGGTAGTTTGCCAAAAGACACATAGTTTAGTTGGTACATCTCCAAAACATACTCTTTTAGGCGTAGTCTGCCATATGGAGGAGCCCTAGGGCAGATGTGATGATTCAGGCATTATTGCCCAGTTCTAGGAACCCACAAGCAATTTGTATGTTTACACACATTGGGTTTCAGATACACTGGCTTATGCCAAGCCAATTTCTTATCCCTGCCTGCCACATTTCAAAATCCTGGAGTGGCAAGAGGCGGAGGCATATTTCTGAAGGATGAGCTCATTCCCTGGCCTGCAGCCTTGCCAAAGTCTTCACTGACTCGATTGGTAGAAGGTTGGACTCCATCAAGCTTAGGATTATCTTGCTTTACTACAACTAGGACCTTAGTAGAATCAAGATTTGAATCATCATGGTACCTCTGTGAATCCATAATAATCCTCTTAGAGGAAAGAATTTGTTTTCATACCAAGATGTTTAATCTTCCATTTTTAAGATCATGTCTACACTTCACAAAGCAAAGATGTCAGTTATGGACACTGAATATTCAGCATGAGTTTATTTCTTTACTCTATCTTGCCATGGGTTTTCCAAAACCTGAGAGTGGGAATTGAGCACAGGGAGTTTATTTATTTATCTGATCCCAGGAGCACAGTGAGGAAGTAAGGAGGTGACATGGGGGGGCGGGTAGGAGGAGAGGAAGGAAGCCAATAAATAATGTGTTAATGAGCTGATTACTGCTGTGCGAACCTGGGGCTCAATTCTGCTAAGAGACTGTATAAAACACACCTCAGAAATGTCCCAGGGCATGATCTTTTTGGGCCCTCAACCCCTCTGCACTTTCAATGTGCCCTGTTCAGGTGATCCAACACACTCCCGTGGCTAGAGACTATCCTGAGGCAGACACAGGAAGCCATCTGGATGTAAGGAACTGTCTGCAGATGACCTGTGTTGAAAGACCATGCCTATGTGCCTCTCTCATTTCATATATTTTGTGAGCAAGAGCAAAACACCTTTGTTTTGGAATATCTTTTCAAAAACATTTATATAGTGAACATTCTTGAGAGATAAAGATCATGTCCTCCTCTAGAGGGAAGCGGTATTTTTGCTGTTCAGTATATTAAAGATAGTGTGTCTCTCTCTGGACAAAGTTTCGACAGGCTTACTGCCCAATATAAAAATTTAGGTTCCCTAAACTGAGGGTTCCTCTCCTGTAATGCAGTCCATCATGTGTGCGGATATCAGCTGACTCTCTTTAGATCACCTTGAGGGATTTGGGCCTCAGAAGACTGGAACAGATACTGATATTCTGGCTACTACTATTGCTGTGAATAATAAACTATCCTTTGTCTCTGTCTGACTCAGATGTCTCATGTCTTCTGCCGGCATCCATGAAAGTGCAGCAGAAAGACTTCTTAGCTTACAAGTAGGGCAAAATCTCAGACTTTTTATGGTTCTTGAAGATCTTCAAGGTGGATCTAGGGGATATGGACAGGGTTCTAATTGTGACTACTTCATGCTATACTTCTCTTTATTAGTAGAGGCATTACCAGTAACCTGATAGTACTAAATCTCTATTTCATTTTATATGTTTGATTGAGCCTCAGAGCTAAGTATTATGTTCCTCTGTGTAGTACTGGCCTCCTTTTAGGGATAACAAGAAAAAACAGTAACATTGGTGGAAATCTATGAACATGTAAAAATATATGGTCTATTGAATACTCATCATATATTTTATTTTTTCAAGGAAAGATACCTTTCCTAATTTTGGATAGAATAACTTCACTAATTAGTGAACACCATAATTATTCATTTTTCTGAATTATGTTGATTATATTAGAAAATTAACAGGATTGTCTTTTGTAACCAAGGTTCTATATTGTTCGCATTTTCAAGGAGTGCTCTCACGTTCTGTAATATGCAAAGAAGGATCATTTTCTGTTGGGTCCTAGGATACACCAGAGGGCTTGCTCCACCCCCTAACCCTGTGGTCTGCAAACTGCGGCTCGTGAGCCACATGAGGCTCTTTGGCCCCTTGAATGTGGCTCTTCCACAAAATACCACAGCCTGGGCGAGTCTATTTTGAAGAAGTGACGTTAGAAGAAGTTTAAGTTTAAAAAATTTGGCTCTCAAAAGAAATTTCAATAGTTGTACTGTTGACATTTGGCTCTGTTGACTAATGAGTTTGCAGACCACTGGCCTAACCCCTGCCATTGGTCAAATTGAATGGGTAACTGAAGTTTTTTATTCCAAGATTCCAGGTCTTCATATATCAAAATTCTAGAAATATGTGAGTCTGTAGCTAAATTCTGTTTCAATGTTTTCTTTATTCTGTCACCTTTGCCATATTCTCCTAATGACATTCGGTAGGACACATCTCTCTACATTTTCTCATTAAAGAAAATCTTGGTTATTTTTGAGCCTTTTCTTATCAACTCCTCTAAAAAAATAGTCAGTTGGGATTCTGATTGGAATCATATCAAATCCATAAAATATTGGGAAAAATTGACATCTTTACTGATATTTAGTCTTTATATTCATGAACATAGTACTTATTTCTATTGACTTTGGAGTTCTTTAGTGGCTTTCAGTAATTAAAATGTATAATTTTCTATATAAAGGTCTTGCATATGTTGATAGTTTTTCTTGAGTACATAATATATATATATATATATATATATATATATATATATTGCAATTAAAATGGCACAGTTTATGACTGCGGGCTGCAAATTTATAAAAATGTAATTTTTATATTGAAATTAGTGCAGCCACCTTGCCAAGCCTTTTGTTAATGCTAATCATTTATCTGTAGATGTTTTTGAGTTACCTATGTAGGCAGTTATGTCATCTGTAGATTATGACAGTAGGCTAGAATTTTCAAATACTTTTGTATACAGCAAGTATTATTATCCCCGCCTTGGAAATGAGGAAAAGACCTGAAGATTTTAAGTGACCTGCCATAGGAACCAAATGACTGAATTGGAAGAATCTACTCTCCTGTCCTCTAATTTCAATCTAACACGATGCCTCCTGAAATCACTCACCAGGAAAATGAGATGAAAATTGCAATCAGAGTGAAGTCACAGATAGTGAAGGTAGATGGAAAAGAGGAAAATTACTTTAATTACCATGTGAACAGCAAAATATCATGAATTAGCCAAAAAACTCTTTCTTTCTTTGCAGTTTGCAAAGTTTAATATCCTTGCTATGTTTATAAATTTCAACATTTCAGTTTTGTCCCAATACTACTGAGGTAATGAAGTCCTTGGCTGCATTCACACAACCAGGGCAAGATCAGGCGGCTATAGTTTCTGATACTCACCTCATAAGTGGTAGGAGCTGGTATCACTAACTGTTCTGCCTCTCAGAATGCTTTGGAGAATAACAAAGATGTCACCAGCAAATCCAGCCATGTTTATATCATCCTAACCATTATTCCAAGTGGAATGTCACAATTTCTTCTTTTGTCTTCAATCTGCAAAAGTACTTTAGAGTTTGGATTCTGTAAGAGTATATCCCATTTTTTTCCTGTGGTTATTTTCAAGAGGCCTGGAAAGCTGATGGAGGAATTTCCATTTGGTAAATATAGGAATTTCTTCCACTGCCTTGAAGAATATGTTTCCTCTCCAGTGACAAGGAGATATATTGGAATCTGCCCATTGAATAACAAGGAAATAGAGTCCAGAAAAACTCATGAAAGATTAAGTGTTGGTTTCCATGTTTATAATAAAGATCTGGCATCAGTCCAAGTTGTGCTTTAAAAAAAATGTTTTGTTAGGAAGCCAAATAGCTCCTATTCCAAGGTAGTACAATATTGGTCCATAGTCTGCAGTAATTCCAATCATGCGCCAAACTGGATGGAGGTATATGTACTGAATAACAGATATTTTGTATAATAGGTGGCCTGTGTCGTGAAGCCCCCCCCCCCCCCGCCCCATGCCAAATGCTATCTAAAATGCCCAGTGTGGACCAAGGACTTCTTACGTTCCCCGGTGGAACCATCTGTTTCACATGGAAGTGGGAACTGAGAATTTGTAAGCAGGCCTTGCAGCTGTGACTCATATAAGGCAGGGCTGGACGGGCTGAAGGGTCAGAAAACGGAACACAGCATAAGTCTAAGCAGCTCCAAGACCTGAAAACCACACTCCTTGATTCTTGCCAATGTGGCCCCATATGGAAACTTACTATAGGAAATACCCCAGTGCATTCTAATGCCAGATTGTTGGCAAGCCTCTGGAAGATACAGCAAATCCCTCTTATTCAGACAGTTACTCTCTTTAGAACGATTACTTTTATTTCAGGGGCTGCAAATTAAGCATCTTTTCTCTTTTTCTGTACTCTGAACGCTTCGAGGAAACTATTTTAGAGTTTATATTTTAATAGCTTTTTATTGCTTTCAGAGAGGAAGGGAGAGGGAGAGATAGAAACATCAATGAAAGCGAATCATTGATTGGCTGCCTCCTGCACGCCCCCTACTGGGAATCAAGCCTGCAACCCAGGCATGTGCCCTAAACAGGAATCAACCCATGACCTCCTGGTTCAGAGGTCGACACTCAACAACTGAGCCATGCCAGCTAGGTTAGAGTTTATATTTTAGAAGTGTGAGTTTATCAAAAAGGAGCTTCATCATGGAAGGTCCCATGAGAGCACACTCATTTCAGAAATAAGCCTTCCAGAAACAGCATGCCTGTGAGACTGACCCTTCTTTTGGTTTCTGAGACAGCATGACACAAAGCCAAGGAAAGATGGCAAAACACACCTGAAGTGCAAAACTGTAAGAGAGAACTCAGGAAGATATAACATTCAAGCATGTTAACATGGAATAATTACCAAAAACAAGAGTTGATCTATATGCCTACATGCTACTTTGCTTACTCTTCTTTTGGAAATACTAAAACAAAAAATGTGATTGACAGGCTTTAATGAGCCTTGATGAGTAATAATTTACCTTCAGAGGGCTGGGATATGTCCTATAATTCATTATGTGTCTTAGTTTTGTAAGGGTCAAAAGAATACTGTTAGCACAACCAGAAGTAATTTTTTAAATTTTATTTTTCAATTGTAGTTCACATTCAATACTATTTTATATTAGTTTCAGGTGTACAGCACTTAGTGGTTAGAAAATCATATATTCTACAAAGTGATCCCCCGATATTTCCAGTAACCGCCTGGCACCGTACATAGTTATTACAATATTATTGGCTGTATTCCTCATGCTGTACTTTACATCCCTGTGAGTATTTTGTAACCACCAATCAGTACTTCTCAATGCTTCACCTTTTTCAGCCAGTCCCCCATCAGTCTGTTCTTTGTATCTGAGTCTGTTTCAATGTTGTTGCTTCATTTATTCAACCAGAAATAATTTTGAAGTAACTTAAGTAATTTACTTGAACTTCTTAGAACTAATCAAATATTTAATACTCAGAAATACTGCTTAGTGTCCTTTTTCTTTCCGCATCCACTACCCTTAAGCACCGTAACCAGAACCACGCCACTCTCGAGTGCTCAAAAGCTCAAGAACCACTTTTGTGGGACCGAGTCTCCCTTGGAAGGCAGGGTAGGCACATACTGAAGCTGGACAAGCCAGAATATCTTTAGCATGCTGGGGAGTATCTAAGAACATTCTTAACAAGTTGTAAAAACAAACACTTAGCCTAGCCCACATAAAATCTTAGCAAACAAGTTTAATCCATCCCAAATGAAATTGTAGCTCACTCATTCCTAGATTCCGAGTGACCCAAACATATCTGATTATTTCTGGTCACCCACACTAACACGACCTTATTTTGAATAGGGGTTTTTATAAATGCCAGTGTCATTTTATAAATGCTACTAGGCAACCTTGTAGAGTATGCAGGTGAGGAGGAGTTTGGGAAAACTTGGCTTTGACAACTTAGCAAGGCCAAAACACATTGTAGAGTTCATTTAGCTTCAGCTTGGCTTTCCTTTGCTAGTCGTCTCAATAACTGAGTTAGCATCCTGCCTCAGACAAAGCCCCGGTGGCTTTGCTGCAGAGAGCGATTCTTGGGTGCAAATGCTGCTTCTATGACAAATCTCCTTAAAATAAAATTCTGATTAATATGTTTCTTGTGTGAACTGAATGTTGGAATTTTAATGGCTGGGGTGGGTCTTGGTTAGCATTTGTCAGGACAGGTAGACCTCTCACTGTGTATGTATGTTCTTAGGAAACACAACCACTCAATGAGTTTCTAGATATTCCTCAGATTAGATTATGTGGATGAGACTGTAACAAACACTAGAAAACCTTATGTAAGTATTAAACATGACTATTCTCACCTGCTGCATGCCTAGCACATAGTAGACATTCAGTAGATACTCTGTGAATGAATGAATGGCATAGGTACTCAAAACCCATTGATGGAAAATTTAGAATTTCAGATTGCATCTATAGTAACTCTAAATCTCCCGCCAGAAGTCTGGGGTGGGTCTTGGTTCATAATTGTACTTTTACTTGTTTTTCTAAATTCTTGTATGAGTTTCTTTTGTTATCCTTTGATTTTCATCTTAAGTGTCAAACAAAAAAGGAACCTCTCATTCAGCAGAAATTTATTAAACTCTTATTAAATGCCAGGGAAGACATCACCTCTACCTTCCAGGAGTCTCCAGTGTAGCAGCGAATTCAGACATGAGAACCAGTGTTACTGCACAGGACAGATTATGACCAGGTACACTGGGATCATGGAGAAGGGGCATCATCTTACCCTGGCAGTGCAGAAGGCACTGTGGGCAGAGGTACCAACAAGGTAAGAGATGAGAGTACAAACTAGTGTGGTTGTGAGTCCCTGGAATTTTGCTTTCAGAACATTTACTTGAGTCCCCAGATTCTGAAGTGCAGTCAGCAAAGAGTCACCACGGTTGGCATTTCCCCTTGAAATGTTCTCCAAATATAAAACCCCCTTTCAGCTAGAGGAACCCCATATTCAAATGCTCATTGTCACTTGTAACAAGTTTTATTTCTTGAATTGGAATGCGTGAGTGTCCTCTGTTAAAGCAATTAGGAAATCCAGTCAGATGCCCCTGGGAGCCTGCACTGTGAACTCAGAGGGTTACAGGAAATGCACCGTGGCTTTGTTGGCATGGCAACAAGTGGTCCTCCTGCTTTATGGTTCAGCATAGGCCATAGTGATAACATTTCCTCTTGAGGTAATTGAAAAAAAATTGAGAAAGAAAGAAAGGCAATATCTTAGTGTTTGTCCCTGCATTTAACAGCTAAATTATATCCTACAACTACTAAAGTTATCAGAATGAACTTTTGGAAGGGGACACTATTGTTAATAACTTTTTCCTGCGTCTCCCTGTGACTTCAGCTTTAGGAAGACTTTAAAAAAATCTTTATTGTTGAAAATATTACATAATTCCCCTCTTTCCCCCATTAACCTCTCACCTCTCCCATCCTGTCTCCCCCCTGCCCACGGCCTTCACCACCCTATGGTCTGTGTCCACGCGTTATGTATATATGCACGTGAGTTCTTTGGTTGATCTCTCCCCTCCCCTGCCTTCCCTCTGAGGTTTGACAGTCTGATGCCTCTATGTCTCTGGGTCTGTTTTTGTTCATCAGTTTATTTGGTTCATTAGATTCCACATGAGTGAGATCATGTGATACTTATCTTTCTCTGACTGGCTTATTTCACTTAGCATAATGCTCTCTAGGTCCCTCTATGCTGTTGTGAATGGTAAGAGTTCTTTCTTTTTTACAGCTGCAAAGTATTCCATTGTGTATCAGGGGTCCTCACACTTTTTAAACAGGGGGCCAGTTCCCTGTCCCTCAGACCGTTGGAGGGCCGGACTATAGTTTAAAAAAAAAAACTATGAACAAATTCCTATGCGCACTGCGGGCCCAGGACGAGTCGGCTGCTAAGCAGGACAGGCAGCGGCACCCGGCAGGCCGGATCCATGTCCTCGGCGGGCCACATGTGGCCCGCGGGCCGTAGTTTGAGGACCCCTGGTAGATGTACCACAGTTTTTTAATCCACTCACCCGCTGTCTTCGCCCCTCCAGTAGAGGGTGCACTCTTGTGAGCGGCTTTGGTAGGGTAGGCAGTTGCTTCCCCTGTGCGTTATCGCTGGTAGATTTGAGAGCAGTCTGCATTGTAGGAGCCATGGTGCCCCCTTCTCCTTTGGCCTTTAGGGAGACTTGATGCATGTAGGGGGCAAGAAGTAGGAGACAGTCATTGGTGGGGGAGCTATGCTGCATGGATCCACCAGTGCGGATGTGTGAGCCTCTCACCTGGGGTCTACACTAACAGCCCCTTTGATGATTCCATAGGAAGCTGTCTTCCTTTAAACCAATGGTTCTCAGTGGTAGACATTTAGCAATATCTAGAGGCATTTTTTATTGTCGCAACTGGTTGTGTGTGTGTGTGTGTGTGTGTGTGTGTGTGTGTGTGTTAATGGCATCTAGTGGGTAGAAGCCAGGGATGCTGTTAAACATCCTGCAATGCACAGGGCTGCCCCTAACCACACATCTTTAGTGCCAGGGCTGAGAAACCCTGCTTCAGACCACAGATTTCATGGTTTTGGAATGGCTTGCATTCAGGAAATAGCAAAAAGGTCAATGTACGCATCTGAGGCCATGAGATGGATTTTTGCAGGTGAGCTTTCTGTGACTTCTCAGGGGACTGTCAGCGATGCCTCGCCTTGGAAGAATGTACGTTGCTTCTGACAGCCTTGTGAGGGCCTCCCAGTGCAGGGTTCACCTCAGAGCTCTCCTGACTCAGAAGCCGGAGTGGCTCAGGTGTTCAATTCTAGAAATAAATCCCCTTTTGACTCACACTGTATTACTTGTTTAGAGTTTCACGTAGGTAGCAGAGCACATGGAAGTGACACGTTTGCTGTACTTTGAACACCATATGTTGAAATGGTTGCAAGAGCAGCAAGCTGTTTTCTTTTAATTTTATTGATTTCAGAGAGGAAGGGAGAGGGAGAGAGAGAGAGAAACATCAATGATGAGAGAGAATCATGGATCAGCTGCCTCCTGCACGCCTCATACTGGGGATTGAGCCCATAACCTAGGCATGTGTCCTTGACTGGAGTTGAACCCGGGACCTTTCAGTAAAGGCAAGGCTTCTCAGTGAAACAGATACTTTATGGAGGGTAAGGGGTGTGGGAAGTGTTTGCTCTTTTGCATGGTAAATGTGAGCTGCCTTCTAAATGCCCATGCGGGATGCAGGGAGTTTTTTGGTAGGTCACCTGCAGCTCAGGAGAGAGGACTAGCATGAACGTGTTACGTTGGAGGCATTAAGGTCTAGGTCAGTGGTTCCCAGCCATGAGTGTATCAGATGGGGAGCCTTTAAGATTCCAGATGCAGTCCGGCTGGCGTGGCTCAGTGGGTGAGCATTGACCGATGAACCAGGAGGTCACTGGTTCGATTCCCAGTCAGGACACGTGCCTGGGTTGTGGGCTCGATACCTAGTGTGGGGTGTGCAGGAGGCAGTCGATCAGTGCTTCTCTATATCTATGAGCTTGGCTGTTGTTGTCTTTTAAGGTTTCACATATAAGTGAGACCATACAGTATTTGTCTTTTTCCATCTGACGTATTTCACTTAGCATAATGCAGTCTTCACATTTGTAGGGTAAGCCCTGACAGTTGAGTGTCTTTGTGTTTTTTTTGTGTGTTTTTTTTTGGTTTTTGCAGTGCAATGCCTGACTTAAACTTAGGCTTCTTCGAAGTGGATGCCTCAGTAACCTATCTCAGTAAACACATTGGTGGCCATGTGGCTAGATAAAGATCCAGGCTGCCTCACCCCACCGAGGTCCTTTGTTTCAGATCTTGGTTGATTTCAATACCTGCCCATTTGGGCTACTCGCTTGTTTTCTCTTCCTGTGCTTTGAATTTCTGCTCTGATGTTTGAAACCCACCAATAAAGACTGAGCCCATGAAACCCTAAGACCCCATCCTCTACCCAAGGCCAGGCCTGTACCCTCCTCCCTCCTCCCTCCTCCCTCCTCCCTCCTCCCTCCTCCCTCCTCCCTCCTCCCTCCTCCCTCCTCCCTCCTCCCTCCTCTCTCCTCTCTCCTCTCTCCTCCCTCCTCCCTCCTCCCTCCTCCTTCCTCCTTCCTCCCTCCTCCCTCTCCCTTTCCGTGTATTCTTGCTGTGTGGCTCCAGGTGTGCTGTGTAATTTCCAGGTCTTGTAATTAACAAACCTGTATTTTTTCAAAGTTTCCTAATGCTTATTGCTGCAGGGTGTCTTACAGTCATAATAAGAACCACAAGGGCTGGTCCAGGCACAACATTTGGTTATTGATAGGCTTAAACCAGTACAAAACAACATTTGTACATTTTCCCCAAAAACTTAATATCCAACTTGAGGGAAGCGGGGTGGTCCCATGGATCAGGAGTGAATTTGGTGGAATCATAGCAAGAAGACAAAGGAAGGGCAGTAAGAACCTGAGTAGCTAACTCTGGAATCCAGGCTGCATAAGGAAGGTGCTGAAGTGAGGAGGGCACTGATTGCCTGGGAGAAAATCACGGGAAGTGGAGCAATTGGAGGCAGTGCTCAAAGCCTGAAATATCCAGAGTTTAAGCCCTAGCCGGTTTGGCTCAGCGGATAGAGCGTCGGCCTATGTACAAAGAGTCCTGGGTTCCATTCTGGTCAAGGGCACGTACCTCAGTTGCAGGCTCCTCCTCGGCCTGGGCCCTGGTCAGGACTCATGCAGGAGGCAACCAATCAATGTGTTTCTTTCACATTGATATTTCTCTCTGTCTTTCCCTCTCTCTTCCACTCTCCCTAAAAATCAATGGGAAAATATTCTTGGGTGAGGATTAAAAATAATAATAATAATAAAATACCCCCCACAACAAATAAAAAAACACTCACCTTTGCATTGGGAAATGTACATACCAGCCAAATCCTTTATGTCAATCACAAATTATTTATGCAAATTTTATTGCTTTAAGCTAATGCTTGGCAGAGTCAGCAGCCTTTAAAAACACTTTTCTTGCTAGAATCAGGTTTTCTTGAATTGTGATTGTGTTTGTATATTTTGTTGCTAAATCTATAGATAACATTCTTTCTTAAAGATTATTACTAGAGGCCTGGTGCACAGATTCGTGCACTGGTGGGGTCCCTCGGCCTGGCCTGCACCCTCTTGCAATCGGGGACCCCTCGGGAGATGTCAGAGAGCCAGTTTTGGCCCAATACCCATAGGCCAGGCCGAGGGACCCCACAAGTGCAGGAATCTCTGCACCAGGCTGGTTTTGGCCTGATCCCCACAGTCCAGACCGAAGGTCCCCACCAGTGCACGAATCCATGCACTGGGCCTCTAGTATGCATATGAGATATTTGGTTAATCTCTTCTTGCCCTCCCCATCCCCCCTTCCCTCTGAGATTCATCAGTCTGTTCCATATTTCCATGCCTGTGTGTTGAGCGTCTGCCCCATGGTGGTTAGTGGGCATCATAGCTGCTGTTGAACGGTTGAAAGATCACTTAGGCTTTTATATATATAGACTAGAGGCCCGGTGCACGAAATTCGTACATGGGGGTCTGTGTGTCCCTCAGCCCAGCCTGAGGGTGGGGGCCAGCTGGTTTGCCCTCGAGGGTTGTCCGACTGCCCGTTTAGGCCTGATCCCAGTAGAATCGGGCCTAAACGGGCAGTCAGACATCCCTCTCACAATCCAGGACTGCTGGCTCCCAACTGTTCGCCTGCCTGCCTTCCTGATTGCCCCTAACCACTTCTGCCTGCCAGCCTGATCACCCTCTAACCACTCCCCTGCCAGCCTGATTGATGCCTAACTGCTCCCCTGCCAGCCTGTTTGCCCCTAACTCCCCTCCCCTGCAGGCCTGGTCCTCCCCAACTGCTCCCCACTGCAGGCCTGCCCCCCCCCCAACTGCCCTTCCCTGCAGGCCCAGTCGCCCCCAACGTCCCTCCTCTGCTGGCCTGGTCACCCCTAACTGCCCTCCCCTGCAAGCTTGATCACCCACAACTGCCCTCCCTTGCAGGCCTGGTCCCTCCCAACTGCACTGCCCTGCTGGCCATCTTGTGGTGGCCATCTTGTGTCCACATGGGGGCAGCCATTTTTGACCACATGGGGGCAGCAATCTTGTGTGTTGGAGTGATGGTCAATTTGCATATTACTCTTTTATTAGATAGGATAGAGGCCTGGTGCACAGGTGGGGGCCAGCTGGTTTGCCCTGAAAGGTGTCCCAGATCAGGGTGGGGGTTCCCTTGGGGCATGGGGCGGCCTGGGCAAAGGGCCTGTGGTGGTTTGCAGGCCGGCCAAGCCCCCCAGCGACTCAAGCGGAGGCCCTGGTATCTGGGATTTATTTATCTTCTATGATTGAAACTTTGTAGCCTTGAGCGGAGCCAAGCCTCCTGCTTGCTCCGAGGCTGCAGCCATTTTTGTTGAGATTTATTTATCTTCTATAATTGAAACTTTGTAGCCCTGAGTGGAGGCCTAGGCCAGCCAGGGTGTGCAGAAAGCTTGGCTTCATCCATTACCGGGGAAACCCAAGCCTCCTGCTCACTCCGTGGCCACAGCCATCTTGGTTGGGTTAATTTGCATACTCGCTCCTGATTGGCTGGTGGGCGTGACTTGTGGGTGTAGTGGAGGTATGGTCAATTTGCATATTACTCTTTTATTAGATAGGATATGCATGAATACCCATCTGTAGAAGTGTCCACTTGGAAGCAGCCAGGGATCCGAGGCAGAGGTCAGCAAACTATCTGTACAGGGCCAGAGAGTAAATACTTTTGACTTTGCAGGCCAGAAAGTCTCCACAATAGCCACTTGACATTGCCTTTGTAGGCCCAAAGCAGACATAGTTAATACATGAATGAATTGTGGCCATGTTCTAATAAAACTTTACAAAAGCACAGGCTGTAGTTTGCTGATGCCTGCTGTAACTTAAAAAAAAGACTCCAGCCCTAGCTTGTTTGGGTTAGTGGATAGAGTGTCGGCTTGCAGACTAAAGGGTCCTGGATTTGATTCCAGTCAAGGGCACGTGCCTGGGTTGTGGGCTTGATCCCCAGTAGGGGGCGTGCAGGAGGCAGCCGATTAATGATTCTCTCTCATCATTGATGTTTCTCTCTCTCTCCTTATCCTTTCCTCTCTGAAATTAATAAAAATATATTTTAATAAAAGACTCCAGTAGGTTATATAATGTTGTGGGAAAGTCTCCACAAGTTCATATTTTAATTGGCTTAACTTTTCAATTTTGACTTTTAAAAAACATTTATTTATACCATAGTTTGTTATGACCATGTAGAAATGAAGTAACTTGTAAATGATAATGACACATGGAAGGTTCTAACTACAGATGGGTTGATGGAAACCTGATAGGTCAGGATGGTACAATGTACATCTGATGGTTGTCATCTTAACTTCCTTGAATTCGCAAGCATGTCCTCTGAGTCTTGAAGAAATGTGGTATCTGTCATTGTAGTGTCACTCCTTTCACCCTGGTCATCCATAAGCAAAAGTGAAAGAGTGTGATTCTGTGTTTGTTGTACTGATACTTGTATTCTAAAATACTTCCTTGTGGAAATTCAGTGTGTTCTAGGAAAACTAACATTGCACTGAAAATCTGTTCCCAGCTTTTAGAGACTATTCATTAGTAAACACCTTTTTTTAATAGTAAAATATGGCTTGATCAAAAATAACTGACAAATGTCAAGACTCAATGTTGCTATTGTGTTTTATTTTAATTTGTTAACATTTTTTTATTGATTTCAGAGAGGAAGGAAGAGGGAGAGAGAGATAGAAACATCAATGATGAGAGAGAATCATGGATCGGCTGCCCCTACTGGGGATCGATCCTGCAACCCAGGCATGTGCCCTTGACCAGAATCGAACCTGGGACCCTTCAGTCTGCAGGTCGATGCTTTATCCACTGAGCCAAACTGGCAAGGGCTCAATGTTGCTCTTGTGATTGAGAAGACAGGCTTAAATGGGAGGATACTTCTCCCCAAATAAATGAATATTCCTTAAAATGTCAATCAGAATTATGTGGCTTGTCTCCATAAAGTATTTAAATACTTACTATTGAGCTTTATTAAATATTTACTATGAAGGTTGCCAGTCTCTGATGTGGTGTGATGTTTCAATCAGGGCCCAGAAGAGCTATTTTTGACCAGTTATTCTTTGGAGTTAAATGTGTGTACGTTGGTAGGACAGGAAAGGAATGGAATGTCAACTTTTTGCCAACGGCTCTTTTGGCTGAAAAGAAGTTTCTCAGTTCTTTCTTTTCAGCATGAGTCACATGGAGAATTTATCTGAGGAGGGGCATTGAAAGAAGTGAAAAGCAATTAAGGAGGGGAAAAAAAGGCTTACATCCACCTTGGTCCAATTTCCATTGGAAAATTGTTCCTGGTAGCATCACTGGTTACCAGTTTTTTCTTTTTAAAGCCCAAGGACTGAAGTGTTTATTTGGAGCATGCCCAAATGGAATGGGTCTTATTTAGACCTCATTCTGAAAGACGATACCAGAGAGCATGATCTGCTTTTCTCACTATGGACACAGAAATTCTCATCAGAGTGGTCAGTTGGGACAACTTCAGGGAATAATATCTGAAGGGATCCTTTTATTCCAGATGGTAGAGAAAAACAGAATGTATGACGATGATTAACCTCTGGATGGAATAAATTATAATTAAAGTTTATTTAGAAGTGCTACTTGAATATCCTATATAATAAAGAGGTAATATGCAAATTAACCATCACACCATCACAAGATGGCTGTGCCCACAGTGGAGGCGGGGTTCCCATAACAAGATGGCTGCACCCACAGTGGAGGCGGTGTTCTCATAATGAGCAATCAGCAGGGATCTGAGGCTGCATGGAGCCGGGCCGGGGTGGGGGACCTGAGGCCATGCCCCCTGCCCTGCGGGGCTTGATGGGGGACCTCAAGGCGCTCCCCCCACCCTGGTGCTGGGCTGGGGAACCATTCATTTAATGTGCATGAATTTTGTGCACCGGACCACTAGTATATAATAACAAGTGTCTGATGCTGACTCTGTGCCCCTCACCCTGGCCCGGGCTGGGGGACCTCAGGTCGTGCCCTTGGCCCTGGCGCCAGGCCGGGGGACCTCAGGCTGCACCCCCGGCCAAGTGGGGCTTGACGGGGGACCTCAAGGCGCTCCCCCCACCCTGGTGCCGGGATGGGGAACCTGAGGCCATGTCCCCCACCCCGGCGCCTGGCTGGGGAACCTCAGGCTGGGCCCCCTGCCCCAGCGCTGGCCCGGGGTACCTCAGACCATGCCCCCTGCCTGGCAGGGCTTTACAGGGGACCTCAGGCCATGCCCCCTTGCCTGGCGGGGCTTGACAGGGGACCTCAAGGCATACCCCTGCCCCAGTGCCAGGCCGGGGGACCTCAGGCCACGCTCTTTGCCCTGGGCCCAGGGACCTGATGCTGCTCCCCCTGCCCGGGCGCCAGGCCGGGGGACCTGAGGGTGCACCAGGGGAACTGAGGCTGCACCCCTCGCCCGGCAGGGCTTGACAGGGGTGGGGCCGGCCAGGTCTAGATCTCGCCCAATGGAGGTGAGGCTGGCCGGGTCTGGGTCTCGTGCAATTTTGAGGTGCATGCACGGGTGGGCAGGGACTTGACTCTGGGTCCTGCAGCATGCCTCAGACTCTGACAGGAGGGAGATTTTCATATACATTTTACTAATTTTCTTTCATCTCTGACACTTCTATTATAGAGAAAGGGCAAATAGCAATATTAAAATATTTCATCTAATTAATTCCCTTTTAATGTGCATGAATTTTGTGCACCGGACCACTAGTATATAATAACAAGTGTCTGATGCTGACTCTGTTCCCTCTGCATGAAGCAATGGCTAAACCTTGAACGTGGGGTGATGGAAAGTGAACTCTGCCCAACATGTGACTGGATATCCCCTGTTCAGCATTCATTGGGCACAGCAGGTAGTACATGTGTTCTAGATCTCATGCCAGTATGCTTTTGAATGGGCATGCCCCATCCTAGGCATTGCTCTAGCTTCTACTTTTATTTTTTTAATATATTGTTATTGTTGATGGTATTACAGATATCTTCCATTTCCCCCTCCTCCCAGCCCCTACCCCCCACCAGGTCTTCACTACCCTATTGCCCCTGTCCATGGGCTATGCATATAAGTATATAAGTTCTTTGGTTTATCTATTCTCATCCACCAACCCAACATTGAAGGTATGTCATTCTGTTCCATGCCTCCCTACTTTAGGTCTCATTCTGTTGAATAGCTTCTACTTTTAATTCAAGTTTCTTAACCTCAGCGCTCTTGATATTTGGGGCCGGCTGAGTCTTTACTGTGAGGGCTGTCCTTGGCAATGGAGGATGCTTGGCAGCATCCCTGGCTTCCACCCACTGGGTGCCAGTTGTACCACTTTTCCCACCCTACACCCTCCCCATTATGACAACCAAAATGTCCCCAGACATTACCCAATGTCCCCTGGGAGGCAGAACACTTGGGCTGAATACCACTGCTCTGGTTTGATACTGCACAGCCCTGGGATCGGTATCATTTAACTGATGTTCTAAAGAGCATTGCTGCCCTAGCCGGTTTGTCTCAGTGGATAGAGCGTCAGCCTATGGACTGAAGGGTCCCGGGTTCGATTCCGGTCAAGGACACATGCCTTAGTTGCAGGCTCCTTCCAGCCTGGGCCCTGGTCAGGGCTTGTACAAGAGTCAGCCAATCAATGTGTTTCTCTCACATTGATGTTCCTCTCTGTCTTTCACTCTCTCTTCCACTGTCTCTAAAAATCAGTGGAAAAATATCCTTGGGTGAGGATTAAAAAAAGAAAAAGTAGAGAAAAAGACCATTGCCTACATCCCCACATACTCTGGGCTTCTGTCTGCACATTTGAGCCCAGGTTTGCATGGAGTGGTAGAGGGAAGGGGCCACATGGGTAGGGTGTCCTAGATTTTTATAGGATAATCATGTTTTTGTCTGTTGCCCAGATATAATAAGTAGCACTACTCTAAAGAGTGTTCACGTAGGGGTCAAAATTATGCAGCTTCCTAGCAATGTGGCCATTTTGGCTCTCAAGAATGGGTACATTTTAAAGGCTCCTAAAATCTCAAAAGGCATTTCTCCTCTGCAGAGGTCTCTGAATCCTTCCTGTCCACTTTTAGAAGCCTGGAAGTTTAACCACGTCATGCCCATATGGTCTACAGACTGAATTTTTGGCAAATTCGGGGTTTTTGTTGTTCTTTTTCCCCAAAATATATTTTTATTGATTTCAGAGAGGAAGGGAGAGGGAGAGAGAGAGATAGAAACATCAGTGATGAGAGAGAATCATTGATTGGCTCCCTCCTGCACACCCCCTACTGGGGATTGAGCCCACAAAGGCAACCTGGGCATGTGCCCTGAGTAGAATCAAACTGGTGACCTCCTGGTTCCTGGGCCACCGCTCAACCGCTGAGCCACACCTGGCTGGGCACAAATTCAGCTTTTGACCAAGTAGGCAAAGTGAACTCAGACAACAAGGAAAAGAACAGTGCTCTTAAAAGAATGTTCTTTTTTCAATAGAAAGAGAGTTGAAAGTTCTAAGTAAGGAGGAGTTGCTACTGAGTTTATAATGGCTTTTACATTGGTTTTACAATCACACTATTACTGGGATCAGGCTTCCTGCTTGGAAAAGTGCTTTGCAATAAATACTTCAGACAGAAGAGAACAAGTTTATAACAGACTGGGCTACAATAGAAGGGAGTTGAAGAAATCAGAGGTGGTTTAAAAAGCAATCTTCCCTTTGGTCTTAAGAATAAGAAAGAAAATGTTTTTCTTCTTCAATAAATCCTGTCACATGTAGAAAAGACTGCTTGTTAAAGCCTTGAGTGGACATTTGGATTGTGTAGTTCCTGGCGTATACCTTTGCAAATAAAACACAGACACACAAAAATCTCCAGGTAGTAATATGCACTCCAACCTGCAATCAGAACCAGCCTCTCACCTGCAAATATGAAGGCTAGATTTTCAGCCCATAATGAATGCAAAGTAATTATGTGAGACCACTCCATGGAAAAGTCAGCGTTCATTTGGTGAGCTGCAACTCAGTATCAGCTGCTGTTAGATTTTTAAGTCACACAAATTCATGGAAACTATTTGAGATGGTGGATAAAAATCTCTCTTCTTTCCCATACTTTTCTTTTTTATCAGCCTCCTAGAGCCTTATCTTCTCTTTACCTCAGATAAAACCCTGGAGGTCAAACTCTGGGGAGACAAAGTTGCAGCTCTCTGACAGAAAAAAATGAAGCCAGGCAGATGGCTTTACTCACAACACATTCCTTCTTCCAATCTCTCTATCTCCACACTGTGATGTTTTCTCCCTGAGCACATCTGGCATCAAAATTGTAATGGATTTCATCTCTAGCACTTTAATGAAGGTTGTCTTTTTATCTTCAATTGTATTTCAGTAGACTTTATTTGTTAATCCTCACCCGAGGATATTTTGCCATTTATTTTCAAAGAGAGTGGAAGAGGGAAAGACAGAGAAACATTGATATGAGAGAAACACATGGAATCGAACCCAGGACCAAAGGAATCGAACCTGGGACCCTTTAGTTCGCAGGCTGGCACTCTATCCATTGAGCCAAAACCAGATGGGACAATTTTAGTAGACTTTTTAGGTATTTCCTGGATCTTGTTGATCTTCCATATTGGCTGAGAACAATGAGTTGGCAAATATGCCATATTTCCCTGTGGTTCTCAGTCCAGTAACCTCCCATTGGAACAGTCAACTCCAAAAAACAGTCTTAACCCAAAATATAGCCCCATGCGAACTAAGGGAAACTGACTATAGAAAAATATGCTGGAAGTGTCTGTTTTAAAATTGTTGAATTGAAGTGTACTTTGGAAAGTCTAATTCATACTTTCAAATTATATACAATACTATCTTAGGATATAGTGTTTGAGGAGGGAGTGAGCGTGGCTGTATACAACGGTAAGGGGCAGCAACCAGGAGATGTGAGCCCCTTTACCCTGCTTTGTAAGGAAACATTCTCTGATCACCTGAGTCTCAGCTGAATGGAACAGACTGAGATCTCAGAGGGGAGGGGAGTGACAGGGACAGGAAGAAATTAACCAAAGAACATATATGCTTACTAGAGGCTTGGTGCACGGATTTGTGCACCGGTGGGGTCCCTCGGCCTGGCCTGTGCCCTCTTGCAATCCAGGACTCCTCGGGGGATGTTGGAGGCCCAGTGCATGGATTTGGCCTGATCCCTGCAGGCCAGGCCGAGGGACCCCACCGGTGTACGAATCCATGCACTGGGCCTCTAGTATGCATATAAGTTCTTTGGTTAATCTCTTCCCACCCTCCCCCTCCCCCCTTCCCTCTGAGATTCATCAGTCTGTTCCATGTTTCCATACCTGTGTGTTGAGCGTCTGCCCCCTGGTGCTCAGTGCGTGTCATAGCTACTGTCAAATGGTCGAAAGACCACTTAGGCTTTTATATATATAGATATGCATAGCCCATGGACACACACAATAGGGTGATGAAGGCCTGGTGTCAGTTGGTGGATGGGCGGAGGAAGGAAAATGGGGGGGGGAAGGGGGACATCTATAATACTGTCAGCAATAAAAAAAGAATGATAGGAGCAAACAACTGGGAAATCCATCTCATATTAG
Source organism: Plecotus auritus (assembly GCF_963455305.1). Taxonomy (NCBI): domain Eukaryota; kingdom Metazoa; phylum Chordata; class Mammalia; order Chiroptera; family Vespertilionidae; genus Plecotus; species Plecotus auritus. The sequence goes on along the minus strand of NC_137784.1, from coordinate 4,707,531 downwards.
TGTTCTGAAAGACTAAAAAGTGCTCTAAAGAGCATGCTTTTGAGTTTCCTAGGTTTAGAGTATTGGTATTACAGAACTGTATGCCTACTAAGAGGCTACCCATCCCTGCCCTTGTCCACAGACCCCAAAGTTTCCTTTCTTTAACTGTCTTCCTGAAGAAAAAATGTGCTATCATTTTGCCCAAAGAAGGATGTTCTTCACCATCTTTAACATAAACATTATCACCAAAGGAGCTATTTGGGGGGCACCAACTACACATGAGGAGCTTAATTTTAAGTGCTGTGGACACTGAGAAAGATGGAATATGTCTTCTCCAACAAAAAGTATATGACCAAGGGGAGGAAACAGGACAGAAACAGAGAAAAAGCACAGAAAGATAAAAGAGCACGTGCTAAGTGTTCAATGATGATGGATGATTTGGCTAAACAATAAAACAAAAGGCTACAATTTCAATAAAGACATAGAAGGAATAAAAATACATTAAAATAGGATGGGAGTTTTCTTTTACCCATTAAGAATGACACACTGACTTCCAGTATAGAACTGAAATAAGAGTGTCATATACATGATAGGGGGATTTTTTCTCCCATATAAAACAAGTGAAAGTATTGGGCTAGTATAGCAGTTCAACAGTCATAAGTGTCCCAGGTTCTCTCTGTTTTGCTATTCTTAGTGCTAGCTTTCATATTGTAGGTTGTCTCATGATCACAAGATGGCTGCTTAAATCCAGCCGTCATGCCCATATCTCTGACAGAAAGAAAAAGGAGGAAGGGAACTCAAGTGGTCACCCTTGCTGAGACATAATTCTTTTTAAAAAAAATCTATTTTTATTGATTTTAGAGAGGAAGGGAGAGGGAGAGAGAGAGAGAGAGAGAGAGAGAGAGAGAGAGAGAGAGAGAGAAACATCAATGGTGAGAGAGAATAATTGATTGGCTGCCTCCTGCACGCCCCCCACTGCGGATTGAGCCCACAACCAGTGCATGTGCCCTTGACCGGAATCGAACCTGGGACCCTTTGTTCATCAAAATGCATATACTAGGATCTTCCTATCAGCACTATTTATTGATAACACAGGCTGGTAAAATGTCTTCTAATAGTAGAAAAGAAAGGCAGTCGTGTTTTATTCATACAATGGACTACTTCTCAGTAATGAAGATAAAGCTCTACTACATGCTATAACATGTGATAGTGATGGAAGAAGCCAGAGGCTTCTACTGATCTAAAGTTCTGAAAAAGACAAAACACATCTATGGTGTTGGCGGTTAGGCTAGTGGTTACTTTTAGGGGCTAAAGATTGCGAGGAGGTTTTCCTTGTTCTGGGCAGTCATTATACAGGGGTGTTCACTTGGGCAAATGCACTGAGTTGAGCACTGTTCTACTTATATAGTATTTCAATAAGGTGTCCTCCCCCCATTAAAGAGATGGAAACATAGCAGTGCTGTTCTCAGCCAGTTTCCTATTGAAATGTTTTTCTTGTAAGACAACCACACTAGGCTACACAACAAGCCTGGCCCTTTGTTTGAGTCTATGTTTGTATTCCAGTCTCAGTAACAAATGGAATACATTCGCTGTTTCCAGCTTTGCTCGATAGCCCGTGTGGCCATCCCGGTGGTCCCAGCCCCAAGTATCCCTGGGGAGGATGAGAAGGTTGTATCTAAGCTGCAGGGGATTAACCCACTGAGCAGGCCTGTGCCCCTGGGCTTTCTGGCCACAAAGCGAAGGCTGCAAGGTCAGTGAATGTGCACTTTATGGATCCTGAAAAGGCAATTTGGAAGGAAGTTGGTTTCTTTTTTCATTTCTGTTTAGTGTTAAACTTTGTGAAGTTGTAAAGAGGTGCTGGAGGCTGGGGGGAGCCGTTTGTGTGCTGTGTTGTCTGCCTCAATTGCACTCTTGAATTCTGGCTGGCTGCCCAGTCTTATGTGGGAGGCTGGCTAAGATGTGCGTACTCTAAACACATCAATTTTAAATTTTAAGAAGGATTAAAGTTTTAGTCCGCAAAGCCAGGAATTGAGGCAGGTTTTAAATGAGAAGGTCAGAAAAAAGTAGCCAGGTCTTTTTTAAAAAAATATATTTTTATTGATTTCAGAGAGGAAGGGAGAGGGAAAGAGAGATAGAAACATCATTGATGAGAGAGAATCATGGATCGGCCACCTCCTGCACGCCCCCACTGGGGATCGAGCGTGCAACCTGAGCACGTGCCCTGACCAGGAATCCAACCGTGACCTCCTGGTTCATAGGTCGACGCTCAACCATTGAGCCACACCGACCAGGCCAGTAGCCAGGTCTTTTAAAAGAATCTCCCAAATTCTTAGCTAATACATTGAGTTAAATTTGCTCCTTCACGTGGATGCAAAGGAGGAATTATAAAAGAAAGAATAATATTAAATGCTAAAAATGAATAAAAAGAATGTACTAATCCAAGTATTACAGTAACTGATGGCCATACTTTAAAAAAGGCACTGCTAAAAACTAAATTTGGATAATTGAACACTTGTAAATCTAAATATTCAATCCAAAAGTTCTGGTACATGCATAAGATGTACTTCTTTCATATTTCCATCATTATCCAAAATCTATAATTTAAAACTGTGGCATCATTTTTATGTATCTGAGACTCTAGACTATATATATTTATGTGTGTTGTGTATGTATCTGTGTGTGTGTGTATATATATGAAAATATGTAACCACATATGTCTATATATATGTGTACCAGTATATATATGTTTATATATAGTGACATTCATAGATTTTAAAATGACCATCCTCCAAAAGAAAGAAAAAAATAGCGGACAAGTGATGAGAAGGAACCACAGCTGGCTGTTTATGAGAATCTCAGCTACCAGTTCTGGTAACTCCTCAGAAAACAATTTTTTGAGGGGGAAAAAAATCCAAATATCAGTTTAGGAGAAACCACAGAAAATGGCGTGGCTCGCGTTTTTGTGGAAATTAAGATCCGGCAGTAGAAGGCGAAGTGATACCCACCCAGCTACTTGGGCCCCAGTGAGTGGCCTACCCCACTTCACAGGGGGCTCTTCCTTAGGGAAATAACTTCCCTGTTCCCTCCCTTTTCTTCTAAAAAAATATTTTTATCGATTTCAGAGAGAGGAAGGGAGAGGAAGAGAGAGAGAAACATCAATGATGAGAGAGAATCATGGATCGGCTGCCTCCTGCACGCTTTACATTGGGGATGGAGCCTGCAACCCAGGCATGTGCCCTGACTGGGAATCGAACCATGACCTCTTGGTTCACGGGTCAATGCTCAACCACTGAGCCACACCAGCTGGCCCCCTTTTCTTCTTAACAGTCCCAGGAGGAGAGTGGAGTGGGGCGGGGGGGGGGAGGGCTGGGGCCATTAGAACAAGGGTGCCGTTGCCAAGATCTTGCAGGCATAAGTTAACTGGGCTTCTTGCTTTCGGGTTTAAAGTATTTGGAGAACATTGTCTTAGGTGAAGCAAGGTACTCTGCGCCTTGGTGCCCCCTTAGTGTCAAACCACCGAAGAGTTAGGTCTCAGGGCCTGCTAACAGTTGAGGAGGGGTGAATGTGCAAAGATGGAACTCACAGTTATCACAGGACTTTGAGTGGCATCTGCTTATTTCACGAGAAACCAAAGTGAACAGTCCTGCCTCCTAAACCCTATGGAGACTGATGTGCCCTTGAGAAGCTCCTGTTCTGTGAGCCACGTTTACCTGTCAGCCATGCTGGATTGCCTTGCAGAAGGCCCTGGAACATGCTTATTCTATCACCTGAAATGTCAGCCTTGAGATTGGACAGCATCTCTGTGATTTCCTGCAGACTTTCCTTTCATAGAGGAGGGATTTATTCTTTCCTAAGGGCAAGAATTACGATTTTAAAAGGTTTTGCTTTTCAATACCACATTATCCTGTTCTGATGATAACCGTGAGGCACCTGCGACATTCAACAACTGGGCATGGGAGTCAAGACTGGGCATCAGGAAAGGATTCTTTGGGCTAAATCACCAGGTGACCTCAAGCAGCAGTCACTGCCATTGCAGTGAATTCCAGTTCGGGTTCTTTCTAGACGTGCAGGTGCTATACCCTCCCATTGCTGACTGTTCTCATCTCCTGCAATCATGTTTCATAGCAGCATTCAACAGACATTTCTCCAGTGGTTGCTGTACAGTTGGCATGGGCCCAGGCTCTGGGGGTGAAAGATGGGTATGACAGGCCCTGTCTTTGAAGAGGACAGTGTTTCAGGAGGAAACAGACAAGATAAATGCCCTCACAAGAGGTCTGACCAGAAGGCGCACACATCCTTTTGATGGGGAGGGGGTCTATAGGGTCCAGGAAGTCCAGAGAGGCTAGTGGGAGTCACACAGGCAAAGAAAACATGGAAGGGGTGGGGAAGGGGTGGGGAAGGGAGGTGATGGATGTGATGGGGAAAGAAGGATGTTACAGACGGATGGAGTTTACCCCTTGAAAACACAAACTCACATTCGATTTGTGGCCTAGAATGTCAAAGGGCATCTCCCCTGCCAAGAAGCCAAGAAGGTGGTGGATGGCTGCATCTTGGAATGTTCAGAATGTGAGGAGGATGCTTTAAGCATTGTGCTAGTTGTAGAAAATGGGTTGGATTTCGGAATACCTCCCAGAATACGGACTAGTCTGAACATTCTGTGTTCACATATATTTGTCCACACAGCCTAGTCACAGCCTAGTGAAAAGTTTATGCTATAAAAATAAATGAACCGTTAGCAGCTCAAGTTCACTTCCTCTGCGTGGCCTAGAGTTTTGAAGATAAGATAAAATTTTCAGACTCCAAGGGCCAAATATAGATATAGACGCTTTAGAATCTTCTGCTTTTCTGGTGTCAGGGCACATGATAGGGTGTGGTATAAAAGTGACTTTGGTGCAGATGGGTGCAAACCCAGTCAAGTCTGGAGCGAGGGATAGCAAGGAACAGCATGTGTCTGAAAAGCAGGATTAGACCTGCAAGGTGAAGACACAGGGAAAGCTTTTTATTCGATAAAACTGAGAAAACAGTGAGGGGAAAATACTCTGAACAAGTGCTTTGGGAATAAATACAAACACAACAAGGCAGTGTTTGCTATGGTTCTGATTCTATTGCTCCGGAAGAAATAACATAAACGTGTCTCTGAAAGCTCAGATGTGTGGAGTAGCAGAGTCCAATTTGGGTTCTGGTTTATCTGTCTGCTTCAGCATCGTAAATGCAACTAAATGATTGAGATGTTAATAGAAACGGATCTATGGAGGATATAGTTTTCCTTTGCGCTTGTAAAACTCCAAGAGGGAGAAGATGCAAACCAAAAGTAGACAAAATCAAACGAAATAAGTGCTGTTTTAGTTTTCTAAATTAGGGTCAGCGAATATTTTCTGTAAAAGACCAGATATATCAGGCTGTTGAATGTAGCCATAAACAGCCCCAGCTGGTTTTGCTCAGTGGATAGAGCATCAGCCTGCGGACTGAAGGGTCCAGGGTTCTATTCCAGTCAAGAGCATATGCCTGGGTTGCGGCCTCAATCCCTAGTGGGGGGCGTGCAGGAGGCAGCCGATCAATGATTCTCTCTCATCATTGGTGTTTCTATCTCTCCCTCTTCCTTCCTCAAATCAATAAAAATATATTTTTAAAATTTCTTTAAAAAAAAAAAAAGAAAGTAGCCATCAACAAATGCATGCATGTGGCCATAGTGGTGCTCCAATAAGACTTGATCTGTGAATACCAAAATGTGAATTTTGTATCGTTTGCACTTGTCATGAAACATCACTCTTCTTTGGATTTTTCTTTCAACCGTTTAGAAATGTAGAAACCATTCTTACCGATCCCTGTGCCAGATCTGAGAAAAACATCTCCCTGCGTGTGTTCCTTTAGTGTAGACAAAATAAAAAACATTGGAGTGCAACGTGTTGTTGTTTTTTTTCCAGGTTTCTGTAAATTACTTAAATGGTGATTTTTCACCCTTGGTATTTCCCTGGATTCGTCTATAATGCTTCGTGTCCCTGTAACACTTCTAACATCCATCACCACTGCACTTATTAATTGCTAACCCTGAACTGAAATGCTGGGGACAGACGTCAGAGGAAAAGAAAATATTAGCAATAGAAAGTGGTACAGAAGCTCCTCTATTTATGGAATTTCAACTTGTGCACTTTCGAAGACACAAACAAAGCCATGCTCCGCAGTCACGCCCTCTGGCTCACTCCTCGCCACCAAAGTATGTTAAGAGGTTCTGGGAGCTTTCTGTCTCTGCACCCCCCCTCCCCGCCCCGGCCTTGTTCCCCAGTGCACCTAATATTTACTGTCTTTCTGCTCGCTGCAGAGGACTTTTGCCATTAACTCCATCTTGTATGATATCCTCAGAGGAAATGGAAGAAAAAGGTGCTGGGAAGAACTTGCAAAAGGAAGAAAAATAAAAACCAAAGTTTTTCAAAGTTGAAATTGGTCAGAAAAATTGTTGCAAGTCCTTTGGCAGGAAGAACAATTTTGAGGACAAAAAGCTATTCGTGCAACTGAAGAGAAGTTCTGTACCTGTGTTATAATAAATAGTAAGCATTAGCCAGGCCGGCGTGGCTCAGTGGTTGAGCGTAGACCTATGAACCAGGAGGTCACGGTTCGATTCCCAGTCAGGGCGCATGCCCGGGTTTCTGGCTTGATCTGCAGTGGGGGACGTGCAGGAGGCAGCCGATCCATGATTCTCTCTCATCATTGATGTTTCTCTCTCCCTCTCCCTTCCTCTGTGAAATCAGTAAAAATATTTTTTAGAAAAATAAATAGTAAGCATTACTAGAGAGCTTATAGAGGCCAGGCATTCTTCAAACTGCCACACACACACACACACACACACACACACACACACACACACACGTTTCATTCTCACAATGAAGATGGTAATCAGCAAATGATGTCATAGGGTGATTGATAAAGCAGAGAAAATTTTACTGTGTGGCTGGGGCTTGTCCTCTTAGACCTAACTGTGATAATCCAGGGGGAGGGCGGAGTCCAGTGAGTCCAGTCACCCAGTCAGACATGGTTCCATGAGTTTGCAGCTTTTGGAACCCGCCCAATCTTCTAAGTGGCTAGTCCTACCTAGCCGGTTTGGCTCAATGGATAGGGTGTCAGCCTGCGGACTGTAGGGTCCTGGGTTAGATTCCAGTCAAGGGCACATGACCAGGTTGTGGGCTCAATCCCCAGTAGGGGGCATGCAGGAGGCAGCCAATCCATAATTCTCTCTCATCATTGATGTTTCTCTCTCTCCCTCTCCCTTCCTCTCTGAAATAAAAATATATATATATATTTTTAAAAAAATTAAAGTAAGTGGCTAAATGACAATTTGTGATGCTGACGCTATGAGAGGGTTTACTACTTCAGAAGGTCGTCAGTAGAGGAAGTGAAACAGGTCTAATGTGGAAAGAGATGCCATGTGAAGTATTTATCAGCCAGGAAGGGAATAACCTGGGGTGAGATGTGTGGGATGATCAGCTCATACCTGGCCTTGCTGGAAATCCATCTGGGGGCTGCAAGTGTCAGTACTGTTCAGGATCTGACACAGGAGCAGAGCCACCAAAAGCCTTTAGGGGCGAACAGGTTTTCAACCCAAACGTGCAGTGAGCACTTGCTATTGGTGCTCTGCCCAGAAAATCTCAGGCCTCCTACCAGTTCTGTCCGCCTGTCCCATCCCCCAGCTTCTGTGTGGTTTCCTTCTAATGACCAACATCTGTGACCTTCAGAGGCCATCCTGTGGGGTTCTCAAGCAACTTCCCTGTACCCACAAAGAGCAAGAAGCGCCTGGGAGTTGGCTTCACCCTGGGACATCCCACCGCCCTTGATGGGCAGGTGTGAGAAGCTTAAAGCTCAGTCCCCTTTCCTTGGGGTGGGACAGCTCCAAGATGGAATTTACACTCCAGAGCTCCCCTCGGATCTGGCCAAGACTGGACTCAGCCAGAAACCACACCGTTACTTGGCTTTCTCCTTTCCTACCCTCTGCGGCTTACCCCTGACCAGTCTCTCCTGGCGACATGTCTTTAACAAATCACTTGCACATGAATCCTTATCTTAGGGTCTGCTTCTTGGTACCTCTACCTAAGGTAAGAAGCAACTCTATTATTAAGAGAGAAATAGCACAAGGCCTTGACTTCAGCCAGCATTGAAAGAATGAATGAAAGAATGGGTTGAATGAATTACTAGAAGCCAGTCGTTAGCCTTCAGTCACTCACGTTATAATCAGGGAAACAGGAAAGGGATAAAACAGGAAAAGGGTAAAACATTGACTTAGGACCCTTTAGAGTTGCAGGTCTTATAGTGAAACTTCTTACAGTGCAGCCAGGCCAACTGATGGTCATCCGGGCTCAACTGAACCCATGGACGCCGTAAGCGTCTGTAGACACAAGCGAGGGCCCTTCCCCACACGCCACGCGCGTCTATAAAAAAAAATGTTTTCCCTAAGTGGCAGCCCTGGCCAACTTTAAAATCATTCTTCGTGAGAATTTCCAGCTGAAAATATTCAAGAACACCCGAATTGTGAGTAATGTATTTATTTTTATAGTATTCATTGCAAATTGATTTTTTAAATTAAATTCAAAATATCGTGGCGTGTGGGGATGGTTTCCGTTTTGGATGCGTGGTAGTTAACTGGTTAAATATTTCCAGGAAGAGGAAACCACCACCTCCCTGGATAGCTGCCTTCCTTCTCTTGCCCCTCCTTCCCTCCCTCCCTCCCTCAGTATATGGACAATTGGGTTGTTTCCATCTTTTGGCTATCATAAATAATGCTGCTATCAACATTTGTGTACAAGTTTTTGTGTGGACATGTTTTCATTTCTTGTCATCATATTCCTAGGAGTGGAATTGCCAGGTCAAATGTAGAAAGGTCTTTCATTTGTTGAGTCAAAATCTGAGTCTTCATAACTTTCACTCTTGGTCCTTGTCCAGCTTCTGGAGACAACTGACAAGGCTTTCCTTTCTTACACGTGACATCCCTTCAAATTGTTCATCGCTGTCTCCATGTCCTCGCTCCACTTTTACAGACGGAATTTTCTTTGTTCCCCCCATCACTCCACTGTAGAAGTGGGACTTATAGAAATGCAATCCGATAGCCTTGAAGTCCTCACATCGTCGACCGTGATGTACAAAACAGCTCTCTTTGTTCCAGATCTCAGACTTTCCCATCAACAGCAGGGAACCAGTGGCTGGTAGCTTAGTTTGCCGGGAAGGGAGACAAAGAATTATTTTATAAATGGGGAAGGTTTTTCAATAGACTCTGAAGGGATTCTCCCCCTTCGCGAAATCTAAAAGGACTAATAATTTGTGTAATTTAAGCACCTTGGTCATTTCTTGACAGGTTAATGTGAGAAAAGGAATTCTATGGTTTGGGAAAATACAGTTTAATGGAGATCAGTTATCCTGAGAGCTTTGAAAGGAGTCACGTGCAGCAGCATTCTCTCTCCACCTCAGTCATGGAGACAGTGGGGAGAAAACCGCACCACCACAGGAGAATGTAGCAGGTCCTTTAGCGGCCTCTGGGTTGTGGTGACCTGGGACAAATGTCATTTTCATTTCTTCTTCGATCGCTACAAATGGATCCAATTCTTGCTTGTGAGTCATAAACGTAGGGATAGTTTTCACCTTTTTTTTTAATGGTGGCATTTATTTTATTTATTATTCAATTTATTGGGGTGACATTGGTTTACAAAACCATACAGGTTTCAAGTGTGCTACTCAATAAAACATCATCTGCACACTGCATTGTGCACCCACCACCCCAAGCAAGGTCATTTTCCACCCCTTTGCCCACCTCCACCTACCCCCACCCTATGTCTATGTGTTTTATACACACACACACACACATGTTATAATCGGAGAAGCAGGAAAGGGATAAAACATTGACTATGACATTTTAGAGTTGCTTAATACCTTCACCTTCGTCACCTAGCCCCCCAACTCCCCTTCCCTCTGACAGCTGTCAGTCTGACCCAAGTACCCATGCCTCTGTTTCTATTTTGTACATCAGTTTATTTTGTTCATTAGATTCCACAATGAAGTAAGTGAGATTATGTGGTAATTGTCTTTCTCTGACTGGCTTATTTCACTTAGCATAATAATCTTCAGGTCCATCCTTGCTGTTGCAAAAGGTGAGATTTCCTTTTCTTTTTTCTTTTCTTTTTTTTTTTACAGCCGGGTAGAATTCCATAGTGTAGATATACCACAGCTTTTTTGCCCACTCGTTTACTCATGGCCACTTGGCCTGTTTCCAAATCTTGGCTATTGTAAATAACACAGAAATGAGCACAGGGGTGGTTATATTCTTTTGAATTAGTGTTTTGGGTTTCTTCAGATATATTCTCAGAAATGGGATCCCTGGGTCCAATGGGAGTTCCATATTTAATTTTTTGAGGAAACTCCATACTGTTCCCCACAGCGGCTGCACCAGTCTGCATTCCCACCAGCAGGGCACGAGGGTTCCTTTTTCTCCACATCCTCGCCAGCACTTTTTGCTCATTGATTTATTAATGATAGCCATTCTGATAGGTGTGAAGTGATATCTCATTGTGGTTTTAATTTTGGCCATCTGAATGTCCTCTTGGGAAAAGTGTCTATTCAGGTCCTTTGCCCATTTTTTCATTGGAATGTTGGTTTTTTGGTGTTGAGTTGTATGAGTTCTTCGTAAATTTTGGATATTAACCCCTTATTGAATGTATCATTGACAAATATGTTCTCCCATTCAATGAGTTACCTTTTCATTTTGTTAATCGTTTCTTTTGCTGTGAAAAAGCCTTTTAGTTTGATGTGGTCCCATTTGTTTATTTTTTCTTTTGTTTCTCTTGCCTGAAGAGATCTACCTGGAAAAATATTGCTATGAGAAATGTTTGAGATTTTCTGCCTATGTATTCTTCTAGGATTTTTATGGTTTCATGACTTACATTTAAGTCATTAATCCATTTTGAGTTTATTCTGTGTATGGTGTAAGCTGGTGATCTAGTTTCATTTTTTTGCATGTATCTGTCCAATTTCCCAACACCATTTATTAGAAAGACTGTCTTTACCCCTTTTTCAAATATTAATTGAGTTAGGGATGGATTCTGACATTGTCTCACGCTATCTGCGTGACCTTGAATGAGTCACTCAACCATTCTAAGCATCAGTTTCTGCATTTTAGTCTCACCACATCAATGGCTCTCAAACTGTGTTGCACATTATATCAAGGGATCTTGCTAAAAATGTTAACTGTGAGTTGATGCTCCAAGAGGCCCTATCTCAGTATGTTTGGGGAGGTCCTCACAATCTACTTTTAAAAATCTCACCCCAAGTGATACTGATGTACATGGTCCTGAAGACCATACGTTCAGACACTGATATTAGCCATTTCTTTCTGGTCTGTTTTCTTTTTTCGTTTGTTTGCTTTGTTATTCCTCACCTGAGGATATTTTTTCCATTGATTTTCAGAGAGAGTGGAAGGGAGGGGGAGGGACATGCAGAGAGAGAAACATCGACGTGAGAGAGAGACAGCAATTGGTTGCCTCCTGCACATTCCGATTGGAGCTGGGTATTGAGCCTGCAACTGAGGTATGTGCCCTTGACTGGAATCAAACCCTCAACCCTTCAGTCCTTGGGCCAATGCTCTAACCACTGAGCAAGCTGGCTGAGGTTGGTCTGTTTTCTTCTTGTCCTATCTTCTGCTGAAAGGGAGAAGACATCTTATAATCTCTCCAGGTAATGTGTTTCCATATGTGCTACATGTATGAACGTGAACAAAATGGCAATCAAATTTGAAATAATGAAAACGTCCTAGTCTGATGCTTAGATTCTAATGTATTAGAATTATTTTGATCAGAGCAATTTTATATGTAAAGCGGGGTTTCTCAATCGTAGCACTATTGCCATTTGGGGCCAGATCTTTATTCTGTATGTGTGTGTTGGGAGGTGGTGGAATTGGCTTGTTCATTGTGGGATGTTTAGTACCATCCCTGGCCTCCACCCACTAAATACCAGTAGCACTACTGCCCACCCCCCGAGTTGTGACAATTAAAAGTATCTTCATTGCCAAAGTGGTTTGGCTCAGTGGATAGAGCGTCGGCCTGCGGACTGAAAGGTCCCAGGATCGATTCCGGTCAAGGGCACGTAACTTGGTTGCGGGCACATCCTCAGTAGGAGGTGTGCAGGAGGCAGCTGATGGATGTTTCTCTCTCATTGATGTTTCTAACTCTCTATCCCTCTCCCTTCCTCTCTGTAAAAAATCAATAAAATATATTTAAAAAATCTTCATTCTTTTTTATTTTCTTGAAGGTATTTTATTTAAATCTTTTCCACCCATTGAACTGTTACCATTGCCTTTTTCTGTTGAGAAAGTGCCTCTGAAAAAGTGCTAATTTTAGGCTTGTATTTCTATGTGAACAGAATGTTCAAAGTACTAGATCACCTTACAAGTTATTTCAGATATTGACAGCATTTAAGTTTCTTGTGCTTAGAGTAGAAAATTGGTAGGTTAAAAAGCACCTGCAGACGAAAATTACAAGAAAGATTCCCTTTCATTTGAATTGGCTCTTCTAATGCTACATCCTGATATATGTAGAGGAAATGGAAATATGTATAAAAGGAAATGGAAACAGACCATATGCTTGGTTGGGTTTGATTTTATTTATTTTTAAATTTTATTTTATTGTTTAAAGTATTACAAATAGTAGTACATATGTCTCCCTTTTTTCCCCATTGAGCTTCCCCCAGCCTCCCCTACTCCCCGGCACATTTGCTTTTATTTTGGAATGCTTGTAAACCTTCTTTTCACCTGAATAAGTCAAGGAAGTAGGTTTGCGTTATGTTGTTTTTTTTCAACCTGTAAAATACCTCACATGGTTGCTTTTACATATCAAAGGAAAAGATACATGTGAAAGTACCTGAGAGCAAGCACAGAGTATGCACCACATAAATTTTAGCTTTGATTAAAAAAAATATTTTCAAATCTTGCCAAATGTGCCCTGAGGGACAAAATTGCACCTGGCTGAGAGCTACTTTCATAAAGCGTGGTCCCAGTGAAAAAGAATCAAGAAATAAGAAATTGGGTTTGGAGCAGTTTTCTCTGGTTGGCTCACATTGCACAGCAAGGCCAAGGCGGCCCCTTTAAATTGCTGTTCAAATTTTATGTACCGAGCATTCCTTGAGATCTGAAACTGGCTCCTTCTCTCTATTCGGTGGATTAATGAGACACAGACAGGTTAAGTGACTTGGCATGCGAAGGACACTCTGTTTCATTCTCCTCATTTTATTACACTTCTGACAACAAATTCGTAACTTTTGCCTGGAATGTTCTGTTCCCTCGAAAAATGAAATCATAATCACAAAATAGATTAATTGGAGGAGGGGGCAACATCACATCTAAACTTGTTTTGGAAGTTTCAGACTCCAGAGTAATGCCAGGTGTTAGCATCATTCATAAGACTGCTGAGCCTTTGAAAACAGTAGTTTCGTTGGGTGACTAGCCAAGTGCTCCAAAGGACTCCGTAGCTTCTAGTCTAGATCACACAGACGGCCAGTTTTTACCCGGTAGCCGTTTGACATGTTGTGTTGGCTGGAGGAGGTCCCAGAGCCCGGCCCTGCTTTTCTGCTCTGGGGAAATTGCTCCTTGTTTTCTTGGGTGGTGTAGGACTCGCTCCACTGAAAGAAAAATTGTTGTGTGAGATGTTCTACTAAGTGACAACTATTAAAGCATGAATTTCTTATGTCTATGAAGGGTTTCTCAAAATTGGCACTTGACATTTGGGGCAGGATAGTATGGAGAATAATACAATAATTCTATATAATAAAAGCCTAATATGCAAATTGACCGAATGGCAGAATGACCAGTGGAATGACTGGTCGCTATGATGTACACTGACCACCAGGGGGCAGATGCTCAACACAGGAGCTGCCCGCAGGTCCAGGCCAGCCAAGGTGGGTGCCAGCGGGAAGCTACTGGTGGTGGTGGTGGCAGGGCAATTGGGGGAAGGGACTGGCCAGTAAGCAGGCTGGTGCCACCCTCCACCCCCAGTCAACCCGCCCATCACCTCCAAGGCGGGTGCCACTGGGGGCCCCTGATCACCCCACCGGTCACCTCACAGAGGGAGGTGAATGGCAGTGGCAGTGGGGGGTGGGGCTGGCGATCGGGCAGCACCAGGCCGACCAAGGCACGTGCCAGCAGGGGCCCCCCCGATTGTCCCACCAGTCGCCCCACAGATCAGCCCTGATCACCAGCCAGGCCTAAGTACCCTACCTGTGCATGAATTTCATGCACCAGGCCTCTAGTTAATAATAATACTACAAGAATAAACTGTGTTTCACGTACTCACAACTGTAAACCTACTTTTGCCGCACCTTGTATAACTTCTTAATATTCTTGGTAGTAGTGATTAAGGCTGAGGGCTATATTAGAGGCGATACCAGTGCATTTTTTTTCTTTCTTCCCTGTTCTATGTCACAACACCCCCCAGGGTACCATTCTTGGGACCCCCAGGAGTTCCTCATTCCCTGGTCTTTGGACCAAGTCTGTCTTCAGAATGGGAGTTGTCTCTTTCTAACTTAAGCTGGAAAAAGGAATGAAAGGAATGAAAGCTTCATTCTTCCTTGGATTTCTCCCATCTCCATATCCCCATCAGGGTTAATATGAAAGGGAGAATTATGGCTGTGGAGCAAAATGGCAGTTCCTTTAGTGGCAATTCCTTTATGTTTATAGTTGGGTTGCTAAGATCCCGCCCCCCCACGGTGTGCTGAGTCTCTGCCTAATAAAAGGGCCTCCCTCAAAAGCGTAAACATACTGTTCCCATTGCTTCTACCTGTACTGTGGATGGGTCAGCAATGGCATTGCCAATTCCTAGCAGGCCTGCTTGGTCCTCCTTCACTTATAAGGGACGTGATTTTTGGACAAGGAAGACCATAGGCTCCTTCCCCATCTCTCCTTCCGGATCCTGGTGTTTGATTTCCTGAATTTTATCTTGTAGCCCCATGAGAAAACTTCGAAGAGAGAGAGACAACTCTAAACTATGTTCAGCCTTTCTATAAACTATGCTCAGTCTATTTATACTGTAGTGTAAATAAAGATTCTAATTGGTACAATCAGTTTGGAAAACTGTTGGGGGCATTATCCAGTGAAGTTGAAGCTACGCCTGCGTATGACCCAGCAATTCTATTTCCAGGTTTGTGCCCTGTAAAAATGCACACACATGTGCACGAGGAGATGTGTGTAATGATGTTTGAGCAGTGTGGTTTCCAGTAGCTCCAAACTGGAAAGGACACAGATGTTTCTCAGCACTTGAAAAGATAAATCGTGCTAAACGCATACAGTGGACGAGACAGCAGTGGGAATGAACCAGCTACAGCTACACAGAACAACTCGGAAGAACCTTAAAAACACGATGTTGAGTAAAAGAAGCCAGATGTAATAAAAACATGCTCATGATTCTTTTCAGAAAGTTAGAAGACAGGCAGCGTTAAGCTCTAAGGTTTATGGATGCAGAACTTCCTAAAAGCGGTGCTTCTCAGTCAGGGGAGATCCTGCCCCTGCCCTTGCCCCCAGGGGACATTTTGGGTTGCCCTAGCTGGGGGAGGGGATAAAACTCGCATCTCGCAGGTGGATGCCAGGGGCGTTGCTAAACATCCTAGGATGCGAGGACAGCAAAGAATTATTGGTTCAATCCCCAAACTTCAAGCCATGAAAGCAAAAATAAACAAGTGGGACACATAAAACTAAAAACTTTTCTGCACAGCGAAAGACAAAATCATCAAAATGCAAAGGCAATGTACAGAACTGGAAAAATATTTGCAAATCATATATATAATAAGGGGTTGATATACAAAAAACATAAAGAACTCATACAACTCAATAGCAAATAGAAAAAAGTTAATTAAGGTGTTTTTGTTGTTGTTGTTAATCCTCACCTGAGGATATTTTTCCATTGGTTTGCAGAGAGGGTGGGAAAGACAGAGAAACATCGATGTGAGAGACACACATCCATTGGTTGCCTCCTGCAGGAGCCCCAACCAGGGCCGGGGCTGGGGAGGAGCCTGCAACCAAGGGACCCTTTGATCCATAGGCCAACGCTCTATCCACTGAGCCACACAGGGGTGGGCAAACTTTTTGACTCGAGGGCCACAATGGGTTCTTAAACTGGACCGGAGGGCCGGAACAAAAGCATGGATGGAGTGTTTGTGTGAACTAATATAAATTCAAAGTAAAGGAGCGGAGGGGAGAGCAAGAGAACCCTCCGCTCTTTCGGCTCTGCGGGCCGGATAGAACAGCCGAATGGGCCGGATCCGGCCCGCGGGCCGTAGTTTGCCCACGGCTGACTAGGGCAAATTATTTAAGATTTAACAGACCTCTTAGAGTTCTGCACAACCTAGGTCCCTCCCCAAGTCTTGAACAAGTGCACTGAGAACTGGAGAGGCGTACGATTCACGTTGAGGTGAATTTAAGAGCCTTGCACCATGCGCTGATCATTTCTTAAATGTGTTGTCCTAGCTCCCCAAACCTTTCACACACCGAACCAAGCAGCTCTGTGGCACTTGAACATGGAACTCCAACTTAGCACTGACAATCTAGCAAGAAATACACTAGCAGGCAGAGTCATTTCTAAAATGTAAATAAAGCAGATCCCCGGGTAATGTTGTTTTGTACATGGTCGTTTCATTTTGTTCTAACGTTGATGAGAAAAAAAAAAAATTGATTCCCGCTGGGACCACTGTCTGCGTGCCGTTTGCAGTTCTCCCCACATCTGTGTGCGTTTTCTCTGGGGACTCCGGTTTCCTCCCACATCCCAAAGATGTGCCTGTGAGGTGAATGGTCTTGTCTACACTGTCCCAGTCTTTGTGGGTGCAGGTGAGGGTGTGAGTGGCCCTGGGATGGAAGGGTGACCTGTCCAGGGTGGGTCCCACCTGGCGCCTGAGCTGCAGGGAGAGGTTCCGGCCATCTCAACCTTGAACTGGCATCTGCAGGTTGGAAAATCATTCTTTTACTTGTTTTTATTATTCAAGATAGATAGATAGATTTCAGAGAGGGAGAGAGAGGGAGAGAGATAGAAACATCAATGATGAGAGAATCATTGACCAGGCTGCCTCCTGCCCGCCCCACACTGGGAATGGAGCCTGCAACCCAGGCATGTGCCCTGACTGGGAATTGAACCGTGACCTCCTGGTTCATAGGTCGACACTCAACCACTGAGCCACGCCGGCTGGGCTAAGAACCCATTCCTTTAGATGGTTTCCATTTTTTGTGATCCTGCCTGAAGATATTATGAACATTCCTGCACACGGAAGGCCACTGGCCCATTTTTTCTGTCTTATCTCGGAGTGAAATTGTTGGGTCAGAGGATAGGCATGATCAGATCAGCTTCAGTGGATGTAAGCTTTGTTTTCTAGCAGGTGAACCATCAAGGGATTGCCTAGTAGAGTCTTCAGGACACCTGCACCCCTGGCTCCACATTCCCAGTGCTCTTTACAATCATGCAGCCACTTGTTCTAAAATATTCTAATCCAGGGGGTGGTCGGTCCAACCAAATGATAAGCGCTCCGGGGGCCCTGTCCTATTTTCCCACCCACCCTACCGCCACAGGGCAGGTGGGGGGCCACCCGGGGAGTTCAGTACGGTGGGAACCTCAAAAACGGACATGAGCCACTCACAAATCCACCTTCCACTTGGTAGTTACCCCTTCGTGGCTGGGATTGGTTGATTTCACTGCGTCTGGATTGTCCACTCTGGCTGAAACTCTGCCTTGTCTAGACTCAGCTGGTGGGGAGCGCAGAAATCACAGTGGCTCAGTGGTTCAGCCTCGATCTGTGAATCAGGAGGTCACAGTTGGATTCCCTGTCAGGGCACATGCTGGGATTACAGGCTCCATCCCCAGTGTGGGGTGTCCAAGAGGCAGCCAATCCATGATGCTGTCTCATCATTGATGTTTCTCTCTCTCTCCCCCTCTCCCTTCCTCTCCGAAATCAATAAAAATATATTTGAAAAGAGAAAGTTCAAGCTTCCACGAGGGGCCTGCAGAGCAGAGGCCAGTTTTAGGCGGTGCTGGGAACCTCAGGGGGTGCTGACAACGACTTGGTTGACCCAGCAGCATTGGCAAATGCCTATGTTTCTTCTATGTCCAAATCCCTGCCGCGTCCTTTTGTGATTTGCTCCTAAGAACTAAGACACAGAAAGCAGCGCTAGGAGGACACCACCCCTTGGGTCCAGCCTGGCACCAATGCGGGTCCTCAGGTTCCCCACACTTTCCGGGACTCCTTTCCAGTGTGTTCCCCGGCCATGCCCAGGTCCTGCAAGCCTTCCGGGACTCACTTTGCGCAAAGTGTGCGGCCCGCCGCCCTCTAGCCAGGCCTCCCTGCCAGGATCAGTCCCCACCCCCCACCGCCCCCTCCCCGGGGCAGCGTTCCTGGCTCCTTTCCCGCTGCCCCCTCCTAGGGTTCCCGTGGCCGAGACTTTCCCAAAGGAGAGCTTTCCAAACGCGAAACCCCGCCCTCCCTGGAGCGCGTTCCCAAGTTAGTGAAAGTCTATCTTGGCAACCGGCTTGCCCTCTGGCTGGGGTTGCAGCCCCGTCGGGGGTGGGGTAGCAGGAGGTAGGAGTGCCTGCTGCCCGGACACCTGTCGTGGGCGCGCTAGGTCGCTGTCGCCTTCAACAGCTGGTGGCAGCAGCCGCAACAGTGGCCCGCTGGGCGCAGAAGGACTGAACGCCCGCCCATCGACACTGACTCGGCTGCTCCCTCCTCCCCCCGTTACCCGCCCCGTCCTCCTCCTCCCTCCTCCTCGCCTCCAACTCCTCCTCCTCCTCCAACTTCTCCTCCCTCTCCTCCTCCTCCTCCTGCCGCTACTCCTCCTCCTGCCCATTCGCCGGGCTCCTCCCTGTCCCCAGCTCCGCGGTGGGACGCCGGTGCCCCGGGCACTTGGCACTGCGCTCCGGCCGGGCTGGGAGCAGCGCTCGCGTCCGGGGTCTGCCCGGGATGGCGGTGAAATAAGGGGACCTGGGAGAGGCGTCGTGACCCCAGGCTGTGCCGGGGACCCCCGATCTTCCCAGCTAGCGACATGGGGGACCCGGCGTACCGCGAGAAACCGCAGCTGCACTACGCGGTGAGTGTCCCGGCGCAGACGGGCGACAGGGGGCGCCACTGGGCCGGCCTGGGAGGGACAGCTGGTCTTTGGGGGACTCCGTGGCTCCCCAGAGGTCCTGGGTGGTATGGTGAGTTGAGTGGAGGGTGCTGCGTGCGTCGTGCCCCCCAGTGCCCACTGCCCCTTAGAAGGGGAGCCCCCACCCTGGCGCTGGGTGTGCGAGTCGAACCTGGCTACCGCCTCTGGGCCTGGGCTGAGAAGCGGGGTTCTGGGGGCCGGGCCCAGGTTTCCCGCTCAGCTCAGCTTAGCTTTGAGTCAGACGTGTTGCAGGGACTGGATGGAGCGGGATGGAAGGCAGGGACCCTGGGCGATCGCAGCGTGCCGCGAGAGGGCTCGCAGGGAAATGTGCGTTGGGGTGCAGCCGCTTTGCTCCTTAGAAAGAGGGTGTACGTTTCCCGCTGAATCCTGAGCGGGACGGAGTGTCGCACATTCTCTGATCCATGCACCAGGAGCCTGGGGTCTTCTGTCCGCGGTCTCTGTTCTCCCAGGTGACTCGGATATTCCATGAACATTTCCTGGGGACCTACTGTGTTCCACGCCCTGGGGTCACGCAGGACACAACAGACAACAAGCGCAGGGGGTTTGTTTCCTTTAAGAAAGGAGTCAAGATTTCAAGGTTGATGACCGCTCCGCTAAATCCAGATTGAGTTTATGTTTGAGAGAGAGAAGAAGGCAGAAAAGAAAGGGGTTTCCGAGGCCTGAGCACCGAAGGTTCTGGATGCGCCTCCAGGAAGCGGCAGGCAGCTTGCTAGCTGAAGGCAATCTTTGCACATTTCTTTTCCAGCTGTAAGATGTGCTGTTTTGAGGGGGGGGGGGGGCCTTGGGGTTGTTCTGTCGTCTGCTCCTTGACTGAGTTTTCCTTGACGCTGTTGAGGTTGGTTGCCCGTGCTGAACGCCAGCTTTCAAAATTGGAGAGAAGCATGCGGAGAGTTAAGACAAGAATCCTTAACACTCATATGTAAAACTTTAGACAATAAAAAAAGAGAATCGTTAATGCTTATAATAAAGACAGTTATGGGTCTGAAATTCATGTCCTCCAAAATGCACTCTCCACATAAAAAGACATTTTTTCAAGAAAGGAGTCAAACTGGACAGGAGTGCTGGGGACAGGAGTGCTGGGGACAGGAGTGCCGCTTCCCTTTGCTGGGCTGGTAAAAAGAGGGTCTGAACTAGACAATTGTTAAGGTCCCTTCCCTGGTGAGCGATTTAGGAGCCTATGATGGTTCTTTCTGTAGTTTTGCCAGTTACTTGTCTTGAAATGGCAAGCAAGATGCTAGTAAATTCCTAATACTTGTTCATTTTTTGGAGACAATAGGGGCCTCGTGTTTTGCCCCTTAATGTGGTATTAAGGGTAACCCGTTTCCGGCAGAGGTTTCTTTGCACAGAAGGATCTAGAGTCTGTGCTTGTTCCTCCCAATTAGCATCTCACCCTGCCACCTTTTCCAGATGTTGAGTTGTGAGCCGGTGCCCTTTAATTTGTAAGGTCTCTGTACCATTTATAAGGCAAGGGAAGAAAGGTGAGAACTGACTCCTTCATTTAAACAAGTCGAATTGGTCTGTTCATTCTATGAATGATTATTGCCTCAGTCGTGCCCATAAATCCAATGCATCACTCAGCTGTCTTATTCTCCCAAAAGCGTTAACTTAGAGACATGCTGATGCTCCTCTTACGCTCTGAAGGTTTGCTGATGAAACAGTCCTCCATTCTAGCGCAGATCACCACATGCAGATTTTCTGAGTTAAGACTGTAAAAAGGAAGATTGCAGAGGGAATCTGTGGGCTGTCAGGCTACAGAAAAATCACCTGGTCCCCTGAACTTCCTTGTACATCCTTCAGAATGATAAAGCAGCAGCGTTCGGCAGCTCAGTGTCCCTCACAAGTCAAGAGAATGTTCTTTATTAAGTGTGACCCACTGCTTTTCGTATTAACATAACCCTGCGGGGCTTAATGTCTATTCTAACACTACCCTCTTCTATGCTACTCCCACATTGGTTTAGGTTATTTCAAAAGCTGGTTTTGCATCTTAGCACAAATATTCCACTTACTTTGCTCAACAAGGTTTTGCTCCTGGGGTCTTGGAGGCTTTATTCTTCTTTTTTTTTTTTTTTTGTCTGCATCGTCCTGGGAAAGAATTCCACACGTGTGTTGTTAGTACGTCTCTTTGCTCTGAAATATAATATGGGAGGCAAGTATGTATGTTCTTCCTTCAGTGCTTTTTTCATTTGTTCAAGATGAGACAGCATGTAAGAAATCAATGGCCCTAGCCAGTATTGCTCAGTGGATAGAGTGTCGGTCTGTGGACTGAAGGGTCCCGGGTTCAGTTCTGATCAAGGGCACATGCCGGGGATGCAGGCTCGATCCCCAGTAAGGGGCGTGCAGGAGGCAGCCAATGAATGATTCTCTCTCATCATTAATGTTTCTATCTCTCTCTGTTTCTCTCCCTTCCTCTCTTAAATCAATAAAAATATATTACAAAAATAAAAGAATTTAACTTAAAAAAAAGAAATCAGAGGGCACATTTTCTTCATTCATGAAACATTTGTTGAATGCTTATGGTGACAACTGTTTGGTCAATTTTCCAAAGAGACGAGTAAATCGTGAAAATGTTAAGAGTTGCTGTGAACTCTTCCTTCATCTTTTTAAATGGTCATAATGGCCACAAAGAGAAACACAAACACTCAAGTAGATAAGAGCATCCTGTATTTATATAATCAGTTACACTCCAAAGTATAGCACGGCTGTCTTGCTTTATCATAACAAAAATGTGTGTTAGCGCTGATGTTCGCCTCCCAGCCTTTCCTCCCACAGTTTTCCCACATTGAGTTTATGGGGACTCCGTCCTTCCAGCTGGGTGTCGTCCTGGACAGCCTTCTGGGGACTTGATCGTATTTACATTTGGAACAGATGGCTGTGGTTCCAGGATGGAGTTAAGGGTGAGAAGGAGCCAGAGTGCATGCTGGCATGTAGGCCAGGGAGAGATAGGAGAAGATGGCCTGCACTAGGATGGCGCTGGGCTGGAGAGGGAGAGAGGTCGGTGTATCTGAGAGATGCTGGGACATCAAACTAGCCGGACTTCATTCATTTGGAGGGGCTAGAGAGGTGCTGGAGGGTGTGGGCCGCGGCTGACACGCACGAATCAGTGATTTCCTGGAGGCACTTCTGGAGTAACAGCAGATCATAGTATTTCGTTTATGTTTATTGTCATATGCAAGTTGCAAAGCGTTTGGACCCAGTCTGTGTCCGTTTTAGCCTCACAACCAGCTGGTGGGTTAGAAACGTTTTCTATTTCATGGCTGAAGAAATCGAAGCCTAGAGCAGTCGAGTTCAAGGTGGCACAGGTGACAGAACTGAGGGCTTTATTCCGGTGCCCTGATTCCACAGTTTGACTCCTGAGATAACCGAAATAGATGAGCCAAATTATCCTTCTCCCTCCCACTTTTGTCACCATAATAAACCAACAGTCAAATATTGTACCTTCAGTGACTTACTGTGACCAACCATGTTGCTGAATTGCATGGCCAAATAGCTCTTTAATTGGATTGGTGTAGACAAAAGCCAAATTTTAGAAGATCCATTACGTTCTGTGCCATGTGTTTATGTCTTTCTTGGGTTTTCTCAGCCTCGGCAAAATGAACGTTTTGGGCAGGATAATTCTCAGTGGTGGAGCTGTCCTGTGCCACATAGCATCCTTGGCCCCTAGAGACCCACTGGAAGCCAGTAGCATAGTATCCCCCACCTCCCCAGATGTGACAACCAAAAATGAATCCACACAGCCCTGGCCGGTGTGGCTCAGTTGGTTGAGTGTTGTACCCTCCACCGAAAGGTTACCTGTTTGATTTCAGGTCAGGGTTGTGGGAAGTAGTCGATCAATGTTTCTCTCTCACATAGATGTTTTTTTCTCTCTCCCTTCCTCTCCCTCTCTAAAAAGCCAATAAAAACATATTTAAAAAAAAAAACAAACCTCAGAGGGAAGGCAGGGGAGGGGGGAGGGAGAGATCAACCAATGAACTCATAAGCGTATATGCATAACCCATAGACACAGACAATAGGGTGGTGAAGGCCTGGGGGGGGTGCGGTAGTGGGAGAGGTCAATGAGAGAAAAAGGAGACATATGTAATACTTTCAACAATAAAGACTTAAAAAATGTGTCTACACATTGCCAAGTACCCCTTGGGGGGCAAAATCACCACCACTTGAAAGTCACTGGTCTATTTGATTTTCATGCATGTGTTTAAGACGATGTGACAGTTGCTGTGTAATAGGATCTGAAAAGAGAAGACATGGGAAATGTTATGAGTATTATATACACTAGTCAATGAACATGCAGGACTTCAGAGAGAGGCCGACACTGAGGTTCCAAGAGAGCCTCACACACAACACAAGTGCTAGGGGTGGAATAATGAGTCACTCCATTTCAGTGATCGTGACTTTGACAACATTCTCCTGCTTCTGGTGACCCCCCAAAGTCAGGCCACTTGGCCTGGGTTAAAAATGACGTTAACCTGCCTTCCCCAACAGCCTTCATAATGCTTTCTTCCATTAACCACAAACAAAATATTACAAACCTTGACTGTCTGCCAAGATCATGCAATATACGTCGAATTTCATGACAACCCTTGCAATTAAGTATGGCAACTCCTTCAGTGGAATTACCGCACTGAGCCTTCGTTTTAGAACAAATGACCTGTGGAGAAGCTTCTGATGCTATTATCCTAAGCAGCTCCCTGGAGGGTCACACTGATTTTCATCCCCCTCCTACGAGAGACAAACAATAGGAGGGTTTCGTGATGCCGCTGGCAAAGAGGAATCTTTGGGTGGGTGATGCATGCGTTTCACTGAGATGTGGTCAGAAAGCAGGTGGCTTAGACTCGGATTCGGTCTCTGCGGAGTCCAGCTGTCAAGATGCAGCCTTTCTTGTCCCTGAGACCTGTCTACTTCTGAGCTCCTCTGGCGCTGACCTCACTTCCTGTTTGGTGCAGTCACTCCACCATCTGTGCTCTGAACCACAGCCTTGTCATTAGATCGTTCCCTTGCTCTGCTTAACCCCTCCCTGAGGAATCCATCAGAAGGGCTAAGCTGCTTCCCCTGAAAAGGAGCCTCTCTTCACCCCAAACAGTTAAGGTTTCAATATGAAAGTTTCCAAGTTTTTTCTCCATGAACATTGGATTTCCAAAGACTTTGAAGTCCTTGAGTTCACTTCATAATTCAGTGGTGTTGACTACGGGGTATTCTTTGGTGATTCCGAAGACTCCCAGGACGGGGCACTGCTGCTGGACTGGGCTGATATGAGTCAGTTGTCATCCATCAGCGCTGCCAACGTAGACATCTCAGGAAATTCAGCAGCAGGCCTGGGATTCACTCTTACCCTCTGTTTCCTTATTGTTTGTCTCCTCACAGAAGCAAGAATTTTGCAAGTTACAAATAAATAACTTATTTACTTATTAAATCCCATATATATGTATTTTTAAGCCACACCCAGGGATATTTTTCCATTGATTTTTAGAGAGAGGTGGAAGAGAGCAGGAAAGACAGAGAGAAACATGTTCAGGGTTATCATTGTCAATGTCCTCTAAGTTGCAGGAAAAAATGCCACCCCTGACTGCTCTGTCCAAAGTGCTTCTGACCCCACTGAAACACTACTGAGCCTGTCACACTGTGGTGCTTATGTTGTTTGCATCACTGCTTGGTATTATACTGGGTGGGACAAAAGTAGGTTTACAGTTGTGAGTACACAAAACAGTTTATTCTTATGTTATTATGTATTTGTTATTATAGTTATTATCATTATTTTTTTATTTTTTAAAAAATATATTTTATTGAGTTTTTACAGAGAGGAAGGGAGAGGGATAGAGAGCTAGAAACATCGATGAGAGAGAAACATCGATCAGCTGCCTCCCGCACACCTCCTACTGGGGATGTGCCCGCAACCAAGATACATGCCCTTGACCGGAATCGAACCCGGAACCCTTCAGTCCGCAGGCCGATGCTCTATCCACTGAGCCAAACCGGTTTCGGCAGTTATTATCATTATTAACCTACTTGTGCCCACCCCTATATATACATTCATCGTTTGTCTATCTGTCCCTATTGACATGCAAGCTTATTCAGGGCAGAGACCCAATTATTAGTTTCCCATCCTAGCCCCACTGCCTCGTGTAGGCCTGGGCACAGGGTAGGCAGCCAGTCAATACCTGCGAGTGGATGGATCTGGCTGCCTGGGTGTTTTTACCTCAGTGACACCAGGGGGTTCAAAACTTCACTCATCGTTAGTCGATGTTTGAAAAGAACATACTGGCTTCAGGGTTTCACCCAATTCCCACTAAATGAGAATCTCTGAGGCCTGGACTTGGAAGCAATACTTTGAGAAAGCTTTGGAGGTCATTCTGATATCGCCACGTTTGGAAACCACTGACTCATATACATGGCAAACCCCTTACCATTCAGGAAGCTCCCACAAAGTCTAGGATTCAGCGGCAAAGTGGATTCAAAGAGTGCAATCCAGTCCTTTGTTTCAGACGACTCTGAGATAATGCGGTACAAGTTTTCAGAGAGGCCTTTTGTTTTATAAGCTAGTGTTCATCTCAAGTGGATTCTGTAAGGATACAAGAGGCATAGCCGTGGTTCCTCTACATAGCATGGCCAGGCAATGTGTCCCTTAGCATCCGTTTTCTAAGTAATCTAAGCTGTGGTTCTCCACCAGGAGACATTGCGCATGTCCAGAGGCATTGATCATTGTCACAGTTGGCAAGAGGTGCGGATATATGGCAGGTGGAGACCTGAGACGCTGCTCAATAGCCTACAGTGCAGAGCGCAGCCCAACAAAGAATTGCCTGGCCCAATTGTCAATAGTGTTGAATTGAGAAACCTTGACTTACATGTATCTCTGTAGACACAAAATCCTTACTGTTTTTGAAAATCATTTTTGTATGGAGCTCTCTAAAATGCATTATACATATTCCTCTGTTATTTAAGAGATGGGGAGGACAAGGTGTTAGTTTCCTTTTCTCCACATGAGTCCAGGTTCAGAACAGCATAGTCTGGGAAGGGTGATGGGGGCCTTTCCAGAAGCCTCAGTGCTTCGCTCTGAGCTCTTTGCTTCTTCACTCCTCAACTCTGATGCCCGTTGAAGTCTTGGGCCTTGTTTCTTAAAGATTTTCTGTCTCCTCTCCTGTGTGAGACTTTAACAGACTTCTTCTTTGCAAAAAAAATTTTTTATTGTTTTTTTTTGTTTTTTTTTTTTTTTTTTTTTTAGAGAGAGAGGAAGGAAGAAGGAGAGAAAGAGAGAGAGATGAGAGAGAAATGCTGAGTGGTTGCCTCCCTGACAAGGAATCAAACCCACAACCTGGATATGTGCCCTGACCGGGAATCAAACCGGCCACCTTGTGGTGTACGGGATGACACTCCAGCCCACTGAGCCACACTGGCCAAGGCTTTAGCTCACTTCTTGATTTATGCATGCCTAACAGTCTTGTCTGATTCTCTGCCTTTCTTCTGATTCAGCCGGAATACTGGTTTATTAAAAATATTAGTCCTGGCCTAAAATGAGCAGTCACAGTCTCCAAACTAGGATGTGTGGGGTTCTCAGAAAGCCTCTCTGTGTGGACATCGGATCTGCGACCTTATGTGAGTGAGAAGGTAGGGCCCGCTTCTGTCCAGCAGGCACTCATTGAAGATCTACCGTGGGCTGGCCTGCTGTGGGAAAGACACTGAAAGAAAGCACGAGGAAGAAGCGATGAACAGCTTCACCCAGCTCTCTTTCTCAATCCCATTAGGTTAAACGTCTCTCAAACAGCCCAGGGTGCCAGATGTGTGGGCGATCTATCTAACCTGTCATTGACTAGGATCGTGGACCCTTTCTTAAATCCTGGCCACTTCACAGAATGTTAATTACGCACAGCCTGTTTTACATTGTAAGCTCCAAGTGATGGGGAGTAAATATATGGAAAGGTCTTAGGTGCTTGCAAAAATCTGAACTAACATCACCAACATTTACAAATGAATATAATGAATATATTTTAATGTACTTTTCAGATTTTCTGGTTTTGACCTTATTTTCAAAAGGTCACCTTTTCGGATTCATTTTATTCTTAAATACATTCTGAATACTTACCAACTTAAAGGGGGGTTACATGAAACAACAGGGACTCCCACCAGTAATTATCTGGTACTGCTTTCTTTATTGGCACGGTGACTACTTGGATGCGGCTATGGGATATTTCTCAGTTTGGGAAAGTTAGACACAAAGTATAAGACTAATTGGTTCATTCATATATGGTCATTGTTACGAAGGGCTTTTTTGGAAAGATGTCATGACCCTGTGAAATGAAAACCGGTCAGGATTTTCTCCCCTTCTCTTTGGTTCTTTGGCACATTCTTAGACCTCTTCTAACTTTAACAATTTTTATAGTAAAAGTTGAGTGCTTGGAGTGTCAGCTAAACTAGATTTCTGTGATGAAGTTTTCAGAAGAGTTGGCATGGTGGCCCTGAGGAAATGTGCCATGGAAACAGCAAGAGACTTTAAGATGAATCAACTTTTAAAATAGTTTTTGAATGACCCCTTTCTGCAGCTGACTGAAATATCTTGTAACGAAATATGTAAGTCAGTCCAAGGAAAACTAAGAGGCTAAAAGCTTCTTGCCCGCATGGGGGGCACCTCTGCTCTGCATTTGCTGGGCGCCCCTGTACCAGGTGGGTGCCCCTGAGCTCCCCATGCCAGGTGGGTGCCCCTGAGCTCCCCTGTGCCAGGTGGGTGCCCCTGAGCTCCCCATGCCATGTGGGTATCCCTGAGCTCCCCATGCTGGGTGGGTGCCCCTGAGCTCCCCATGCTAGGTGGGTGCCCCTGAGCTCCCCATGCTAGGTGGGTGCCCCTGAGCTCCCCTGTGCCAGGTGGGTATCCCTGAACTCCCCATGCCAGGTGGGTGCCCCTGAGCTCCCCATGCCAGGTGGGTGCCCCTGAGCTCCCCTGTGCCAGGTGGGTGCCCCTGAGCTCCCCTGTGCCAGGTGGGTGCCCCTGAGCTCCCCATGCCAGGTGGTTGCCCCTGAGCTCCCCTGTGCCAGGTAGGTGCCCCTGAGCTCCCCTGTGCCAGGTGGGTGCCCCTGAGCTCCCCTGTGCCAGGTGGGTGCCCCTGAGCTCCCCTGTGCCAGGTGGGTATCCCTGAGCTCCCCATGCCATGTGGGTATCCCTGAGCTCCCCATGCCAGGTGGGTGCCCCTGAGCTCCCCATGCTAGGTGGGTGCCCCTGAGCTCCCCATGCCAGGTGGGTGCCCCTGAGCTCCCCTGTTCCAGGTGGGTATCCCTGAGCTCCCCATGCCAGGTGGGTGCCCCTGAGCTCCCCATGCTAGGTGGGTGCCCCTGAGCTCCCCATGCCAGGTGGGTGCCCCTGAGCTCCCCATGCCAGGTGAGTGCCCCTGAGTTCCCCATGCTAGGTGGGTGCCCCTGAGCTCCCCATGCCAGGTGGGTGCCCCTGAGCTCCCCTGTGCCAGGTGGGTGCCCCTGAGCTCCCCTGTGCCAGGTGGGTGCCCCTGAGCTCCCCATGCTAGGTGGGTGCCCCTGAGCTCCCCCATGCCAGGTGGGTGCCCCTGAGCTCCCCATGCCAGGTGGGTGCCCCTGAGCTCCCCATGCTAGGTGGGTGCCCCTGAGCTCCCCATGCTGGGTGGGTATCCCTGAGCTCCCCATGCTAGGTGGGTGCCCCTGAGCTCCCCATGCCAGGTGGGTGCCCCTGAGATCCCCATGCTAGGTGGGTATCCCTGAGCTCCCCATGCTAGGTGGGTGCCCCTGAGCTCTCCTGTGCCAGGTGGGTGCCCCTGAGCTCCCCATGCTAGGTGGGTGCCCCTGAGCTCCCCTGTGCCAGGTGGGTGCCCCTGAGCTCCCCTGTGCTGGGTGGGTGCCCCTGAGCTCCCCATGCCAGGTGGGTGCCCCTGAGCTCCCCTGTGCCAGGTGGGTGCCCCTGAGCTCCCCATGCCAGGTGGGTGCCCCTGAGCTCCCCATGCCAGGTGGGTGCCGCTCCACATGGGCAAAACCCCCCGATGTTGCTCTGGCTTCCTCACTTGGCGATGCCATTTTAATGAGATCCACAGAGTCGTAAGAGTTTAGCAAGAAAATGGAATGTTGAGTTTGCTGGAAGAATTTGAAAATGGTGACACGTAATACTATCTTGTAAGTATTTATGCACATAACCTTTAACAGTGCCATTATGATGTCACTTTGATGGTATGAGCAAAATGTGTAACATAGCCTTTGACCTCAAAATATAAGGTATTCTCCTACCTTAGCTACTGACTCACAGATCCCAGGAGGAAACAGACTGGCACACTCAAAAAGGCTTAACTTGCCCAAGCCAGTTTGGCTCAGTGGATTGAGCGTTGGCCTGCAGACTGAAGGGTCCTGGGTTCGATTCCAGTCAAGGGCACATGCCCGGGTTGCAGGCTCAATCCCCAGTAGGGGATGTGCAGGAAGCAGCCGATCAATGACTCTCTCTCATCATTTATGTTTCTATATCTCTCTCTCTCTCCCTTCCTCTCTGGAATCAATAAAAATATATACACTGAGTGGCCAGATTATTATGATCTCTGAACGCATAATAATCTGGCCACTCAGTATATATATACCAGAGGCCCGGTGCATGAATTTGTGCATGGGTGAGGTCCGGCCAGCCTGGCCAGGGGGAGGGGACATGGGCAGTTGGCCGGCCTGCCTGCTGGTCGAACTCCTGGTCGAGGGGACAATTTGCATATTAGCCTTTTATTACATAGGATATACACTGAGTGGCCAGATGATTATGCGTTCAGAGTTCATCATAATCTGGCCACTCAGTGTATATGTATATATAAAGAAAAGATGTTAGCAGGAGGA
The DNA here is from genome assembly GCF_963455305.1 of Plecotus auritus. Lineage (NCBI taxonomy): Eukaryota > Metazoa > Chordata > Mammalia > Chiroptera > Vespertilionidae > Plecotus > Plecotus auritus. Next base: position 4,677,581 of record NC_137784.1, on the reverse strand, counting down.
CACAGGGAGGGACAGTGTTACTGGAACCTGGTGACCTCCAACCTGGGCTGGAAGAGACCTTGGATATGTGCTCGGGGAGAATTGCAGCAAGAGCAGAATCTGAAGAAGCAGGAATGGAGTGGGAAGATGAATACCCTGACCTTGTGATCTTCCTGCTCTCACATCTTCCTTTCTTACCAAAGCCAACCAGTCCATTGAGATGCAGCCCATTGAAGTCCATCTCACAAGGCTCATGCCTGTACGGAGAAGGGCAGACCTTTTTGTTTCATTGGTCAGGGAGTGGGGAGAAGTTGGCAAACAGAAATTATCATCACATGCATGTCCAATCTTGTTTGGGGTTCACTTACATTATGAAAGACCCTAATTCGTAAGTAGATAGAGGACTCCCAACTTTCTTGGGATCCCTCTTTCCTCTTCCCTGTGGGTTATTTTTCTTACCAAGTTTAAACTAGCAATGTGTCATGCCTAATCCATTCATATGTGATGTGCATGTATAAAAATATTGACATTACAAGCCGGTTAAAGTACTTCCTCTTCACTCATTGTACAGGGACATATTGAACGTACATGTTACAATTTATTAAATATTAAGAAGCTCCATACGTAATTCAAAAATGCCTTGGTCTAAATTTATTGATGTAAATTTGAGCTATAATAGACTTTTCCTCCTCCAAGCCTATTAGGGTAGTGTAACCTAATTTATTTTCCAAACAATAAAAATGGAAGAATTGATTTAACTCATTTTCTGGTTGATGGGTAAAGAGCTTTAACCTTTAAAGTCACACATCAACTCAAATGGGTTAACCCGTGTTTTAGTGAAAAGTGATTCTCATTTGTATCCGGTTAAGGAGTTGGCTAAGGCATTTTTGGGACTGAGGACTGCAGTTTAGCCACCCGAGGCTCCAGCTCACTTAGCAGAGAAAAAAAAAAAAAAAACCCTTTAAACCTTGATTGCAAAAAATGCCTCTTATCTGAGTTAGTTCCTCCTTGAGGACCCTGTGAATCCACTTTCATAATATCCATCTTGTTTGTAGTAACTCCTTTAAAGACCACATTCACTATAGAACCAAACAATCCAAAGAAGCAGAGGCCCGAATCAGGGACCATATCTGGACTTCATACCCTGTGTCTCATGCGTAGTCTGTTTTTGAATGTCAGCACTGAGTTAGAGCTCTTAGAAATATTTCGGCTGACTCACAGTCATAATAATAGTAGCCAATGTTTAACTGCATGCTTTCTGCTAGCCCTGGACGTTCTACATATATTACCTCATTGAATACTTCAAAGCACCCTGTAAGGTAGGTCCTAGTATCACCCCATTTAAAAGATGAGGACACCAAAGCACTGAGTTGAAGTTTGTTTCAGGGTCATACAGCTTAGTGGTACTGAGACTCAAATCCTTGTCTGTTTGACTGCCGAGTCTAACGCTGATCCACTGCACAGTGGCTGCCTGTTAAAATGGCATTGGGTTGAGATGATACCTTTGAAATGACACTTTTAAAAACTTTTCATTTTTTAATAATTATAAACTCATAGGAGGTTGCAAAAATAGTACTGAGAGATTCTTGGAACCCTCTACGCAGCTTCCCTCAATGATAGCATTTGACTAGTATGTAACTGTAGTGCAATATCAAAAGCAGGAAATTGACATTAGCGCAATACTATTAACTTGAATACAGAGAGACCTTGTTCACATTTCACCAGTTTTTTACATGCACTCATTTGTGTGTGTGTGTGTGTGTGTGTGTGTGTGTGTGTGTGTGTGTGTGTGTGTATGAGAGCTAGAGAAAGAGGGAGGAAGGAAGGAAGAGAGGGGGGAGAGGTAGTGAGAGAGAGAGAGAAGTGAGAAGTTCCATGCAATTTTATCACATGTATAGATCGGCATACTCACCACTACATTCAAGATACAGAACTGTTCCATCACCACAAAAGACCTCTCTCATACTGCCCCTGTGTAGTCACACCCATGCTACTTCCTACCTCGCTCTCTAATCCAGGCAACCGCTGACCTGTTCTCCATTAAAATGACACCTTTTAACTTACTCCCTCTGTGCTTCCGGCACAATAGGAACATATCTGTCTCCATCGATCATTTATGCGAAAAATGTCCAGACACATAACAGAAGAAAGTAAGGTGAACTGATAACGAGATTGGGGAGGATTTGGGTGTCCTTGTTAGTAACATATAGAACCACAAATAAAGGACATCCTGTTTGGTATTTTTAGCTGAGTGTTGTGGTAATTTTGTAATCCCAACTCCTGTGTTTTCCCCAGCAAAGCACTTTTGATGGCAACACCACAGAGTTTAGCTCCTGCACGAATGCTCCATGCTCCCTCTCTGCATGGCTGTTCTCATGAAACATCCATTTCAGGAATGACAACCATGTGGCTGCACTGGCAGCCGCCTGGAACAGGTACATGAGAGCTGGCAGTCTGCCCTCCAGAGTACTTATGAGCAAGGATACACACAAGCCCCTCGTGTGTGTGGTGGCTATGACCCAGTTGTGCTCTGGACAGCACAAGGGTTATGTAAACCCTGGCCTTCATGGTTCACATGCATTTTTATTCATTCATTTGGAAGGGAGTGGCAGTTCATAGACCTCTCTTGGGGAAAGTTTGAACCTTATCAAGATTAGCTGGTTCAAAAAAACCCCTAATGGCTGTTTTTATTCAGGATGACTGCGAGTGAAACCTTATCATTGGGACACAGTCATATAGACTTCCTGCATTTATTTGGTTCCCACTATTTTAAAAAAAAAGTGCAAAAAGTGCTGATGCTGCCTGATTCTGCAAACATAGGCACACTCTTACCGGATACTTTAATTATTGCACAGTTTTACTATGCAATTTTCCTTGATCTTTATGAGAAATAGAGAATGTTTTTCAAAACCTAGAGATTCTTGGACCAACCTGTTGCTTTCATTTTATTTTACTTTATTTTATTTATTTAATTGTAATACTCACTCGATAAGCCGGGGTCTTACTCAGCAACTAGAAGGGTTCAGGAATCTGGAAAAAGGGCTGTGCATAAATGGATTAAAGAGACTAGACAAGAAATATGAATTTGGAAGGCATTTTGGAAGGCCAGGCAGAAGCTTATTTCTAGTGACTAAGCTCCCTGAATCTCCGCACACAGGGCTTTTTATTCACGCATCTTGCCCTCTAGCATACCAGATATACATATCAAAGGTAAGGTTTGGTAAACAATAAAAAGATTATCAGGTTGGGGGAATTTCCTTGGATGTTCCAGCAGAAGGTAATAATATATGCATATTTTCAGCCCTTCTGAAGCTGTCCATCAGCCTTCTGATGAACTTCTCGCATTTATTATGCTAACTACTGGAATTTGCTTCCAGCAACCTGAGGATATTTTTCCATTGATTTTTTTAGGGAGAGGGGAAGAGAGAGGGAAAGACAGACGGAAACATGGATGTGAGAGAGACACATTGATTGGTTGCCTCCTGCATGCTCCCTGACCAAGGCCCGAGCCAGGGAGGAGCCTGCAACCGCAGTATGTGCCCTTGACCGGAATCAAACTCAGGACCCTTCAATCCACAGGCCAGCGCTCTAGCCACTGAGCCACACTGGGTAGGGCCCAACCTTTTGTTTTTAATTAGGTAGGCAGGTAATGTCATCATTTATTACTGTGTAGTACCTCATATCACCCAGTGTGCAGAGTCTAAAGAAAACTTGGATTTGAAAAACCGTGGAATCTTCCATGAGATTTCTACATTGGAGAACATTTCTTTGTTTTAGATATCATTAAAAAGGAATGAAATCTAGAACCCCTGGTGTGCATACATATATGCATAGAGACACACAAAATGGTGCTTTATTTTATAGCAGTATTGTCTAAAATGTAGAACTGTGTTTGTATCAGTTAGCTATCACCACACTAATGGTGTGTAACAAACTTCTTTGGAATTCCGTGGCTTAAAACAACCATCAGTTCTTCTCATGGATGTGGGCAGAGCTCAGTTTTTTGACCCAAGGTCAGGCTGCCAGTCCTGCAGGGCTTGGCTCCTTGGTCAGTTCTGCTCCACGTGTGTTTATTCTGGGCCCAGGTTGGTGGGATAGCATTTACCTAGGGAGTTGCAGAGGTACAATATGAAAAGTGGAACTGACTAAGGATTCTTAATATAGCTACCCACCTGCCATTGGCCAAGGAAAGTCACATGTCCAAACTTAACATCAGTGGGTGAGGAATTACATGAGTGTATCAAGGGGTGATGGAATGGGGCAAATCATTCACTTTCCCACAGTATGTAATCAAATCTCATAAAAATACTGATGTATTTGAGCAGTTCACATCTATCTCAAGTTTTCTCCCTATTTCTTTCTGTCATGGATGTCCTATATAATAAAAGTCTAATATGCTAAGCATTCATTCAACCAAAGCGTAATATGCTAATGATATGCTAAGGCCGCTCAACCGCTTGCACTGACCACCAGGGGGCAGACACTCCAACTGCTAGGGTAGTTTGCTGCTGGGGTCAGTCCGGCCAATTGGGACTGAGCAAGATGGGCCGGACATGCCCTGGAGCCCTCCCGCAGTCCTTCCCCAGCTGGCCAACCTCCTGCGTCCCTCCCCAGCCCCAATCATGCACTGCTGGGGTCCCTCGGCCTGACCTGCGCCCTCTTGCAATCTGAGCCGAGGGACCTCCCCCACCCTCCGAGTGTACAAATTTTGTGCACCAGGCCTCTAGTCAATACATATTTCCCTATGACCTAATTAAACAACTAAAGCAGCATGATGGGGTCATCCCACTGATACCCACAAATCCACATTGATTGGATCTAGACTGATTACATATCAATGAAATATCAGAAAAATAGACTGAATGACACTCATGTTTAAACAGAATATTCAACACCTTCCTCTGTTTCCTTGTGCTTAGCAGCTCTGGTTCCTCAATTCGTCAAAAGGAAAACAAAACACTCAGAATCCCCTCCCAGGAGATTTTTCCAAATTTGTTTTGATTGGTAGTGTCACTTTTAAAAGATTTGTAAAAAAAAAAAAGATTCATAAATGTAGCTCCTGTTTTAAAACCTAGAAGAAATTGTGTATGTGGTCATTTACAATAGGAAGAAAAATACATTAATTCTTTAGTTCAGACAAATCAGAGCCAACATTTGTAAATTAGCTTGTTGTTTTGATCAATCCTGACATGTAAATATAAGCCAAATTAAAAATAATGCACTCATGCAAAATCTTCTTTCTGAAGTTGAAAACCTTTGCCCTGTCTCCCTCCATTGTATCAACTGATTGGACAGTTGCCAAATCCTGTCCTCCCCACCCCCGCCCCAATGTGCTCTGTAGGTGCTCAGACCCAGTCGAGCACCTGCCATAATGCAGTCATTCAGTTGTCTAAATCAGAGGTCAGCAAACTATGGCCCACAGGCCAAAATCTGGACTGTGGCCTGCTTTTTTTATAGCCCGAGAACTAAGAATAAGTATTACATTTTTAAACAGCGGGGGGCAAATCAAAAGGAGACTATTTCATGATGTGAAAAATACATGCAATACAGATTTTAGTGTCCATACATCGAGTTTTATTGAAAACAGCTATGCCCACCTATTGACTATGGCTGCTTTCATGTTGCAACAGCAGAGCTGGATGGTTGCAACAGACTGTATGGCATGCAAAACCCAAAATATGTACAGTCTGGCCCTTTACTGAAAAAGTTTGCAGATCTCTGGTCTAATGCTCTGTCTCAAATTACCACAGATGCTGTAGATAGGTCTACTATTATGTAGGAATGAGGGCAAACGAAAGGAAAAATACATCTTCGGTGTGTAGGGGGATGCTGGGCACATTCAGATACAGATAAATATTATTGAACATTCATTTATTCACCAGTGTGAGTGGAGAACTGGGTATGTGTCCAACATTAAAGGGAAAAGTAAAAAAAAAAAAAAAAAAAAGGAGAATATCTAGTTTTACTCCAAGGTTTCCTCTTGCATACAAAGTAAGATACAGCCACATAAAGGTTAATCTATTTGCCTTGTCTAATTCTCTAAATCACCAGAATACTCTTTGGAATTTTTAAGTTAAAGTAGTATTTTTATAGCCTGGCCAGCATGGCTCAGTGGTTGAGTGTCAACCTATGAACCAGGAGTTCATGGTTCAGTTCCCAGTCAGGGCACATACACGGGTTGTGGGCTTGATTCCCAGTGTGGGGTGTGCAGGAGGCAGCTGATCAATGATTCTCTCTCATCACTGATGTTTCTATCTCTCTCTCCCTCTCTGAAAGCAATAAAAATATTTTAAAATAGTATTTTTATAGCTTATTCTGTAAATATTTGAGGCATAATAATTTTCATGAGCACTGCCATTCTTACCAGTTCAAAGTGGAGAATTGAACTCTGAAAAATGTAATTACTCATTGGTTAAAACGCTGGTTTTGCATTTGAGAATTTTACATTAGTGTATCCAGAAGGCCATCAGATTAAAGAATGTAAAGGGCTGACCCTAAAAACACCACTGCCCTGTTCCTTAAACTCTATAGCTCACTGAGCCTGTAGCCACAAGAGCTGGGCAGTGAGAGAACTCTTGGTCCTGCCCATGCAGTCCATGTTTTGCGAAGGGATGTGGCCCTGTTTTATGCTTTGCGATGTTTCTTTTGGATGACTCTTCCACATTCTTGTGACCCTTTGAATGGAGATTTCTTTACAGCTTTAGCCTTACAACATGGCCTCCCGCTATCATTTCCTGCAGGTCTTGTCTTAGGTCTCAGGAGCTTCCTGAGTAAATGCCATCTTGGTGTCTCCTAAGAGGAGCCTTGGAGGCTCACAAAACCTTGTTCCCAGCAGATATAAACCATAATGTCCCCGAGTCTTCTTCTCATTGGACTTTTAGAGGAGGATGAGCCTGAAATTCTCTTGGGTTCCAAAGCAAGGGGCAAGGTGGGGCACTGAAAAGAGAACCGGGAAAAGGCCCCTGAGGGTGGGGATCAAATGACCCCACGAGAGGAAATTCCAGTTCAAAATAGAAACCAGGTCAGCACCCTTGTGAGAGCCAGTGAATAGGACTTGAAAACCAGCAACATGTGGCCTGTGAAGAAGTCCATGGATTGGCCTGAATAAGGGTGTTGTGTTTTAGGGCAGTAATGGCATTGTGCAAACCCATAATGAAACATGATTTATCTACTTTCACAGTTGTGCTGGGCTAGAGAGTTATGTGGAAATGACTCAATTTCATATATTTGTCATGTTGGCCAAGGGTCAACTCTTTAATAGAGGAAGACACTTTGGGAATACTATTTTCTTGAGAACTGAGGACTATAGTGTATATATACACCAAATGGTGTATATTTGTGGCAGAGGCAATTTCCAACCTAGCATGATAAGAATTTTATCCACTGGTTGTTAAAGGACAAAGGTTATTTTGTAGAAATTATATAATACCGCCTTGTCAATTACAATAAAGATATCAATTAATGATTGTTCCTTAAAATGACAGCTCTATAATTATCTGGGAAGCGCTCACAATATTACATGGTTGCTAAGAAAGATTGCAGCTTTTTGTCTAGTCTGACGAATTTCCAGAATATTGTTAAAAAGAATTTAATGTCTAGAAACTTTATAATACTCCTTAAAAAGCTTTTGGAATAAATGTCATTTGGGGGAGTTTTGTTTGCTTGATTCAACCTGAGATCCCAATTTAGAGGAGGCTCAACCTCTTCAAGGTTTTGTCTGCAAATATAATGAAGAATACGTGCGATAGCCCTAGCCGGTTTGGCTCAGTGGATAGAACGTTGGCCTGCAGACTGAAGGGTGCCAGGTAGGATTCCTGTCAAGGGCACATGCCCGGGTTGCAGGCTTGATCCCCAGTAGGGGGCGTGCAGGAGGCAGTTGATCAATGATTCTCTCTCATCATTGATGTTTCTATCTCTCTTTCCCTCTCCCTTCCTCTCTGAAATCAATAAAAATATATTTTTTAAAAAAGAATATGTGATATAAACTGTTTTAACCTATTTGAGGTATTTGGGGGGGGGGGGATAAAATGGACACTTCAACTTTAATGAGGAAAATATTGCATTATGGAAAAATGCTGTCTATTGGTTGTTGTGAGACATTTTAAAATAGCATTTTACAGTGGGGACATGTTTTTAGGACCGTTTTTCAGAGGTTTCTTTGCAACCTTTAATTTATTTGTTACCTAAAAATTTTAAACATCACAGACACCAGAATCTGGGTATAAAAGTAGTATTTTCTTAAAGATGTATTTTTCATCTATATTTTGTGTATGTGTGTTAGAATGCCGTCCACAGTCCTGTAGAGACAGAAAGTAGATAAGTGGTTGCCTGGGGCTGGGGCTGGGAAAGGGGAGTGACCGCCCTTGGGCACCAAGTATGTTGTTAAGGTGAGAAAAATGTTCTAAAACTGAATTATGGTGATGCTGCACAACTGTAAACGTTCAGGTGCATTTTATGGTATGTAAATTACATTTAAATAAAGTGGTTTTTAAAGAATGTGCATTAATAACAGAACCAAAAAGTACTTATTTGGAAGTGAAAGATTTCAATTAACCTTATACAACCAAAGTTCAAATACGCTAGTAACAATATAATATATCTTATTCCCTTTCAGGCCACTGTCCTAGAAAAACAAATAAATGCGAGAAAACCCCATTTTGTACTACTTATTCGGGATTTATAGTAATCTGACCAAGCATACATTTGTGGTTAACACAGAACCATCCCACTGAACTAGACACCAGACGTGTAAGAAATTCAAGTTTCTCAAATCTAAAGCAAATAAGGCATCTGAGTAACCATTGGGTTTTTCTACATAATTTGGTGAAAATATTCTAAAACTGGATTATAGTCATGGTTGTACAATTTGGTAAATTTATAAAAAATTATTGAATTGTACATGGACAATGGTTGAATTTTATGATGTATAAGTTATATATACTATGATAAAGTTAACTTCATAAATACAAATATAAACATAAAATACCTTCTGGTGACACAGGCCTAATGCCTATATTCCATACAATGAAGTCACAGCCAGAGGCCAATAGTCTTATCCTCCTCATCTTATTTGGGACATTTTGACCTTGACTGTGTGACAGAAGTTTGCTTGGGGGTGTAAAAATTATTCCCTTTATTTAAAGAGGTTCTACTGAAAACAGTTCTTCACCCATTTTTTTTGTTGTTGTTTCCCTTTCCTTTATTTTCTAATAGAGTGGAAATATCCCATTCCAATGTTAACTTCTTTTCTTTCCTCCTTTTTTTTTCTAATTTCTATTTATCATTCCCTTGCCCTTATGGGCAAGATCATTCAGACCCTGTGGTTTCACTCATATGGGCTTTTAGTTTCATAGACTAGTAAGACTGTCTTTTGATAGCTAGAAATGTGTTCATTAACTTGAGGGACTGCATGCTAAATGGTCTCCCATGCAGTCTTCATTTCTCTTGGGTATATACAAAGTTATGTAGAGACAACTTGCTCTGTAAACCCGAGGTATAGCATCATTTTTTAATGCCTCTATTGAGACATAATTCACACATTTAAAGTGTAGAATTCAGTGGGTTTTAGTATGATATTCACAGATTGTGCCGCTATCATCAATGATTAATTTTAGAATATCTTCCCCCCTAAAAGGAAACTCCATACCCTTTTGCAGTCACACTCCACTCACTTCCATGACTCTCTAGCCCCTGACTACCTCAGATCTGTTTTGTCCCTATGGATTTGCTTGTTTGGGACATGTATTTATATAAAAAGCTAGTGACCAGAATGCCTGAATGACCAAAACGACCGGTCACTATGACACCCACTGTGGCCAGTGAACAGGACCAATCTGGGGATGGGGCCAGCTGGCCAACCTCTTGTGGCCTCTCCCCCAAGTGGGCCCCGCCCCTGATCGCCCCCCCACCCCAATATGGGCCGGGGCCAGCCGCCCAACCTCCTGCAGCCCCTCCCCCTACCGGCCCTGCCCCCGATGGGCCCCCACCACCTCGATTGGCCCACAGTCCCTCCCCCCAGCTGGACCTGCCCCTCATTGTCCCTCCACCCCAATATGGGGTGTGGCTGGCCAACCAACCTCCCATGGCCCCTCCCCCACCACTGACCCCTGGTTGACACCCCACCGCATTTGGGGGTGGGGCTGGCCAGCCCACAGCCCCTCCCCATGGCCAAACCCACCCCCAATCGGACCCCCCACCTGAATTGGGGGTGAGGCTCACTGGCCAATTGCCAGCAGCTCTTCTCCCCAGCTGGCCTGGCCCTGATAGGGCCCCAATCAGGGCGGGCTGGCCGGCCAACCTCCTGCCATCTCCTCCTCCCGACAGGCCCGGCCCCGATCTGCCCCGATTGGGGCCGGGCCCGCTGGACCCCACCCATGCATGAATTCATGCACTGGACCTCTAATCTTATATAAATGGAATCATATATGGTCCTTTGTGACAATCTCCTTTCACTTAACATAATGTGCTCAACGTTCATCTGTGTTGTAGGATGTATCAGTACTTCATTACTTTTAATTGCCATCTGATATGGAAACACATTTTGTTTATACATTCATGAGCTGATGGACATTTGAGGCATTTTCATTTTTTTACTAGTATGAATAACACTGCTATGAACATTCATGTGTGAGTTTTGCATGGAGGTATGCTTTCATTTCTCCTGGGTATATACCTAGGAGTGGGATTTATGGGTGATTATAATAACTCTATGTTTTACCATTTGAGGAGCTGTCTGACTGCTTTCCAACATGACTATACCATTTTACAATCCCACCAGCAGTGCACTAAGTTTCCAGTTTCTCCACATCCTTGTCAACACTTACTATTATCTGTCTTTTTTATCTTAGCCATCCTGGTAGGTATGAAGTACTTAATTTTGTTATAGTTTTTTGATTTAAACAAAGGCACATGAAAAGGTGATTAATTGCTTTACAACACTGTTTCCTGTAGTGCTTTTTTAAAAAAATAAATCACAAAACCACCTATGTATTTGAAACAGTATTCTTTAAAAAATATATAGTTCACTGTAGTCTGCACATTCCAGCAGTATCCATTACAAAAAGTAAAGTGCACACAAAGCTCCCCCCTCCTCTCCTTGCCTAGGACCATGTGTCTGCCTGAGTATGGAGGCCCTGTGCTACCGTTGCAGTTAGGAGGACGTGCAAGGGGTCCCCCAGCTCAACAGCTCTTTAGTCCTTGCACTTGGCAGCAAGACTCCGAGAAGGCCAGAGGGCATGTGGCCACAGGTCCCTGCTTGTGTTTCTGAGTTAACTTGACATAAAATATCCAGTGAATCATGGAATGCAATTCAGAAACTCCTCCCCCTTCCCTGAGGGCCGTGGATCCAGATTGACCTGGGTGTGGCCTTTGTTGAATCTGTTATGCCTGAAGAAGTGATGTTTAGGCCAAGATATCCAGGATGATAGGAATTAGGTTGGTGAGGAGAAGGAGAAAGCACTCCAGAAAGAAAGACTAGTTTGTGCAATGATCTTAAAGAACTAAGAGGCATATCAGGTTCAAGTCACTGAATAAAGGAAGTCCAGAGTGAGTGAGGTGGAGAGTGGAATAAGAGGCATTTGGAGAAATGGGTAGGAGTGAGCAAGAAGAATTGCAGGGTCTTGTAGGCCACAGAGTAAGAATATTAGACTGTAACCTAGAAACAAGAGGAAGCTATTAAAGGATGTTAAGCAGTGGGTGTGTGTGTGTATGTGTTATGATCCTCATCTCTAAAAAAGACATGATGATATTGTGTTATAGCCTTTTGGACACTCAGGAGGTTTTTTTATTGCCGGAATGCGCATAGGGTCTCCAGCCCCGGATATCTTGTCAACCCTGGTCGGAAGAATTTATGGCTGCCTACTGTGAGATCCTACCACTTTAAAGTATGCTTGTAGCTGTTCCTGACTCCTCCTACTCTGGCACCTGCTGAATAGCAATTACTACATCTCCCAGCTAACTAGCAACAGAGAGAATCTCATTGACTTAGCTTGAGCAATAGCATTCATGCTGGGAAAACCCTCTCCGCATGCTTCCTCATAAGCCCCTACTGATTGGGTGACTGTTTGATAAGTCTTGCCCCGCCCCAGACCAATCAGCTATGGCTAAGGGTGGGCCTGTAGTATTTAAGAAGCCCCCAGTGGCTGCTAACCTTAGCAGAGGTTGACTGTGGGCACGGGAAGGACTTTGTTGCTTTTCTCTGTAACAAACAAGCAAATCACGGCCAAGAGCAACATTTTTTTTTAAGTCCCCATCTGAGCATATTTTTTTCATTGATTTTCTTTTTTTAATTTACATTCTTTATTGTTGAAAGTATTACATATGTCTCCTTTTTCCCCAATTGACCTCTCCCTGGCCATTCCCATGCCCCAGCACATGCCCTCAGCCCCCTACTGTCTGTGTCCATTGGTTATGCTCACATGCATGCATATAAGTCCTTTGGTTGATCTCTTACCCCCCCGCTCCCCCTGCCTTCCTTCTGAGGTTGTACAGTCTGTTCCATGCTTCTATTTCTTGGGATCTATTTAGTTCATCCGTTTATGTTGTTCATTATATTCCACAAATGAGTGAGATCATGTGATATTTACCTTTCTCTGGCTTATTTCGCTTAGCATAATGTTCTCCAGTTCCATTCATGCTGTTGCAAATGGTCTTTTTTACAGCAGCATAGTATTCCATTGTGTAGATGTACCACCACGGGTTTTTAATCCACTCATCTGCTGATGGACACTTAGATTCTTTCCAAATCTTAGCTATGGTGAATTGTGCTGCTATGAACATAGGGGTGCATATATCCTTTCTGATTGGTGTTTCTAGTTTCTTGGGATATATTCCTAGGAGTGGGATTACTGGGTCAAATGGGAGTTCCATTTTTAGTTTTTTGAGGAAACGCCATACTGTTCTCCACAGTGGCTGCACCAGTCTGCATTCCCACTAGCAGTGCAGGAGGGTCCCTTTTTCTCCGCATCCTCGCCAGCACTTGTCATTTGTTGATTTGTTGATGATAGCCATTGTGACAGGTGTGAGATGGTACTGCATTGTTGTTTTGATTTGCATCTCTCAGATGATTAGTGACTTTGAGCATGTTTTCATATGTCTCTTGCCTTCTGTATGTTCACTTTGGAGAAGTGCATATTGAGCTTTCAGATTGCGAAGAACACCGCAAAGGTAAAGGCGAAAAAGCTGCAAGTGCAGGCAGCCCTTCCCCTCTCATCTCGCCCTCCTGGTGGCCAACAGGGGGGTGGGTAGGTGGGGGAGGGTGTCAATGTTCCGGGAAGGCAATGTCCCAGCTGAGCGGGGCCAGTCTGGTTGGATCTGAGCGTGTAGGGGAAAAGTGCGGGTTCCGGGGCGGGGTGGGGGGGGGCAGGCATTCCACTTTGCGAAGGGCCACCTTTAAAGGGCCTTCTGAGCGAAGGAAACCTTCGTTCAGAACCTTGCTGGGAATAAAGAGTCTGAAGAGTAATTTTCCATCCAAATTTGATGATCCTAGAATTTGCATGGGATCAATATCTACAGAAGAAAAAAAGGGCTGGTTTTAAGAAAAGTAAAATATTTATAGGATTTTCTTTAGGAAGGCATGTGATAAAGGAACTTAAGAATGAAGTCTGGATATATTCTTCCAATGTCATGTGTTTTATTAATGATCAGCTGCTGGGTGATGCACTTGAACTTCAGAAATGGGCCCACAAGGTGTGGGATATGGTTGACTCTAAGCCCCCTGCACTTTATGGGGCACTTACTGTGGATTATTCTACTAAATTCTTTTTTTAAAAATATTTTATTGATTTTTTACAGAGAGGAAGGGAGAGGGATAGAGAGTTAGAAACATTGATGAGAGAGAAGCATCGATCAGCTGCCTCCTGCACACCCCCTACTGGGGATGTGCTTACAACCAAGGTACATGCCCTTGACCGGAATCGAACCTGGGACCCTTTAGTCCACAGGCTGATGCTCTATCCAGTAAGCCAAACTGGCCAGGGCAATTCTACTAAATTCTTAAGACACACGAAGCATGGTTTTATGTTCTTGGATATTTCTATTGATCTTTATCCAATTGGAAGGTTGGTTTTTGAGCTCTACTGTGGTACCTGTCCCAAAACATGTAAAAATGTTCAGATCTTGTGCACAGGAAAAGCAGGGTTTTCTCAAAGTGGCATCAGGCTACATTATGTCGGTTCGATTTTTCCTTGAATAATAAAGAATGCTTGGCTACAAAAAGGAGTGGCTGCAAAAGGAGATGGTGGAGAGTCGATTTATGTGCCAACATTTGAAGATGAAAGCTTTTCAATTCCTCATAATAAAAGGGGATTTCTTGGAATGGTCAACAAAGGCCGTCACAGCAATGGTTCACAGTTCTACATCATGCTACAATCAGCTCCCTAGCTAGATAAAAAACATGTGGCTTTTGGGCAATTGATTGAAGGAACAGAAGTTCTTCAACAACTAGAATTGGTTACAACAGAGAATGAAAGACCAATACAACAATGTATAATTATTGACAGTGGAAATTTTTATGCTTGATTTTCAAATCAATATTTTCCAAATTTATTATGTATCTGATCAGCTGTTTATAGATTTAATTAAACCATGCTTGATTATAAAAGAAAAAGAAAAAGAAAAGTGTCTATTTAGGTCCTTTGCCCATTTTTTGATTGGATTGTTTATCTTCCTTTTGTTAAGTTTTATGAGTTCCCTAGAAATTTTGGAGATTAAACCCTTGTCAGATATAAGATTGGCAAATATGTTCTCCCATGCAGTAGGCTCTCTTGTTTTTTAGAGTGGAGGGGAGAGGGAGAGACAGAGAGAACCACCGATGTGAGAGAGACACATTGATTGGTTGCCTTCCACATGCACTCTGACTGGGCCGCAGACCAAGCCTGCAAGCAAGGTAAGTGCCCTTGACCAGAATCAAACCCAGGACCCTTCAGTCCCAGTGTCGACACTCTATCCATTGAGCCAAACCAGCTAGGGCCAAGAGCAACATTTTAAAAATATCTTAGCCCTAGCTGGTTTGGCTTAGTGGATAGAGCATCAGCCTGTGGACTGAAGGGTCCCAGGTTCGATTCCGGTCAAGGGCACATACCTGGGTTGCAGGCTCAATCCCCAGTAGGGGAGTGCAGGAGACAGCCGATCAATGATTCTCTCTCATAATTGATGTTTCTCTTCCTCTCTCCCTCTCTCGCTGAAATCAATAAAAATATATTTAAAAAAATAAAAATATCTTGCAGAGTTGTGGCAAGGATAACAGGTATCGTAGGTGAAAGGTATGCAATATTTGCCACACTGTTTATAGCAATTCTTGTCCCATAGTGTGCATTGTGAAGTGTGTTGCCATACTTGTTATTAGCCATCTACTTCTACCCACCCCACACACTTACACGCATCACTTCAGTAGAATCTTCTTGGCAGGTTACCAGGCTTGGGTCTTAATCTCTGACACAAGATCCCATGATAACACCTTTGACCCACAGATGAATGATTTATAGGTCTATTTTCATAGTTTAAAAAAAGTTATATTATTGAAGTCATTTGCTTTTTTAAATTATTAATCTTACTGCTTCCTCCAACATTTTCTTGAATAGCATTTAATCATGTTTGGGTTAAGTGATTTATAGTTACCTCACAAATTCCAGTCTCAAGATTAAAGTTACTCACAAATTCCTTAAGACATTCATTGTGCTAACAGAAATTTAAAAAAAAGAATACTATAGGACATAATTTCTGTATTTGATTCCTCCATGCTTTTATTGAATTCCATCACATACCTCCACCTCATTCACCCTCAAAGGGCCAACAAGCATATATAGCATACATGCCATTGTCCAAAAATGACATGAAAACATGCTCAAAATGACTAGCCATCAGAGAAATGCACCCTGTAGGGTGGTAATAATAGAAATGATAATAACAAATGTTGGCAAGAATATGGGAAATTGGAACCCTCATACACTGCTAGTAGGAATGTCAAATGGTGCAGCCACTGGAAAACAATCTGACAGTTCCTCAAAAAGTTAAACATAGCCCTAGCTGGTTTGGCTCAGAGGATACTAGTAGAGCGTCGGCTTGTGGACTGAAGGGTCCTGGGTTTGATTCTGGTCAAGGGCACATAGCTCAGTTGCAATCTCCTCCCCGGCCTGGGCCCTGGTCGGGACTGGTGCAGGAGGCAACCAATCGATATGTTTCTCTTACATGGATATTTCCCTCTGTCTTTCCCTCTCTCTAAAAGTCAATGGAAAAATATCCTCAGGTGAGGATTAACAACAACAAAAAGTTAAACATAGAGTTATCATAGGATTCAGCAATTCCACTTTGGGGTATATAGCCAAGAGAAATGAAATATGTGTCCACATACAAACTTGTACATTAATGGTCCTAGCAGCATTATTCATAACAGCCCAATATGGAAACAATGCAGATGTCCATTGACTGATGAATGGGTAAATAAAATGTAGTCTCTCCTTCTAATGGGCTATTATCTACACTAATAAAAAAGAAACATGCAAATTGACCATCACTTTGCAACACCCACCAGCCAATCAGGAGTGAGTATGCAAATTAACCTGACAAAGATGGCGGTGGCCCCGTCCCCCAGCCGCTCCGGGCCTCTGGGCAGCAGGCATGCAGGCGCGGAGTGGCTGTGCAGGATGGGACAACTGCTAGGAGGGGGAGGGCAGGGGCGGAGGGAGCTACAGAAGTGGCACTTCAGCTGCAGTGAAGACTGAAGACTCCGGCCAGAGCAAAGACTGAAGGTGGTGGCCAGAACAAAGGCCTGGGTCCCGGGTGCCAGAGGAAAACCAGTGCCGGCAGCCAGGGGAAGGAAGGCCTATTGCACGAATCTTGGTGCAACGGGCCTCTAGTGTGACAATAAAAAGGAATGAAGTACTGATACATGCTATAGCATGGATGAACCTTGAAAACACAATAGGCAAATCGAGGGGGAGAGAAAGAGAGAGAGAGAGAGAGAGAGAGAGGGAGAGAGAGAGTAGGCGGGTGGTTCCTTGGGGCTGGAGGTGGGAGAAAATGGGGAGTGACTACTAATAAGTATGGGGTTTCTTTTCAAGGTGATAAAAATGTTCTAGAACTGGAAATGTTCTAGAATTTAGTATATTCTTTGGCATTTAGTATATTCAAAGAGTTTTGGGTAAAAGCACATGCTTAAATGCATGAATTATATAGCATAAAATATGTAGTATATAAGTTATATCTCTCAATTTATAAAGTGATTATAAAGTGATCAATAAAGTGATTATAAAGAACAAGCAATGCTAGACTTAAACAGTGTATTCCACCGTAAGGTAATTGTCTAGGCACGTTTACTTATGAAACAAAAGCTCCCCCATTATTTATTTACGTGTTGCTTTGCCATATATATACTTAAGAAACTTCTCTGTATCCTTAGAATATGTATGTGACAGCCAGTTTATTTTACGTCTTGGGAAACAAACAGAAAGAGTAAGGACTGTTTACACTAGCATAGCCTGGCCTTTCGCTGGAGACTGGGATATATTTGAATGCCCCAAACCCACATATTAATCAGGGCCAATGTGCTGGAAGCAACCATGACTGCCAACTACAAGAAATTAGGATGCATTTTATGTGGACATTCGTAGGCAAATGTGGCATAATCTATTTAACTGGGGTGGTGGTGGTGGTGGTGGTGGTGGTGGTGGTGGTGGTGGTGGTGGTAGTAGTATGTGTTTATAGCAAGCTCAGTCAAAATGCCCTAGGCCAAACAGAAGATCAATATCTTTGATAATGCATTCTTGCATGCTCTCAGTAATTCAAGGATTGCTTTTCCCAGCTGATGCCCAGTTTCATCTTCTGTTGCCAGAGGATCAGGAATGGGAAAAAGAAGTTTCCTTCCAATATCTACTCTGTATCAAACATTTTACTCAATGCCTAATATGTGTACTTTCTAATCCTTAGAACAACTGTTTAACTAGGTTTATTTACCACATTTTAGATGACAAAACTGAGGCTTACAGAGGCTAAATTTCCCAAGGTCACAAAGATAGCAAATGGTGGAGTTGGGTTTTGAACCCATGTTAGCTAATTCAAAAGGTCATATCACACTCCTTCATGATAAGCTGTTTTTCATCTTCCTAAGGAGAAATTATATCCTTTACTTTTTTGTTATTGAATTAATGATAATCATTTATAAAACAGAAGCAAAAATTCATTATTTGATTAGAAACTGATTATACAGCAATTTCTGTATTTAGATTAGGAACCAAGGATTAATAATTTCTATGCAAGAGCTTAGCCATTCAAATTCTAAAATTAGTTCTTTTTTCCCTGTGAATATATAAAATCCTATAGTAAACAATTTTTTAAAATTAGTTAATTTATTATTAATTTTTTCTTTTCATTGAATAATTTTCAGAATGCCAGACTACAGAAATGACTAATGATTAAAAAAAAAAAAAGAAAGAAAAGAAAGAAAAAAATTCTCCTGAGAAGTAGAGTTGAGATCCAGAGCATGTGTTTTTACCCAATGATGTCACATCTTTCATGGATCCTTACAGAAGAAAAGAGACATGCCAACCCATCCGTGATAGGTGCATGAGAAGCTCATCTTGCGAACTTGAATGTGTGGAATTATAAGCAAACAAGGGGAAAGTAAAGAGTAGAGCGATAGAGATCACCTTGTGGCAGCATTCCGGTCTCCTGGGACTCCAGGGTGGGCACCCATGTTCACTTGGTGGTGGAGGAGAGAACAGTGGGATAGCACTTTGCCCGCGCTGTTGACAGTGGAAAAGAGAGAGGGCAGCAAAGAGGCAGGACCAAGAACTGCTCTAAGATTGCAAGAGAAGTAGCCCCTCATACTTGGCCCATAAGGACACTGAGTGCCATATTGAAAAGACATTGTGAGTCATAATGGATTGTCAGTGTGGATGGCTGGAGACACATTCACTTCATGTGGTAATACTGTGACATACCCATTCAGCTCTGTATTTTACCTGTAATTATGCCTGTAAGACTCACTGGTTCAATGGTTTTAAAAGACAAGGAAATGTCTCCGTTAGAAACAGAAAAGCTCTTAACCTAAGATGGTTAGAGCATCAACTCTGGGCCACCCAGGATGTGTGCTTATCTGGAATGACTCATTCCCAGATGATCCAGGGCCGCTGAAGAGTTGCTATCCTGGGGCCTGAAGAGCTGCGACCTGCTCTTTTTAAAATTATTTTTGAGACATTTTTCCTTCCTGAGGTTACCCACAGCAGCATCTTTTGATTGCGTTCTCTTTGAGCTCTAGATTAGAAAAAACCTAAAACCACCCACAAGCACAAAATTTCTCAAGATGAGGCTTTTAGGGTCATAAAACTTACGAATTGTGAAGAGAATTTGTTTCCCGTTGACAGGCAGTGTTACTTTCATTGAGTCTAATTACACGGAATCGATTTTGGATGGATTAAACAAATGCACAGCAAATGACTATTTTCATATTTCAATTTATATGTTGCATTAAAAAGACTGAGGATTGACTGGAATATATTAAAGACTTAACTGTTCATGAGTCTCACACTCATCTTTGGAACCTTGTTTGGGTGGGTTGTATGGAGTCAGATTGTAAGGCTTTGATGCAAAGATGATCTTGTTTCCAACCTGAAGACTCCTTGCTACTAGGATAGGTTCTGGAGCCAAAGGTTACTGTGGTGGACAGTGGTGGGGCACAAGCCAGATTAGCAATGGGAAATGCAGAGTAGAGAGGCTCATCAGAGGGATGAGGAAGATGGCTTTTGCCTCTGACCAGGGGGGAAGCAGTCAGGTGGTGGTGGAAATGGAGAGGGGATGCAGAAAAGCAAGGAGTAGCAGGAAAGCATGGGGCAGGGGCGCTCAGCAAGCCTAACATTTGCATTCATAGAGTCAACATATTCTCCTCTCCTGCCTTGTTCAGGCCTGGCCTTTCTCCATCCATGTGTCGTTTGGAAACGTTGCAGGATACTCGACATTAGCACCTAATTATGAGCCTGTTTCGATGTTAGAGCCTGTTTCATCTCTGCTTTAATATGGTTTAAGTATGTCTGAAAAGGAAGAAAATTTACTTACATTGTTAACCATCCCTTTTCACGCCTCCAAAAGGAAGATTAGTTTATCCAGCAGATTTTGCCAAGAAGGCAGTGAATGAAATTTCAGTTTTCAACTCTGTTTGAAGTTAACATTTTGCGATAGAGAGCCAAGCTCAGTCAAGCAACACTTTCCTATGAAAGCGTCTTTGAGCCCAACATAAATCATGCCTTAAAGGAACATTCAGCCTGCAGACCAGTGCTGTCCAACAGAAATGTAATCCAAACCACATAGGTAGTATTCAATTTTCTATTAGCCACATTTAAATAAGTAAAAACCCCACAATAATATATTTTATCTAATATAGCTGAAGTATTATCATTATAGTAATATATTTTCAATAGAAAAATTACTAAGGAAATATGTGCTATATATATTATTTTTTCATTTCAAGTATTTGAAATAAGATATGTATTTTATGCTCATGCCACATCTTAATTACAATTGGCTGCATTTCAAGCACTCAATAGTCACAATGGCTAGTGGCTACCATATTTGATATCGGGGCTTCAGAGAATTGAATTAGGAGCTAAGAGATGACAGGTTTGACTCAGTGCTCTGCTCGGAAGTTTTCATATTAATTAGTGGAATTCTCCACTATCCCCCATGCCTGTATCCCAGCTCTGGGCACCCCGGAACCATATTTCTTTTCTCCCCTGAAATAGTCAGGATTTCGTATCTCCATGGGTGTGGTCGGTATGGAGCCATGTTTTCTTGTTGCATGGTAAAATCCGACTCTGTTCTCTGCTGGTATTCTCAGTTTTGTTTTTTTTTAATATTTTTTTGTTGATTTCAGAGAAGAAGGGAGAGGGAGAGAGAGAGATAGAAACATCAATGATGAGAGAGAATCATTGATCGGCTGCCCCCTGCACACCCCCTACTGGGGATTGAGACCACAACTTGGGCATGTGCCCTTGACCGGAATCGAACCTGGGACCCTTCAGTCCGCAAGCTGATGCTCTATCCACTGAGCCAAACCTGCTAGAGCCCTACTTGGCTTTGAATTTAAGCCCCTTGGCATGCCCACACTGAACAGCCAACGCAAACTATTGTTTGCAATGATACCTGTTCCTTTCTAAAAAGATAAAGGGAGCAATCTGATTTGCACTTAGTACAAGGTGTTCAAGTGCAATTACCTCCTTGTTTTGGCAGTCCCCCTCCACAACTGCTGGGGTGTGTCTTCATCAGCTATATAAATAGGAGTTGCCCACCTCCTAAATAAGGTGTGAAATGCTGGAGGTAACCTAGGCATCCTCCCACACCCTGCCACAATTGATGCCCAATTATTCCCCCAGAACACCTAAGCCTTTATGTAATAGGGCCCTGGGAAGAAGGGAAGTGGCAGGCAAAAGTGCAATAGATATTTCAACTATCGCTCATGTGTGAAACATTTAGATTTGGCATTTATGTGTAAGACTCTTTGCTTCCATTTTCAGGGTTTGTTACATTGCAGGCATGGTTTGGTGTTGCCAAGGCAGCATCTTGGATCTGATGTTCATGGGCAGAGTCAGAACTTTCTAGAACCTCCTGATACAAGCACAGTTATGGACAAAGCCATCCTAGAAGAGAGGTGACTCCTGTTTGATGAAGCCCAAGTTCTTATCTTGCAAAATGGAGATGGCACTCTTCTATTTTGTTAATTATTTTCCTGTATAGAGCTTTGCTTAAATTAGGCATAGGCTCAAAGCATGACTCACTGACAGTCTATATTTTTTAGAAATGTTCAAAGAGGATGGAACCAAAATGAATGGAAAACTTTTTGCATGTTTGAGCTTTTTTTTAATCTGTTAATAATTTGTAATTTTTTAAAGTGACACAAACGTAGAATCTTATGTACAGCGTAATCATGTGGCGAAGAGCTTGACATTCAGATCCTACATTTCTGGGCAATGCCATCCTTTGAGTCTGTATTTGGAACTGGGCATGGTTTCAAATCCTGACTCTGGAACATACTAAATGGGCAACTTCGAGTTCCTTCTTTGTGAGCCTTGGTACTATCATCTCATAATAGGGTCAGCAAAACTATCTCACAGGGCTGGAGTCAGAATTAAGTAGGATGATGTACATAAAGTACTTGAACAGTGATTGGGACAAAGTAAACCCTCAATAAATACTCCATTTTAAAAATTAACATGTTATCAGATGTCTTTCATATATATAAAACACATAATGTACTAGCTTTGAAACCTAATTATTCTTCCATAACATGAATTTAACCAATTACACATTTTTATTCAAGTCAACAAACATTTGATGAGTTTGGATAGTGCCCAAGAACCTACTGTTGAGCGATGAGGGGTACATTTAATGCTAAGTGTTGAGTATCCTACCATCCTACTCTGTGAATGGCTGTTAGGTCATAGCTTCCTTCCAATAGCTCTTAGAATGTAATCCCTGTGGTCCTCAATTGGGGCAATTTTGCCCTCCCTTCTTTCAGGGACAATGTCTGGAGACAAATGGTTGTCACACTGGGGGAAGGGTGCCAAGGGCATCTAATAGGTAAGAGGCCAGGGATGCTGCTCAACATCCTACAGTGCACAGAACAGCCCTCCACAGAGAATTGTCACACTCTCAATGTCAATAATGCCAAAGTTAAGAAACCTTGAATCTGGCCTACCCCTCTCTACCCCATTCCTGTTGTACAAAATCACACACTCCAAATTGGCAGTAGGTAAAACACCACTTGATGGCCAAGGAGAGCAAATATTTCAAACAACTAATGCCTTACTGCCTCTCCTCTCCCCTCTTCTTTCTACAACTCACTCTATTCTACTCCAAGCAATTTATTATCTTGCATAACTATCTCACACTTCTCTTCCCTCCTCCTCCTAAATGTTGGCGAGAAATTTCAAAAATATATGTTGTTTGACTCTTGCTCTTTCTGTTTTGTATGGAGACAAAAACTACTTACATTATAATCAAGGGTGAAACACCATATTAAGACCAACTTCTATCAACTTTTAAGCCCTTAAAATTGTCCCAAGGTCCCTTTGGTCTCATATCTCTTTTCTAATCTTTCTCTTAAATCTGTTCTGTGGCATCAGGTTTCAAGGTAAACAGAGTAGTCTCATTCAATATTGTTCTACTGTCTTATGTAATCAAGTAGTGTCATTGCTTTCTATGGTTCTTCCTTGCATGAGTAATAAATTTCAGCGGAAATGTGGGTTAAATGGATTTTTCAGGTTAAGCTCAGAACACCGGTAATCTTTTACCACATGGTTTTAAGAGAAAATGTTTATTGAGTTTCTTAAGAATTGATTGAAAAATTAAGTTTTAAAATATTACCCACCACTGGGGGTTGCCTGATTATTGTCATCTTATTCATAATGACTCCCCATAGTGTCAATATTCATGTGTGCAGATGGAATAAAAACATGATGATAATCCCACCATGTGTAGCTTTAAATGCTCATTGCTTTGCCTTTTTGCAGCCAGAGCAGGTTTTTATAGAAACAGTTTCCTGTTGTGGTCTGAGAGGGCATCAGCATTTCATAGTATGCCAGCCTATAAAGAAACACCCTGAAAAACCACTGAAAATGTAAAGGGTCAGAATAATTTATTGACTAGTAGTAAAACACGTCTAATAGGTGTGCTCTGGTAAATCTGTTCTCCCAGCATCATTCACACTCTAGACCAGTGGTTCTCACCTAGGCGTTTTTGCCCCCAGGGGACATTTGGCAAAGTCTGGAGACATTTTTGGTTTTCACAGGTCAGGTGGGGGTGGTGCACTATTAGCATCTGGTGGGTAGAAGCCAGGGATGTTGCTCAACATCCTGCAATGCACAGGATAGCTGCCCCCCCCCCCCCACCACATAGAAGCATCCAGCCCTAAATTTTAATAGTGTGATATTGAGGAACCTGCTCTAGACATTACATATTTTTCTAGAGTTTATATTTTCTCTTTTTATATTTTACTAGAGGCCTGGTGTACAAAATTTGTGCATGGGGTGGGGGGGTCCCTCAGCCTGGTCTACACCATCTCCAATCTGGGACTTCTTGGGGGATGTCCGACTGCTGGCCTGATCGCCCCCATCTTGCCCCCCTGCCAGCCTGATCGTCCCTAACTTGCTCCCATGAGGCCTGATCGCCCCTAACTTGCTCCCCTGCCGGCCTGATTGCCCCTAAGCGCCTCTGCCTTGGCCCCCGGCCTAAGCCACAGTCTGGCCTCCCTCTGTGGGAGGTGACCTGGCAGATCAGGGGAAGGCACCGCCCCCATTACCCTGCTGCTGCTGCTGCCACTGCCGGCCTGAGCCTGGGCCCTTTCACAGCCGCCGCAGCTGCCTGAGCCTCGGCCCTCGCAGCCACTGTGGCTTTGTCTAGAAGGACATCCAGAAGGTTGTCTGGAAGACGTCCACTCTAATTAGCATATTACTCTTTTATTAGTATAGATTGATTTCAGAGATGAAGAGAGGGAGAGAGAGAAATAGAAACATCAATGATGAGAGAGAATCATTGATCTGCTGCTTCCTGCACACTCCACACTGCTAATCGAGCCCATAACCAGGGCAAGTGCCCTGACTGGGAATCGAACCTCAGCCTTTTGGTTCATAGGTCAATGCTCAACTACTGAGCCCTGCCAACTGGGCTATATTTTCTCTCTTCATTTATGGTTTTGTCCAGGCTATGAGACCATCTATATAAAAACAGTCTGGTCATGAACAGTCTGGACATAAAGCTGTGAAAGTTGAAGTCAAGGTGATACCTATATCTACGGGCTGTCAGAGGGCATTTGTTTATTGGGTGGGAGGCTGGATTAGCCACCCTTGGATGGCCTTCTGATCTCCAAAATTCCATACTTTCTCTCTTTTGCCCCATAGAGCTCTGTTTCAGCAAGAATTCCTCTCCAAGTTTGTGATCATCATGACCAGCCTCTTCTCAGATCCCACCATCAGACCCAAGTAGAATATTTTTGGAATGTTGATGAATGTGTTGAGAATGTTATTTTTAAATAGCTTTCTGCTATGCAACACCATGATACTGTCTCCTGAATGGAGCTCATTCCAAGTGGAGGCACAACCTCGAATGTCTAATAGTAAACTATCAAAAACTCAACGGCTCTAGGAGTTTCCAAATCTATTCACGTGACTAGGAGCTGCCACTGCTGTTCCCCTAGACCAGCCGTGGGCAAACTACGGCCCACGGGCCGGATCCGGCTGTTCTATGCAGTTCTCTTGTTCTCCCCTCCGCTCCTTTACTTTGAATTTATATTAGTTCACACAAACACTCCATCCATGCTTTTGTTCCGGCCCTCCGGTCCAGTTTAAGAACCCATTGTGGACCTCGAGTCAAAAAGTTTGCCCACCCCTGCCCTAGACACATAGACATCCCCCTTCTTGAAATTTAGATCCTCAAATATTAGAAAAAAATAGAATACTGCCCAGTCATAGGACAAGTATAATTACACAGTGAAAGGTCAAGTTAGGTTAATGTTAAACATTAAGAGTCTAATATTGAAATTTCTGGATGAAATGAAGGCTGTCTGGGATTTCTTTTAATAATCTTCTGGGGTAGAAATCTAAAAGTCAATCTTTGCCCTAGCCAGTTTGGCTCAGTGGATAGAGCGTTGGCCTGCGGACCGAAAGGTCCAGGGTTCGATTCCAGTTAAAGGCATGTACCTTGGTTGGGTTGTAGGCTCCTCCCCAGCCCAGGCCCTCATTGGGGCATGTGCAGGAGGCAACCAATCGATGTGTTTCTCTCATGTCCATATTTCTGTCTTTGCCTCTCTCTTCCACTCTCTAAAAATCAATGGAAAAATATCCTCAGGTGAGGATTAAAATAAATAAGTAAGCAAAGAAGTAAAAATAAAAGTTAATCTTTTAAAGCCACAGGTGTGAAAGTAGAGGCTTAGATGTCTCGCATTTTGGGTGCCTTCTTTAGCTGTGAATTCCACTGGGAGCAGAGGCAGACATGGTTTTTAGCAGGGGAGGACACAGATTCACTGCTGAAATTATTGCAATGTATGCTGGCCTTTCTACTCATGATTGGGACAATGACCAGCTTCACTTTGTCATCTTTCTTTCATCCAAAATGCCTTCCCTCCTCCTACCGAAATCCAATGCATTCCTGAAGACCTAGCTCATGTCTCACGTTCTCCCGGAGGTCTCTGAAGATCTCCTCAACTTTAGTGACCTCTCTCTCTCTTTACTGGCCTCCTGCACCCATGCCTCTTTGGTATCTTTTTTAAAAATGGAGATAGAATTCACATGTTATAAAACTCACCATTTTAAAGTGTATAATTCGGTGAATTTTAGAACAGTCAGTGTTGTGCAGCCATCACCACAGGTTTTAGAGCATTTTTCCTCACCTCCAAAGGAAAGGCTGCAGCCATTAGCAGTCACTCCCTTGCCATTTCCCTTCAGTACTCTACCCCAGCTCTGACCACCACTGTCTGCTTTCTGCCTTTTCTGGATATTTCATATAAATGGGATCATAGACTATGTGAATTTTTGTGCCTGGCTTTTTTCATTTAGCACCATGTTTTCCAGGTCCATCCATGTTGTATCATGCATTAGAACTTCATTTCTTTCGAAGTAAGCATCTATTGTATAAATAGACATTTTGTTTATCTACTCATCAGTTGATGGACATTTGAGTTTCCCCCCACTTTTTGTTGTTATGAATGATGCTACTATGAACGTTCGTGTGCAAGGTTTTGTGTAGATATATGTTTTCATTTCTCTTGAAATGAAATATTCCTAGGAGTTAAATTACATGGTCATCATGTTTATTCGTTTACAGAACTGCTAACCTGTTTTCCGAAGTGGCTGAACCATTTTACATGGCCAATGACAGTGCATAAGGGTTCTGATTTCATCCTCTCTGACATTTTGATCCACACAAGTCTGCTGATGTCATTATTTTTCTTCAGGATGAATTCTCTCATGTATGTTAGTCTTACTTCCCAAACTTGACTGCAAGCTATTTAAGATGGTGATCCATTTGTTCAGTCTTTATTCTCACAAATGTTTCTCGATTGCCTACTGTGTACCAGGAACTACTAAGTGCTAAGTCTATGAACATAAAAAAGCTCTGTTCAGTGGGGGAGGCACAATCACATCTGCCAATTTCTGGCTGACAGGTGCAGTAATGACTGCCTGTTCAAGAAACAACCTTTGCTTCCTGGGATTGATATTGATTGTCTCCCTCCCACGGTGCCATACTTACAAACACCACTCAAGCCTACTATTTAATATATTCTATTTTAGAGAAAGAACATATCTCTGTGTGTGTCCACTTTTTAGTCCAAATGTAGAAACTCTGATTTTTCTCTTGGACTTTTGGGTTTCAGTACCACTTAGTAAGTCTCTTTTAGGAAATAAATGCCAGCAATATTTCTAGCAGTAACTTTGGAAGTACAATGTGAGTTATTTTGAAATGGTGAATCATCAAGGATGTTAATTTGTTGACTTGTAAGTATAAACACTGCTTGGGAGTCTAGGCTAAGGAGAGAAATGGCACTTTCTAAAATTTTAATTCTAAAAAAAATTGTCCATATGTTGCTTTCACCTTCAGTTAATCTGGTTTTACATTTGTCTTTCTTCAACTACCAGTCAGCCGTCAAGATACTTGGAATCCCTAAGCGATGAAATGAAAGACTTGTTATACCCTAGGAAGGTACAATTATCCAATATAAGGATATGATCATTAAAATACATCTTATATTGTGCCTTTTAGTGATTTAACAGGAGTATCAAGTTGTTTTCATCTCAGTTCTTAATTACCTAATATAAAAATGTCAATGTCAGTAATTCAAAAGCAGATGAATAAAGAATTTCTTATATTTAGGAAAAAGTTATTGATATTGATCCCTTGATGCATTCAAGGGAAGAGAATGGCACTCTTATTCTAGTTTGTAAATCACATTGATTTTAACAATGACTTAAAAAGTTCTGTGATTTGTTTGAACTCTGAAAAGAGGTTTGCTTTATGGTAAAGAAAAACTAAGAATGAGTTGTGTGTTTTTATGAGATATAGATGAGTGAAATTCATATTGACTCCGTGAACATAGAAGAACAATAATATCCTCCCATGGGTTTGATATTTTATAAGCACTTACTATTTACCACACACTGGTTTAGAATTTTTATAAATACTAACTTCTTTAACTTTAGTAACAACCTTAGAGAACATGTACAATTATTCTCCCCAGGTTATATAGATGGAGAAACCGAGAGTTTCAGTAACTTGCCTGGAGTCATGCAATTTGGCATCAGAGTACCTGCTTTAAGACTGTTTCTCAGAGAGGGCAACCATTGGCTTGGTTCCAGTGTGAGGATTCTGTTGGCCTGACATCATTCCAGGGTTCAGAGGGCAGTTGGCTGCAGGTTTTGTCATAAAGCCTAGGAAAGCAATTAAATTATGTGTGGGAGATAAAACATATTAGACATTGTAACCTATATTTTCTATGGTCTTCATAATGCATTAGCCATACCACATCTGATATACTATATCATATTATTACATTTTCATGACAGGTATTAATGCTGTTGTAGTAAGCACATAGGCATATATTAGCCACATACCTAGATGCCATTCCCTTGCAGGCTACCCTTTCCCATGTGCCTCCATGGCCTAGTGATATGTGGGCTTTCCATCCCACATGGGCCTCCCTTCTCAGACCTTCAGGAACCACTAGTGCTACTAGTATTCTTGGCAGCTATTTTTCTCTCTTCTGGGTGAGGAGTATATTGAAAGGTCAGCAGTGTCCATCTGTCTCCATACTCCAAGGATGGGTCATGGAAGAGAGGTCCAAACACCTTGGACATGGCCACGGCGTGGCAGCCTGTCACTAACTTTTCTGCTGTGGAAGCAGCTTCCATGAGAAGAAGTTTATTTTATTTTATTTTTTAAATATATTGTGTAGAGGGTCCCCTGGGAAGGCACATGGGCATTCTTTAATTATTGTCAGCTGAACCCAGTGGCATCAGCAAAGCCACGCCCTGGGAACATGCCTTGCCAAAAGGGCAAGGGTGTTGTCAGCTTGACCTTCATTTCAGCTCATGGTGTGGGGAAGTGGGTTTTGATATCTAAATCCAGCCTAGCACCAGGCATGCTCACCTACTCCCAAGAATGCCAAACCTGCGCTCATCTACTTGGCAGTGGCTTCTCAAAGATGGGCCCCATTTACAAGCAGCTCCTGCTGACAGTAGCTCTTCCATGCTCTGTCATTTAGGGTGTGTGTGTGTGTGTGTGTGTGTGTGTGTGTGTGAATGGACTGAAATAATGAGTGCTATCAAACCTTCTATTTTTCCCTGCTAGCGGATCTCAAATTAAATAGGACCTTGCATGTGCTCCTAGCAGCAAGTAATAACAGCAGAGAAGACACTGGATTAAAACTAGTAATCTCCACACAGGCTCTGAGATATTTTTAAATATAGAATTTATGCTAAACAGATGTAATGAGGATAATCACAGATGTATAGGCTCCTTTAAATTTTTTTCTACATCAGTTTTATTTTTAATCTCTATTGTTGAAAGTATTACATATGTTCCCCTGTCCCCTCATTGACCTCTCCCAGCCCACCCTCACCCTCCTCACCCTCACCCCAGGCCTTCACCACCCTATTGTCTGTGTCCATGGGTTATGCATATATGCTAATAAGTTTATTGATTAATCTCTTCCCACCCATCCACCCTCCCCTGCCTCCCCTCTGAGGTTTCATAGTCTGTTCGATGCTTCTATGTCTCTGGACCTATTTTATTAATTTAAGTCAGTGTTTCTTTCTCCTCTTAGCATTCATTCCAGAATTTATTTTTAAATGGGCTGCTGTGTGCACAGTAACTTGCCTTCGAAGTACTGTGTCAGGATTTGGGCCAGTACCTAACAGGAATAACAAAATTATGAGCCCCAGGACACTGTTCATATATAATAAGCACTCAATAAATACTTTTCAAAAAATAAGTGGGCTGACCACAGTTTATTGAGTAGTAGAAAAAGATAACTTTAATCCCTGCTCACTTTGGAGGAGGGAGCAGCTACTATAAGAGGGGCAATAACCCCAGACTTCCCTTTGTTGCCTCTGGATAAAAGGACACTGGGTGGGATTGGGGGAGGGAGAGATTACCCAGGGAATTTATATGCATAGATGCATAGCCTGTGGACACAGACAATAGTATGGTGAAGGCCTGGGAGGGGTGGCTGTGGGTGGAGGGGGTCAATGGGGAAAAAACAAAGGGGACATTTGTAATTCTATTAACAATAAAGAGAAATTAATCCCTAGCTGGTTTGGTCAGTGGATAGAGTGTTGGTCCACAGACTGAAGGGTCCCGGGTTGGATTCCCAGTCAGGGCACATGCCCAGGTTGCGGGCTCAATCCCCAGTGTGGGGTGGGCAGGAAGCAGCCAATCAATGGTTCTCTCTCATCATTGATGTTTTTATCTCTCTCCCTCCCTCTCCCTTCCTCCCTAAAATCAATAAAATATATTTTTTTAAAAGTCATGTATTTTAAAGTCGTGTATTTTTTTAAAGTCATGTATTTTTAAAAAAAAAGATAAATGAAGAGAAAATAAGGACACTGAAGAGTAGTTGGGGAAACGTAGGCCATCCTAGGGGTAGCAAGATGGCTGCTACCTTAGACACCATCCAGGAATTGTCTTGTGTGGAGTCATGCCCAGAGCCAGAATGTGGTTGACTGCTTGAGCTTTAAGAGGTGTTGAAGTTCTCCTGAGATGGAGATCTGGTGTGAGTTAGAGATTCTCAACAGCTTATGGTGATTTGAAATGTTTACATTGCAACAGTCCATTGACCCTCATTCTATGGGAAGCAACTAAAACCGGGAGTGAAGCCTAATGCTTTTGCTACCAAGAGTAAAGGTTCCCTGTCTCTCAGATGATCGCAGTACTCCTACAGGGTGATTCATAGGTTACAGCATTAGAACAGCAAAGAGGAAATATTTTTACTTGGCCACGCCCTCCTTTTTAAAAACAAATATTACTATTTTTTTTTAAAAACCATATCACTGCCATAGTTTTCAGTCCTTCTCACAATTGGTTTGCTCTTTAAGCATACAATCTTTAACTGTGAAATCATTCAGAAATAATTATTTTTGGAAGGAAAATGACAAGGGAAATAGTTATGTAGTCACTTTTTTATTATCCCTGACGATTTTGCCACTGGAATTAAAATCTCATTTTAGCAAATAGCAACGGTTACCTTCCCTTTTGTGAACCATTGGAACAAAATATTTTATTAGCAAACAGAACTAAATTTTATTTCTGCATCTGAGCCTTGGGCCTCTCTTATATTTCTACTGCTGGAGCTGGCTTGCACTGGATGGGGAACGAATTTCGTATCTCTCTTCCCAACTCCATGCTCCATTTCCTCACCTTCGTACCTTGAAGTTTTCCCAGTGGGAGTGTTTACACAATGGAAATTGGTAAAGGCTACCAACCAGGGCTGCTCCCCAAAGTCAGTTATTAAGCATTTCTCTAGCACACTACTGCCCCGTTCAGTTCTCACTTTTTCTGACAAATACTCTCTGAAATGTAGTGTGTGCCGCCCTCTTTGCAAATAGAGGGTGTAATGGAAAAGGTTACTGTTTCTTGGCCTCATTACAATAATTCACATCCCCAGGTCTGCTTTTTAGTGTCTCTTTCTTCATCTTTCCCAACAGGAGGCTTCTTCCTTCTGAAAGCCTTCACTCACTACTCCTTTAACAACTCTAATGGCCCCCATCCCATGATTTAGATAACCAAATCCACTAGGTATGCATGTAGAAGAACAAATGAGAGTTTGAAGAAAGAATAAATTTGTAAATAAAATGCATAGCTTGCCTGGATGGTGTGGCTCAGTGGTTGAGTGTCGACCTTTGAACCAGTAGGTCATGGTTCGATTCCCGGTCAGGGCACATGCCTGGGTTGTGGGCTTAATCCCCAATGTGGGGCATGCAGCATGCAGCCGATCAATGATTCTCTCTCATCATTGATGTTTCTGTCTCTCTATCCCTCTCCCTTTCTCTCTGGAATCAATAAAAACATATTTTAAAGTGCATGGCCTTGGTTCGGTGCTTTTGTGGTAACTAATTTGGTTGCCAGGACTCGCTTTATGGCATTTGACCTGCACAGGCACGCGGGGCCCTGTGCTGAAAAGGGCCTCATGACTGGTTTAATGCTCTGCTGTCACCATCTTGAAATTCTGAATGCTTTTTGAGCAAGAGGTCCTGCATTTTCATTTTGCTTGGGGCCCCTTAAACTATGCAGGCAATCTTGAGAGTTGTTCAGATGTCTTTTCTGCTTCTGACTTTAGAAAGTGGAATTTGTTAGAAGTCAGAGATCTAGATCAGTGGGATGTTTCTGTATTACCCACGGATAGATGCTTGGTCAGATCAATGTGCATCCTGAATAACTAGTAAAAAAAAAAAAGTGTTTGCTCTCATTTATTATATTTTGATTTTTATAAGAGAGTGACCTCGAAAGAAAAAAGATATGCTCTAATGTTATTAATGTATTTTAAGTTTGAGTGTATAAGATTGATTCCAGTCCTTCATTTGCAAGTAAACACTTTTTGATTGTCTTATTTAATGCATACTTTGAAAATTATTTTATTGATTAGTTACATATAATAAAATTCACTGTTTCAGTGTACAACTCATTGATTAATAAATTTACGCATTGATTTTTTTCCTTTTTATTAATTTCTTTATTGATTAAGGTATCACATATTTGTCCTCATCCCCCCATTCCCATCCCAGACCCCTCCTCACACAATCCAATTTTAGAACATTTTAATCAGCCCAATGAGATCACTCATTCCCATTTGCAGTCACTTCCTATGCCCATTCTCAGCTCCAGGCAACCACCATTCTATTTCTTATCTCAAAAGATTTGCATTTTCTGAACATTTCATATAAATGGAATCATGCAATATTTGGCCTTTTGTGACTTGCTACACTTACTCAGCATCAATGGTATGGCATATAAATACATACTTTTAGGCAAAGATTCATAGGATGTATGAGGTTTGTTTAGGAGAAATAATACTCACTTATACCTTAGGTCCCCAGAACTTATTCATCTTATAAAGCTACTAGAGGCCCAGTGCATGAAATTCGTGCATAGGTAGGGTCCCTAGCAGCTGCCAGCTGCCGGCCAGGGCCTTCTTTCAGTCTTCACCGCCCCCTGGTGGTCAGCGTACATCATAGCAAGTGATCTAACTCCCAGTCGGTTGAACTCCCAAGGGGACACTTTGCATATTAGGCCATATATCAATTAATAATTGATATCATTATTAATTACAAAGAATTTCTTTTAAAATATTTTTTATTAATTTCAGAGAGGAAGGGAGAGGAAGAGAGATAAAAACACCAATGATGAATGAGAATCATTGATTGGCTGTCTCCTGCACGCCCCACACTGGGGATTGAGCCCTGCAACCCGGGCATGTGCCCTGACCAGGAATCGAACTGTGACCTCCTGATTCAATTACTGAGCCATGACAGCTGGGCTACAAAGACTTTCTTTAGGGGATAGAACTATAGGGGATTTTTTTTACACTAAATATCTGATGTGTTTTTCCCTCTTGTTCTTATTTTTTAAACAAGCATGTATTACATTTTTTGGTTTTTAAATTATTATTTTTTAATCTGTGTAAATATTTTATTTTTTCCATGTTTTGCACAGCAGTTTTATTTTTATTTATTTATTTTCATTTTTATTGAATTTATTGGGTTGGTGCAGTATGGAGATACCTCAAAAAATTAAAACTGGAACTGCCTTATGGCACAGCAATTCCACTTCTGGGAATTTATGCAAAGAAGCCAAAACACTAATTTGAAAGAATATTTGCAGCCCTGTGTTCATTGCAGCGTTATTTATAATAGCCAAGGTTTGGAAGCACCCCAAGTGTCTATCACTAGATGAGTAGATAAAAAAGCTGTGGTACATGCATTACTTTTTTAAACAGGAAAAAGTCAATATTTAAAAGACTTAAATTGTTCTCTGATAGATGTGTAATTATATCATCTCTTAGATTCCTGTTGTCCAACTTTTACAATTTTTGGAATAAATAAAAATTAAAGCTTCCATTTCCTTTAAATAAAAATTAATGATTGTTTATAAGCTGTGAGTAATACAAGTGAACTATTTCCTGAATTTGGCAGTGCCTTTTTCAGAAACTTTATATATATATATATATAATATATATAATATATATATATTATATATATATATAATATATATAAATATATATATATTTCAGAGAGGAATGGAGAGGGAGAGAGAGATAGAAATATCAATGATGAGAGAGAATCATTGATTGGCTACTTCCTGCATGCCCCCCACTGGGGATTGAGCCCACAACCCAGGAATGTGCCCTTGACCAGAATCAAACCGGAACCCTTCAGTCCACACGGGGACACTCTATCCCCTAAGCCAAACCATCTAGGGCCTTTTCTAGAAACTTCTG
This sequence comes from Plecotus auritus, assembly GCF_963455305.1. Classification (NCBI taxonomy): domain Eukaryota; kingdom Metazoa; phylum Chordata; class Mammalia; order Chiroptera; family Vespertilionidae; genus Plecotus; species Plecotus auritus. The sequence continues at coordinate 4,643,137 of NC_137784.1, read as the reverse complement.
AGTGTTTTCCACCTAGGCAATGAAAAGGGTCTCCATCAACAGTCACAGGGAGATGGGAGGGTAGAGGGTTGAGATGAACATGCCAATGGGATGGGGTTTGTGGGCCTTTTCATTCTAGACAGTGGTCTAAATTTTCTCTGAATATTCAGTTCAAATGTATGCATATTCTTAGAATTGCATCCTTGGTTTTTACAATCATGTTGAAAAAATAAGGCAGGTAGGTGAAGTTAAGAGATCTAAGAATCAGAATCTAGAGGTCTGCCTTCAATTCCTGCTTTTGTGCTCTGTGGCATCTCAAAACCTCAATTTTTCCATCTTGAGAATAGGGTAAGCCTTACTCTATTTCATGAGTTTTTCCTAGGCATCATCAATGAGAGAATGCTCTAAAAATCAAACAAACCAAAAAGCCAGCCATTTGGAGTTTTAAGGCCATTTATTAATTTTTAGCTCCTTAGGATTTCTTCCCCCCTCCCCATACTGACCAATAATCAGGATACATTAATATTTCAGTAGGGCTCGGGATGGCTGTAGGTTTCTTTGAGTTCACTAGCCATTTATTGTTATTGATTGGTTAATTAGTGAGAAGTTCCTGAAGAAAAGTGGGATAAGGAAATGAGAGTGATGCGATAGCAATGGAAGTGGTACCTTGGGAGGAGACCTGAGTGAGGAGAAGGAGCTACCCAATGTAGAACGCTGCTGAAATCAGAGCATTCCCAAAAAGAGAAAGCAAATGCTAAGGATGGGCATGTTGCTTCCATTGTTATCAGATAAACGGGTAATGGGCTGCCCTTCCAAAGGAGGAACCAGGATTGTTTTGGTCCACGTTGGAATCTGACCTTTTCTTTTGCTTTTGAAGGTTAAGACAAAGATATGTGGATTGCATGACAGTGAAAGCTCTGATTTAGGATAGGGTAACTCCCTATTTGAGGAATGCTTCCTTTTTTATGAGAAATTTATTTTATGTATTTTTCTTAATATTTTTTATTTTTCAATTAGAGTTGAGGTACAGTATAGTTTCAGGTGCACAACCCAGTGATTGGACTTTTATATAACTTGCAAAGTGATCATCCTGATAAACCTAGTACCATCTAACACCAGACGTACTTGTTATAATATTATTGACTATATTTCCTATTTGTACTTTACGTCCCCACAAGGAATGCTTCTTTATATGTTCTATTTCATATCTATGACCAGATAGAACCCGCCTCAAAGCTGGGCGTCAACTATTGATGGTTCCCAATGTTGGCTTCATATTAGAATCATCCAGGAAGCTTTTAACACTCACTATTCAAAGTGTAGCCCTTAGACCAGCACTGTTGGGATCAAGGAATTAGAAGTCTCAGATACACCCAGACACACTCAGTCAGAATCTGTGTTTTAGAAAGATCCCCAGGCAATCCACATACACATAACAGTTTGAGATGTGCTGTATAATACAATACCAAAGGCCAGGCCCCATTCCTGAATATCCTGATTTATTTGGTTTGGAGAGGAGCTTGGGTATCATTAACAACAAAGCCCTCGATCCCCAATTGATCAAAGTTTGACAACATCTGGCTTGGTCAGTTCAACTTGAAGGGCCTCATTAACTGATAACTTGGAAATGAGTTTCATCAGTTACTTAAATTGCCTGTTTTAGCACTCATGGTCATGTTTCAGTGTTTCCTGACTTATAATAAATAATCTTCATAATTTTTAAATCTTTCTCTAAACTAGTCCTCTAGTTCCTAGTTCACATTCCTGCCATCACAGTTCTGGAACGAGAGATGACTCATTTTCTTTCTCTTTAAGCCATGTAAGACTTTCTCCAAGCTATATCCACACCCATTTTCTCATATTTGGGGATTATATTATTTCTCACACTGTCTACTTGCTTTGCAATCTTGAACAGCATCTTACTATCTCACTTTCCTTTAGATTTCCATAAAATGAGTAAACTTACTAAGTGGTTCGGTAGCAATGAATATAACTGTATGCATGAAAATCCCTTCATTTTTCTACAAATACGTGATTCGGGGAGTTTAAAATATAATATTCAACATGGATATTTTATTTTAGGTACCATTTATTAAATACTAATGGTAAAGAATGTTCTTTAGAAGTCTTCATTGAAAGGACTCTCAATGTGTCTGAATGTGAACTCAACTCCAACAATCAAATTCAAGTTGAAATCCAGTTTTCGCTTCAGCAGACTGGTTGGCCAAGGTTCAGATTCTCCGGTGCTTGATCTCTCATCGCGGTAAACCCACAAAATCATTTCATTAGTGGTTTCATTTCCTGTGAGAAGCCTTTTATTTTTCTTTAACTTGGCATATAATTTGTACATGTTAAAACTTGTTTTATTTGCATTCCAATAGGAAGGCAGGGAATATTTGTTACTGGAAATGTTAACTGTATTGTTTAGAGCAGGGTTTCTCAGCCTCGGCACATAGTAACATTTTGAACTGGGCCAATCTTTGTTGTTGTGGGGACTATCGTGTGGATTGTAGGATATTGAGTGGCATCCCTGGACTCTACTCACAAGATGTGAGTAGCACATCCCCAATTATGACAATCAAAAATGTCTTGCCCGGCTGTTGTGGCTCAGTGGTTGAGCATCGACCTATGAACCAGGAGGTCACCGTTGGATTCCCTGTCGGGGCACATGCCTGGGTTGCGGGAGGCAGCCAATCAATGATTTTCTCTCATCATTGATGTTTCTCTCTCTCTGTCTCCCTCTCCCTTCCTCTGTGAAATCAATAAAAAATATACTTTAAAAAAGAATTTGTAGATATTTTATGATCTAAATAAGATACTTTATTTCTCAGTGTTGCTAATTTCTATTTTGTGGCTAGGTGAATTGTTATCAGTGCAAAGAGCATTTGTACATTGGATTTCTACTTAGAGATGTTACAAATATTTAAAATAATTAGTTGAGAAAACTTTCTACTTTCTTCCCTCTGAATTTGAAAGGCCCTTAAGTCAAGTGGAAAATCAGGTCATTCATCTGCCAACTTCAACTAAGGAAATGCCTTTGGCTGCAGTTGTGCTTCAGGTGCAAGTGGCTGTTTTGGCTTGCCAATCTAGAGACATGGGGCCTCATGCCTTCACTCCGTACATGCAAAGCAGCTGGTCTCAACACTGGCTGCACATTGGAGTCATGTGGGGGCTGTACACATTTATACTCAGGCCTGAGCCCCCAGAGATCACCACTCAGGTCTTGAGGGTGGGGCACAAGTGTTTTTTTCAAGCTGCCCAGGTGATTCTAGAGTGCAGCCAGGCTGACAACCGCCAATGTGAGTAGATACAGCTTCACTGCCCTTATCCTTTACTAGAGGCCCGGTGCACGAATTCGTGCATGGGTGGGGTTCCTCAGCCTGGCCAGCGATCGGGGCTGATGAGGGCCATCTTGCCCAGTCCTGATCAGGGCAGGGGTGGGAGGGACTGCGGGAGGTTGGCCAGCCACCAGAGGTTGGCTGTGGGAGTGCACTGAACACCAGGGGGCAGCTCCTGCATTGAGCGTCTGCCCCCTGGTGGTCAGTGCACATCATAGCGACCTGTCATTCTGCCGTTTGGTCGATTTGCATATTAGCCATTTATTATATAGGATTTTTCACTTTCCCACATTTCCCTGTGGCCTGCTTTATTCTTATGTGGAAAGTGTTGGTCAACCTCTTTTCCCTACCCTTTATTATTATATGTTTAACCAAATGATTTTAATTTTTTTAAATCCTCACCCGAGGATATTTTTCCATTGATTTCCAGAAAGAGGGAAAGACAGAGAGAAATATCAATGTGAAAGAAACACATGGATTGGTTACCTCCTGCACGCGCTCTGACCAGGGCCCAGGCCAGGGAGGATCCTGCAACCTTGGTACATTCCCTTGACTGGAATTGAACCCAGGACTCTTCAGTCCACAGGCCGATGCTCTATCCACTGAGCCAAAGCAGCGAGGGCAACCAAATAATTTTTTTCAAGTGTTTTTCCTTTGCTCAGACCTGGACTTGCAGGGAAACTGCTGGGTCAATATAGTCTACTTAATCCATGACCTTCTTTTGACTGCTGCCTTTGTTTCAACTGTTAACCTCATTCCACCTGAAAAACCTCTATTGTTTTTAAAGGGGTCTTCTTCCCTCAACTAGCAGATAATTATCCCGATTCCCATTTGTGTTTTCCATCATCACTTGCCTGTATTTTTTCCCTCACTTCTATTTATAGCTTAATTTTCTTCCTTTTTTTTTGTGCTCCCTCTTATTCATTTTTCCATCTTTGGGTGACATCCTCTCCTTTTTCGAATTCTTCTGTGTGTTACAAGATGCTGGGAGCGGGTATCTCACTTGATGTGGATCCCTTTGCTTTGTGACCCTCACTAGCATGTTATTTTTAACTCAAGACCAGCGTGTTTTGATTGTACATTCATTATTTCAAATGCATGCTCTGTGTCCCTGTTTGCCCCACCTGAGCATTTAAATGTGACACCTCATGTCTGCAGGGCTCCCAGGTCCCCATTATGGCTGGGGGCTCGGGGCCAGCTAAACCATCCCAGGCCTCAGGCATCTCGTCACGTCTAGATTCACCTCCCCCCTTCCCACAGATGGGCTCACCTTTTTTTCTAACCTTGCAGCCAACCTCCACGTAAACCCTGCTGTCTCTAGCAGCCTTTGCACTTATAAATAATATCTGAACGGCCTTTATCCTTGGCTTACTTGAAAGCATTTCTGCTGTGTTCCACCAGCAGCTTTCATCTTGCTTCTTGATAGTTCTTCCAAAATAAATCCTAAATTGCCTCGTTGATAAAACGTATGTCACATACTTTGAACTGGAGTATCTGTATCGCTGTAAAAACTGCCCCTTGGATTCGAGCCAGTGATTTTACAATGGAGGCTCTCACTACTCAGGGAACGTGTAGGCCCCCTTCGGCCTATGCTTTTCCCTCTTTTCATTTCCCAGGAATTGTCTTCTTTCTTGTCAGACCACACCACCACCCTGTTTCAGAAACATCACGCCAATTGTGTTTTTTGAAAGCCTGAGCTTTTGTTCCGTGTGCGTGTGTACAATAATATCAACATCGATCCCCCTCCCTCTTTGGTAATACTCAGAATATCCATTTCAAATTATACTTTAAAAAATACCTGTGTAAGCCTTTAAGCTGAACTTAAAAATCTCATTTTATATGTAAATCTTAACATATTTGCATTAATATAAAAGAAGAAAATACCTTTCTGTTGATCCTTTAAATAACAGCTAGTCAGATTTTTAAACGTAACCATTAACATTTTTACTGAGCATCTAAAGATTCCTTATGAAGTCTAAATTTCCAGATTTAAAAACATTATATTTCCTAAAATATTTGAACAGTGATTAGAAACTTAAATTATTAAATTCTAGGCACTTTAAATAAAATCATAAGTTTAATATGTCAGATTCTCCCAAACAATTCAAAGACCTCAAAGAACAAATGAAACATGTATATCTTAATAGATTTACTCTAGAAGTTATCATAGTATTAATATAAAAGTTTTATTAATTTTTATTAGCTCCATATATTTTATTAGTACTAGTATCCATATTAGTATTGCTACTAGTACCAGCATTAGCAATAGCATTAGAGTTAATATTAAAGTTAAAATTAATACTGGCATAAATGGTATTGCTAATAGTACTAGTATTAGTGCTAGCAGAAGTACTAGTACCAGTATTGGTAGTATTGTTGGTAATGCCAATATTAATGCTAGTATTAAGTACTAGCATTAGCATTAATAAAATTACCAGCACTAGCATTAGTATTAGTATTAACACTAATATTTATGCCAAAACTAGAGGCCCAGTGCACGAATTTGTGCATGGGTGGGGTCCCTCGGCCTGGCCAGTGATTGGGACTGATCGGGGCCCATCTTGCCCAGTCCCGATTGGGGTCCATTGAGGCCGGCCGGAGGGACCGCGGGAAGTTGGCTGGCCACGGGAGGTTGGCTGGCCATGGGAGGTTGGCTGTGGGAGTGCACTGACCACCAGGGGACAGCTCCTGCATTGAGCATATGCCCCCTGGTGGTCAGTGCATGTCATAGCAACCAGTCGTAACAGTTGCTTAGGCTTTTATATATATAGAGAGAGAGACTAGAGGCCCGGTGCACAAAATTCATGCATGGGGGTGTGTGTTCCTCAGCCCAGCCTGCACCCTCTCCAAACTGGGACCCCTCAAGGGATGTCCGACTGCCCGTTTAGGCCCGATCCCAGTAGGATCGGGCCTAAACGGGCAGTCGGACATCCCTCTCACAAGCCAGGACTGCTGGCTCCCAACTGCTCGCCTGCCTGCCTTCCTGATTGCCCCTAACCGCTTCTGCATGCCAGCCTGATCACCCCCTAACCACTCCCCTGCCTGCCTGATTGATGCCTAACTGCTCCCCTGCCGGCCTGGTCACCCCTAACTGCCCTCCCCTGCAGGCTTGGTCACCCCTAACTGCCCTCCCCTGCAGGCCTGGGTCCCCCCCAACTGCCCTTCCCTGCAAGCCTGGTTGCCCCCAACTTCCCTCCTCTGCTGGCCTGGTTGCCCCTAACTGCCCTCCCTTGTAGGCCTGGTCCCTCCCAACTGCCCTCCCCTGCTGGCCATCTTGTGGCGGCCATCTTGTGTGCACATGGGGGCAACCATCTTTGACCACATGGGGGCAGCCATCTTGCGTTTTGGAGTGATGGTCAATTTGCATATTACTCTTTTATTAGATAGGATAGAGGCCTGGTGCATGGGTGGGGGTCAGCTGGTTTGCCCTGAAGGGTGTCCCGGATCAGGGTGGGGGTTCCCTTGGGGCATGGGGTGGCCTGGGCGAGGGGCCTCTGGTGGTTTGCAGGTCGGCCATGCCCCCCAGCAACCCAAGCAGAGGCCCTGGTATCTGGAATTTATTTATCTTCTATAATTGAAACTTTGTAGCCTTGAGCGGAGCCAAGCCTCCTGCTTGCTCCATGGCCGCAGCCATTTTTATTGGTATTTATTTATCTTCTATACTTGAAACTTTGTAGCCGAGACCAAGGCAGGCCAGGGCTGTGGGAGCTTGGCTTCCTCCATCACCGGGGGCAACCCAAGCCTCCTGCTCTCTCCAGCTCCGTGGCTGCCGCCATTTTTGTTGGGATTTATTTATCTTCTATAATTGAAACTTTGTAGCCTTGAGTGGAGGCCTGGGCCTGCCAGGGTGTGCGGAAAGCTTGGCTTCCTCCATTGCCAGGGAAACCCAAGCCTCCTGCTGGCTCTGTGGCCGCAGCCATCTTGGTTGGGTTTATTTTTTTTTATTATTATTATTTTAAATATATTTTATTGATTTTTTACAGAGAGGAAGGAAGAGGGATAGATAGTCAGAAACATCGATGAGAGAGAAACATCGATCAGCTGCCTCCTGCACACCTCCTACTGGGGATGTGGCCGCAACCAAGTTACATGCCCTTGACCGGAATCGAACCTGGGACCTTTCAAGTCCGCAGGCTGACGCTCTATCCACTGAGCCAAACCAGTTTTGGCTTGGTTGGGTTATTTTGCATACTCACTCCTGATTGGCTGGTGGGCATGGCTTGTGGTGTAGTGGAGTGATGGTTAATTTGCATATTACTATTTTATTAGATAGGATAGAGGCCTGGTGCACGGGTCGGGGCCAAGTGGTTTGCCCTGAAGGGTGTCCTAGATCAGGGTGGGGGTTCCCTTGGGGCATGGGGCGGCCTGGGCAAAGGCCTGTGGTAGTTTGAAGGCTGGCCACGCCCCCCGGTGACCCAAGCGGAGGCCCTGGTATTGGGATTTATTTATCTTCTATAATTGAAACTTTGTAGCCTTGGGCGGAGGCCTGGGCTGGCCAGGGTGTGCAGGAAGCTTGGCTTCCTCCATTGCCGGGGGAAACCCAAGCCTCCTGCTCACTCCGTGGCTGCAGCCATTTTTGTTGGGATTTATTTATCTTCTATAATTGAAACTGTAGCCTTGAGCTGAGGTCTGGGCCAGCCAGGGTGTGCAGGAAGCTTGGCTTCCTCCATTGCCAGGGAAACCCAAGCCTCCTGTTCACTCTGTGGCCACAGCCATCTTGGTTGGGTTAATTTGCATACTCGCTCCTGATTGGCTGGTGGGCATGGCTTGTGGGTGTAGCGGAGGTATGGTCAATTTGCATATTACTCTTTTATTAGATAGGATAGTACATTGGTATTATTACTAGGATCAGAACTAGTATTAGAAGTACAGGTAGTCCTCGGGTTATTTCGGACTTGACGTATGTTGTTTCATGGTTACATCGCCATCTCTCATTTACAGTATTTATTAAAAAAAGTTCCATCATTTCGACGTATGTACATATGTGTTTTATGTTTTTTTATTATTTATTTACCACAAGTAAAAGTCAGGAATTGTTATCTTTCTTTTAATTTTTTTTTTTTTTTACTGTTTCAGTTCATTACTGCTGTGTATGTGCTCCATGTGAATGATGTAGGTGCTTATGTAGGTGGGTTCTGACTTAAGGAGAAAATCGCGTTATGTCGCACCGTAGGAATGGATCTCCAACGTAACCTGAGGACCTACTGTACTACTATTAGGAGTATTGCTAGTAGTTTTAGTGTTAGTATTAGTTTTAACACCAATACTAGTTTCTATATTAGTGTTAGTACTAGTATAGGCATTAGCACTAGAATTCATATTAATGCTAATACTAGCACCACCATTATTGTTAATACTAGTACCAGCACCAGCATTAGCACTAGCCTTAGTCTTAGTGTTAGAATACTTTTCAGAGCTGCAAGGTTACTGACCCAAATGAGGAAAATGGAGATTGTGCATAGAGTTACTGGTTGAGAATGTGGCTTCAAAGTTGCAAATGTACTGTTTTCAGTCAGAAATTTTGGATCAAGACACTAAAAACTAGAGTTTGCCAACCTCATGCTTCAACGTCAGTGGGCCTTTGTTGTAGTACAGTCACTTTTAGAGTAGTAGTATTTTCTAAGCCTCAACCTTTCTTGCGACCTGGTGAATCATGGTCACCTATAGCCAATAATTTTACAGTGTTTTCTTTCTGATTTTCACTGAACATTTCTGTGATGACTTTTTGTCACCTGAGGGAGGAGAGTGACCAATCATCCTTGTTTGTCCAGGCCTGAGGGTTTTCTGGGACATAGGACTTTCAGTGCTATGAAAGTCCCCAGGATAGCTGGTCACCCTAATTCTAGACCCGTGGTGCTCAACCCGCTCTAGAGTGCTCTGGGAAACGTTTCCTACTACCAGGACTCCAGAGATTCTGTGTATTCCTGTGCCTCTGCAGTCATATTATTAGCAGTAAGAATTCCAGTTGGGACTTCTGAATATGTAAACTCCAGAGATTCTGATTTCATTGGTCTGGGGAGAGTGCCCAGCAGTGATATTTTTAGGAGTCTCCCCAAGTGATGTTCATGTGTAGTCAGGGTTCATGTGTAGTTTGGAACACCTTCTGCAGTGTTTTATTGTTCACTTTGACAGTGACATTCAACAAGTCTGGCAATTTGGCAAGCATGTATTTGGGTTCATCAGTTTGTAGCATTTCCAGTAAATATTCCTGGGGGAAATATTATGTAACATTATGTTATCTGTTGCTTTTTAGTTCTCATGGATGTTTGTTCTCATGGATTTTTGCAGAATTATTTTTTTTCCTTTTTGATGTTTCAACGGTCATACCTTTGTCAATGAGAACTCTTTTAAGCTGGCCCATTTGGCCACTTAAGCACCATCCTTGAAAGCATTCATGCTTCCTGGTGACAACAGAGTGTACCTGATCCATCTTGATTTTTAAAAAATATATATTTTATTGATTTTTACAGAGAGGAAGGGAGAGGGATAGAGAACCAGAAACATCAATGAGAGAGAAACATTGATCAGCTGCCTCCTGCACACTCCCTACTGGGGATGTGCCCGCAACCAAGGTACATGCCCTTGACTGGAATCGAACCTGGGACCTTTCAGTCCGCAGGCCAATGCTCTATCCACTGAACCAAACCAGTTAGGGCCATCCTGATTTTTCTTGCTGCAATATATAGATTCAATTACTCTCCAAGGATCTCTGGTTCTTTTTAGTGGGGAAAGTTTTAGAGACAAAATGTTGGCCATAGGGATGCACATCAGAGTGTTTTATGTAAGTACTGATAGCAGGTAGATCTTGGACCCATGACCTTATCTGCAATCGAAATCCTTAATGCTCGCATGTGGTTTTTGTGCATCTCATTGGCCACCCTATAATTTTATCTTTATTCTAGCCATAATTTTCTACACACTGGTATTACAATGTTCTTTGCACTTTTTTTGAAGCATTAACATTCCCTTATTCCTTTATTTACTGTCTTTCCAAATTTCAACTGTGTTTGGATCAGGAAAAATATGTGAATAAGCTGCGTGTATTGTCTAGTTCATGCTCAGAGGCGAGGGGAAACACCCTGTTCTTTTTTCCCAGCCTGAACTCGATTTCCTTTTATAGTTTTCTCCTGTCTTCGTATTTCCTGAAGTTTTGTCACTGCTTACCTTATTTCGTCATAAGCCATAGTCAACTGAGTTTTATACACAAAATGGAAAGTGGACATTTTTTCTAAAACGAGAGGAAGTAGCTTATTTTGTTACCATCTTTTTAAAAAGTATATATTTTTATTGATTTCAGAGAGGAAGAAAGATGGAGAGAGAGATAGAAACATCAATGATGAGAATCATTGATTGCAAGCAGAGCATGTGCCCTGACTGAGAATTGAACTGTGACCTCCTGGTTTATAGGTGGATGCTCAACCACTGAGCCACGCTAGCTGGACTTTTGTTACCATCATAAGAGAGGTGGCGAAGTATGAGCAGAACTACCTTCTCCGTCATCATATTGGCTGATAACTTGTATCTGAGGTTACAGATTCAGGATATGAGTCCAAAATTTGGGATTAGAACAATACAGCACCTAATGGCAGGAACCACAGACCGAGGATAAATAATGAAACCCACATAAATGTTACTTCTAATGTTTTATACTCACCCTGCGTTGTTTTGTAGAGAAGGCAAAGGAAGAGAGAGGTAACTATCCAAGAAGGCCCTTTAGCAATCTTCTTGACTTGATTTTAGAATGCCTTCATTTTATAATTTATTCTGAGGAGACAGTAGGTAAAACCTCACGATCCAAAGGATTTCCCTAATCCTGAGGTCCGTGAAGTCACTTTAGATCAGCCATAAACCCCCCTTGAGAGTTTCCTGATTTTTCTTCACAGGGAACCATGAAGCAGGCTGTTTACTTGTGGAACTCCCAGTTCTGGTTCTTTAGAACTTCTTCCTCTGCTGACCTAAAGATAGCCAGCACAAAGGCTCTTAAAACACATGCCTTATTGACTTTGGAATGTTCTGGTAAATGCTAATCTGACTGATGCCTTTTACTCAGGGGTGGCTTTGGCTCAAGCCCCAAAGTGATTTTAGCCAAGAGGAAATAGAGTATCTAATAAATAATGTAGAGTTTACATATTCAGACATAAAATAATTATTATTGCTAATAATATGACTGCAGATGCTATATCCACCTCTCAATTTAGGAGCTTTTCTAATAGATAAATACAAGTGAGATTTGATGTTAGTATTAGCTTCTTTAGCCTTATTATTTCTGACTTTTATTACAGGTGCATTCTTTTTTAAAACTTTTAATTTTCTTTCAGTTGCAGTTTATGTTCAGTATTATTTTGTATTCGTTTCAGGTGTACAGCTTAGTGGTTAGACAATCATATACTTTACAAAATGGTCCCTGGAAATTTCTAGTATCCACCTGGCACCATACAGGTGCATTTTCATTTGTATTTTTTTGTCAGTTTCATTTATACTTTGACTTGTTTGGCAAAAAATTGGAGACTCTTCAGTAGCTTACGAAACAGTTTAATAAATATGTACATCCATGTTTCAGATTCATAAATGCAAGTGCTCGTTCTGAGAATATCACTGGGAGCTACATCATTTGTTTGTTCTAAGATGACCAAGTTGCGTTGGCTTGGGTTGTAGATAGAACACATGCTCATTGTAAAAATGTCACAACTGGAGAGAAAATTGTAAGAGTGAATTGTAGTAAGAAAAAGTTTGCGTCTATGGCAGGATACATATAGTATGGCCAGTAACGCATCAGAGTCAGCCTTGACAAATACAGCTCTATGGGATTTTATTTGAACATAAAAACATTTTCTATATAATGATCATTAATTTAATATTTAGTTAACAATAACCTTTACATTTATCTATTTAATTATTTTTATTTGTATTTCGGGCATTGAAAGGCTTTTGAGAATGATATGGATCTCTAACTTTAAAACAAGTGAATAAAGCTATACTTTCCTCCTAGGGTTGAGGAGAGGTTTTAATTAGCTGTTAGTATAAATTGCTTAGCCCAGTGGTCGGCAAACTGCGGCTCGCGAGCCACATGTGGCTCTTTGGCCCCTTGAGTGTGGCTCTTCCACAAAATACCATGGCCTGGGCGAGTCTATTTTGAAGAAGTGGCGTTAGAAGAAGTTTAAGTTTAAAAAATGTGGCTCTCAAAAGAAATTTCAATTGTTGTACTGTGGATATTTGGCTCTGTGGACTAATGAGTTTGCCGACCACTGGCTTAGCCCAGTATCTGTCGTATGGTGGTAGGCTGTCATGAAATTTAACTAAGTCAATCTTCATCACCTCTGTCACTATTAGCATCTTCTTCTTCATTAGCACCATCACTACCACAGCCCACACTGCCACATAGGAACTATCCGAAAACCATTTTGTTACCTCTACTTGAGTTTGTTGTTATATCTTGGAGGACTTTTTTTTTTATTAATTAAAAGGCCATACCAGTTACCAGAATATTAAAACATATTATAAAAATAAGGGTCTTAAGAATTTTGCTCACAGAATTACCAAGACAGTGATAACATGTGTCCACTACTTGCTGATGAAATAAATAAAAATGCCAAGAACTGAGGAGGGATGCAAATGGCATTGTTTTTTAACACTTGGTTTGGACATGCTTAAAGGGAGCCACATGGCCATTTCTCAAAACTTACCTCTTTCTACCCTCTTCCGCACAATAAATTAATGGTCACTGGCCATGCACTTTCCTAATGTATAAATTGCAGGACATTCTCTTATGTAATATTAATTTTTACCTGTCTTATTTCTAATGCTTCATCTTAAATGTAAATAAAGAGCACCAAGAATCAATTAACTGTCATTTCTTGCCTCCCAATATCGAAAATTACTGACGCTGCTACAGTGTTTGGAATAGAAAAGTTTTAAAGGGCCTTATATACAGAAGTGGTTTGTACAGCCTTCTCTGCTGAATTCATACCAGGAGATATTTTTATCCTGTTCGGAAGTCACTAAAAGCTTGATTCAACTCTGGTCTGCCAGACTCTCTAGTGCACCGCGCACAAATGCCTGTGACCCTGTGGGAAAGTTCAGTACTCCTCCTGGTGGTGAGAGAAAAACTAACAAGAGTGCTCCTAGGGGAGGCTCCAGACAGGATATGAGGTATCTTGTGAAACTCTTCTATCAACCCCTTTGGATGCGTTTGCTCTTTGGGAAACTGATTTTTATCTTCTGAGGTTACTTGGGATGAAAGGGATTTAACAAATTGACATAATATTTTGCTTTGGAGACAACTTAAGGAACACATTTATCTCTTAAAAAAAGATAGTTTCAGAATCACAGCATTATGTTCAGCATATTAGTCATGGAACTATGTTTTAAGCTTCAAGATTATAGAAATAGGTGGTAGGCTTATTTTATTGTTATTTCCTCTGTACACTCTAATTTCTCTAACTCAGCAGACAAAAACTTACCCCTCTGTGATAAACAGAGTTTGCAGGATATTGACTCATACAAAGACTATCTTTTTTGTTAAATTTATTTTTTATTGTTGACAATATTACAGATTCCCCACTCCCATCCCCCCCATTTACCCCCCTCCGCCCAGCCCCAGTCCCACCCCAGGCCTTAACCACACTATTGTCTGTGTCCATGGGCTATGCATATAAGTTCTTTGGTTAATCTCTTCCCATCTCCCCAACTCCCTCCCCTCTGAGATCTGTCAGTCTGTTCCATGCATCCATGCCTCTGGGCCTATTCGTCAGTTTATTTTGTTCATTAGATTCCACCTGTGAGTGAGATCATGTGATATTTGTCTTTCTCTGACTGGCTTCTTTCACTTAACATAATAGTCTCCAGGTCCATCCATGCTGTCATAAAGGGTAAGAGATCCTTCTTTTTCACAGCCACATAGTATTCCATTGTGTAAATGTACCACAGCTTTTTTATCCACTTGTTTACTGATGGACACTTGGGCTGTTTCCAGATCCTAGCTATTATAATTAATAATGTTATGAACATAGGGGTGTGTATATTCTTTCCGATTTGTTTTTCAGGATTCTTAGAATATATTAGTAGTCCCAGAAGAGGAATCCCTGGGTCAAATGGCAGTTCCATTTTTAATTCTTTGTATCTTCCTCTATTTCTTTTTGCAATGTCCTATAATTTTTCAAGTACAGGTCTTTTACCTCCTTGGTTAAGTTTATTATTGTTTGTTTGTTGTTGGTGCAATGGTAAATGGGATTGTTTTTGTGGGTTTTTTAAAATTTGTCTTTCTGAGAGTTCATTATTGGTGTATAAAAATGTCATTGATTTTTGGATATTAATCATGTATACTGCTATTTTGCCAAATTCATTTATTAATTCTAGTAGTTTTTGTGGAGTCTTTAGGGTTTTCTATGTACAATATCATGTTATCTGCAAATAATGACAGTTTTATTTCTTCCTTTCCTATTTGGATGCCTTTTATTTCTTCTTCTTGTCTGATTGCTATGGCTAGGATTTCCAGTACTATGTTGAATAAGAGTGGTGAAAGCAGACATCCCTATCTTGTTCTTGTTGGTAAGGGAAACATTATTAGTTTTTACCCATTGAGTATGATGTTGGCTGTAGCTTTGTCTTATATGGCCTTTATTATGTTGAGGTATGATTCCCTCTATTCCCACTTTGATGAGAGGTTTTGTAAAAAAAATGGGTGATGAATTTTGTCAAATGCTTTTTCTGCATCCATTGAGATCATGTGATTTAAAAAATATATATATTTTAATTGATTTCAGAGAGGAAGGGAGAGGGAGAGAGTGATAGAAACATCTATGATGAGGGAGAATCATTGATTGGCTGCCTCCTGCACGCCCCCCACTGGGGATTGAGCTTGCAACCCAGGCATATGCCCTTGACCAGAATCAAACCTGGGACCCTTCAGTCCGCAGGCTGACGCTCTATCCACTGAGCCAAACTGGCTAGGGTGATCATGTGATTTTAATTCTTCATTTTGTTTATGTGTTGTATCACATTTAATGATTTGTAAATATTGTACCAACTTTGTATCACCACAATAAATCCCACTTAGTAATGGTGTATGATCTTGTAAATGTATTGCAGGATCCTATTTGCTAATACTTTTTTGAGGATTTTAGCATCTACGTTCATCAGGGATATTGGCCTGCAATTTTCTTTCTTTGTTGTGTCTTTATCTGGTTTTGGAAATAGGATAAAGCTGGCCTTGTAAAAAGAGCTTGGAAATCTTCCTCTTGGATTTTTTGGAATAGTTTGAGGAGGATAGGTGTTAGGTCTTCTTTAAATGTTATTCTGGTCTAGGACTTTTGTTTGCTTGGAGTCTTTAAATTACTGCTTCAATTTCATTACTTGTTATCAGTCTATTCAGGTTTTCTGATTCTTTCTGATTGAGTTTTGGAAGATTGTATGTTTCTAGGAATTTCTCCCAGGTTGTCCAGTATAGTTGTCCATAGTATTTTTTTATAATCCTTTGTATTTCTCTAGTATCAGTTGTTACTTCACCTCTTTCTTTTCTGATTTTATTTATTTGGGTCCTCTCTCTTTGTTTCTTGATGAGTCTGGCTAAAGGTTCATCAATCTTGTTTTCAAAGAACCAACTTTTGCTTTTATTGATTTTATGTATTGTTTTTGAGATTCTATATCATTTATTTCTGCTCTGATCTTTATTATTTCCTTCCTTCTACTTACTCAGCTCTTTTATTGTTCTTCTCTTTCTAATTCTTTTAAGTATAAAGTTAAATAGTTTATTAGAGATTTTTCTTGTTTCTTGAGGCAGGCCTGTATGCTATGAACTTCCCTCTCAGGACTGATTTTGCTTTATCCCATAGACTTAGGTTGTTGTGTGTTCATTTTCATTTGTTTCCAGGAATTTTTTATTTCTTCCTTGATCTCATTAGTAACCCATTTGTGGTTTAATAACATGCTGTTTAGCCTCCATGTGTTTGAATGTTTTTGAGTATTTTTATTGTAGTTGATTTCTAGTTTCATAACATTGTGTTCTGAGAAGATGCTTATTCAAAGGCTATCTTTTAAAAAACTCACTATCCCTTATTGAGTCCTGCTTTTGGGTCAGGCCCCATGCTCCATGTGCAAATACATACTCGTGTAATTGGTCCTTATGTCCTTACGGCAGCTCTCTGGGGAAGGCACAATCATACACTCGGATTAATAATTCAAACACTGCTACCCTGAAACACACGGCTAGTAAAATAGTTCAGCTGGACTCCAATCCAGATCTTTTTTATTCAGAACCCATCCTCTCAGTCAGTGGTTCTCAGTAAGGACAATTGGCGCCCTAAGGACATTTGGTGCGGTCTGGAGGACACCTGGGGAAGTACTGCTGCTATCTAGCAGGTGGAGACCAGGGGTGGGGCTAAACACTCAAAAGTGCAGAGCACAGCAGCCCCAACAACAAATAATTATCTGGCTTCAAATGCCCATAGTGCCAAGGCAGAGAAAATTTGCTCTAAAGCAAAATGTGGTCCCATGGACCAGCAGCATCCACATCGTTTGGAAACTGGGTAGCGAGTCTCATGGTAATGAGCCTCACCAGACCTGATGAACAGGAAATCTGGTGTGGGGCCCAGGAATGTGTATTTTAATAAGCCCCCTAGGTCCTTCTTGTACACTTAAGTGGGAGAAGCGCTGCTCTAAAACAGCAGGTCATCCTGTGTTTTATTGAGCTGGACACAACTGTACAGTTTGCTCCTCTCTTCCCAGTGTTCCATTGTCAAATAGAATATTTTCTTCAGGCATCCAAAAGGGGAAAGTCTGGTATATACTAGGAATAGTGTGGCTCATAGGGAAATCAGTGCAATTGCAAATCCAGGAACCATGCCCAACTGAAAATCTAGGGAGTTCTTTTTTTCTTATTTTCTCTGCCTAAGGAGGGAACTCTTGGAGATTCAGTCCAAGTTAAAAAAAAAAATGGTCAAGCCCTAACCGGTTTGGCTCAGTGTATAGAGTGTCAGCCTGCGAACTGAAGGGTCCCAGGTTCGATTCCTTGGTTGCGGGCACATCCCCAGTAGGGGATGTTTCTCTCTCATTGATGTTTCTCTCTCATCGATCGATGTTTCTCTCTCATCGATGTTTCTAACTCTGTCTCTCTTCCTTCCTCTCTGTAAAAAATCAATAAAATATATATTTTTTAAAAATGGTCAACATATACACTGCTTTGGTTTGGGGTTTGATTATCTAAAATTAAACTTACAATTGAATTTAAGTAAAAGCCCTTGAAGAGGACAAGAACCACAGAGTACTAAATTGCAAATTACATTGAGTCTCTGATTTTACTGATAGCCCTTAAATAAATCTTCCACTCGGTATGTGCACTTTTTTGAAAAAATATTTTTATTGATTTCAGAGAGGAAAGGAGAAGGAGAGACAGATAGAAACATCAATGATGAGAGAGAATCATTGATCAGCTGCCTCCTGCATGCCCCACACTGGGGATCGAGCCAGCAACTGGGCATGTGCCCTGACCGGGAATCGAACTGTGACCTCCTGGTTCATAGTTCAATGCTCAGTCACTGAGCCACACTGGCCGGGCTGTATGTGCATTTTTTGAATCAAGAATTGTCCTTTGGAGAGCCAGTGGAGTAATTATTTTGATACAGGTGTCTCTTTAAAAATTGTTCAAAACTTGGTTTTTATGTGATTTTTTTGTGAGAAATGCGTGCTAGGCAAGGATGCATGGTAAAGAATACAAAGGTCAGACAAACATATGTGTTCAGGTAGTTTGTGCTGTAATGCCATACCATTCTCTGCCTCATTCTTTAAACAATACTGCTGGAACCTAGAAAATAGCATATTTTTAAAATTTGGAAAAACCACAACACTATCTCCTAATTTAGAGTCATTACATTTATTGCCTTCTTTGTCTTCAGAAGGTTAAACTTATAGTAAAACCTAAAGAAGCTGCCCTGACCGGTTTGGCTCAGTGGATAGAGTGTCAGACTGTGGACTGAAGGGTCCCAGGTTCGATTCCAGTCAAGGGCATGTACCTTGGTTGCGGGCACATCCCCAGTAGGAGGTGTGCAGGAGGCAAGCTGATCGATGTTTCTAGCTCTCTATCCCTCTCCCTTCCTCTCTGTAAAAAAAATCAATAAAATATATTTTAAAAAAAACACCTAAAGAAGCTTTTCAAACTTGTATATTTATCCTTCACCATCTGTATTATGGTTAGAAAAACCATAATATTAGTATTTTTCTAAAATATTCTACACAAGGTTGGCTGCAAATACCCTGATCCCCTTCTACTGTGATCCCAACAGAATAAGCTCAGAAATCATATAATTTTAAAAAACATATTTGTATTGATTTCAGAGAGGAAGGGAGAGGGAGAGAGAGATAGAAACATCAATGATGAGAGATAATCATTGATCGGCTGCCTCTTGCACACACCCCCCCGCCCACTGGGGATGGAGCCCGCAATCCGGACATGTGCCCTTGACCAGAATTGAACCCAGGACACTTCAGTCTGCAGGCTCTATCCACTGAGCCAAACCAGCTAGGGCAAGAAACCATATTTTTAAAAACAGCCAAGTTTAGGAATCAGCACTAGAGCATGCATCTCCAGCTTCAGTGATTCCCTGATATGAAGGGAATCAAATTGCTGTATCTTCTGTATCTTATTTATGGTTTCATTATTTTGATGGCAGAATATTCACTGGAAATAATTTATCCTGTTAAGTGGTCAGAAGTAAAACCAGAGAACCCACATGCTAACTAACATACGTATGGAAATGCGGTAAGAATTTCAACAATAAATTCACTACTCCATTTGTATCACCTCTGTGTAAGGTTGCTATGACTTTGCTAAATGGGGAGAAAATGTCAAACCATGTTGCAGGCTGAGGATTTGAGGGTAGCAGCATCACTGATGATTTTTTTAAATATATATTTTTACTGATTTCAAAGAGGAAGGGAGAGGGAGAGAGAGATAGAAACATCAATGATGAGAGAGAATCATTGATCGGCTGCCTCCCGCATGCCCTCTTCTACTGGGGATCGAGCCCACAACCCGGCCATGTGCCCTGACCAGGGCCCAGACCAGGGAGGAGCCTGCAACTGAGGTACGTGCCCTTGAGAAGAATCAAACCCAGGATCCTTCCATCCACAGGCTGATACTCTATCCACTGAGCCAAACCAGCTAGGGCTCTTTGTCATATTTGGAGGGTTTAGTAGGCTGTAGATACTCTATCTTTTCCTATGTCAAATTTGGCAGTGAGTAAGAGGCAGTGCTAGGGAATCCAAGTGCAGAGTAAGATAAATGCAGAATATTCTTAAGAGCTCTTGTCTGCTTAGGTCATCCCTGCAGTGTGAAAGCAACACACTGGGTAGCGAGTCTCATGGTAATGAAGCAGAACTTCTCCACAAAGCTTCTGTGTCTTATATGTTTCAGACACTCAGCACCTTGTAAAAGTACATTTCTCGTGAGCACCGGGACAGGGGCCATTGTTTTAGGTTATTTGTATTCAGATGGGACATGTTTTAAGAGAGATCATCTCTTTGTTATCTCCCTTCTATATGTGTACCCTGTTTTTTCTTTTTTCTTTTCATGCTGTATCACTATGTTTTTATCTCTTTCTTACCTTCTCTTGTTCCTCTCCTACATATTTCCCTTTTCCTTCATTATTATAATTTTCCCCCCTTTTACCATTTTGTTTGTATTTCTTATTTACTCATTTATGGCTGTTTTGAACTTGTTTTATCTTCCTGTACTTTTCTCACTAATTTAATTTTCTTACTGCTTTCCTTCAAGCCAAGTTGGTCTCTATTTGTATACCGCATTGACCAATCTTTTCCTGGCCTCTTCAGCTCCCCCTCTAACCCTCGCACTCATCTAGGCTTCTTATCTCCATGCACACATCTGCTTCACTTTGTTGCTCCTTCAGCCCTGACTGGGTGGTTTATATTTTAGGGAAGAAGGAAGGTGAGGAAGCCACAGGGAGAAGCAATCGTGCTGAGAATCACAATCCAGGCTTGCGCAGGTCTGCCTGAGGATGCCCCAGATTCTGCACCCAAACTTGACCCTCCAGAGCTCCTGCTAAAATCTCTTAGGGAAAACTTGAAAGACAAGATGTGCATGGGTCATTGATCGCACATCTGTAAATATATACCTATGTTCACTAAGAAGGGTCAGAATAGAATTTGGAGTGATCCAAATGATTTAGTATGGATTACAATCTCTTCTATGTAAATTTTACTACATTTACTACAACATCAAGCCCTTAGGATATAAACATCCCATGTCATTGCTTTCTCAATTTATGTTTGTCTATTTTGTCTGATTCTAGAAAAGTGAGCATTTTATCAGTTGCAGAATTTGTGTTGCAGGATTTTTGTTGCAGGACATTGCCAATAATAATGTGACTGGTAAGGAAATGACATGCTACATGTAGGACTCAGGTAGGTTCCTAGTCGTTTTAGACCACAGAACTGATCTGTACATGATAAGATCTAAGTTATCTATGTTCTCTCAAGAGAAATGCACGTGCACAACATATTGTGTCCTTTTTTTAGGAAGTTTCCTTCATAAATTCATTCTACAATTATAGACTTAGCATATACAAAGTGAAAAAATAACCATTAGTGTTCTAGAAAAATGTTTTAGGCATTATGGATACATCAGTGAGTAAGATAGTTTAAATACTTCCCTTTAAAAGATATTACAGTGTAGCATAGGGAGATTGATAACTAATCAATAAATATAGATATGTCAGGTGGTCATAAGTCAGATAAGAGGACAGGATGATGGAGTGGGGTTAGTAGGGTGGTAAGGAGAGCTTTCTTAGGAGGTGCTATTTCATCAGAGATCTGACCTAAGGGGGATCTGATAATTAAAGGATGAGTCAACCATTGTAACAGCTTGCTATTACTTCCTGTGTGGGAAGTCAAGTTAGATAGTCAGACAAAGCCCTTTTTGTCAGTTAATGTGAAGAACAGGTTTTAGTTTAAATTCTTATACACAGTCATGAGTAACTAGAAATTAGCACATGCCATGGAAGATCTATGCTTTCAAATTTATTTGATCTTTCCAATTTGACCAGGCAAACATAGGATTAGCCATTGAAACCGTAGCTCCAAAGATGGTATTAGATTGCCCACTTCTGGGGAATTGAGAGTAGAAATCATTGCAAATAAGTTTTGAAAAGAAAAATTTTAAAATCAGACACCTTAAATTTTTATAGCACCCAGGTATACATCATTGTCCAATAGAAATTTTCACGATGCTGGCAATATTTTATATCTGCTCTGTCCTGGTGAATAACCTTCCTTAGATGCTCTCCTTTATAGCCATCAAGCCCCTGTTGTTTGCAAAACCCAAGGGCCAGAAAGACCAAAACTGTACCCTAGAGGAGGGTATCTGTGAGGTTTAAACAGAGGCTCCCAAGGGCCTGGCTAAGTAAGCTACAGTCTCCTGGATCCAGTTTTGAATTTTAAAGCTGCTCCATCTTGGACTTGCTCCAGGCGTGGTAGCACAGAGAGGGTACCTAGACTGTGGTGATTCTGTAAAGCAAGCATGTCAAATTCGTGGCCTTGGGCTGCATGTGGCCCACAATGAATATTTTTGCAGCCCAGCCAATATAACGGTATGTAAGAGATGTTTTAATAAAAAGTTCATAACTTAATTTTTACAATATCCTGTTATACATCACTATTAATAGTGAACTACAACGTTCACTAGTGACTGATGACTATCATCTTGTTGGATTAATTTCCCTTACCTGCCTTACGCACAGGTGCACCATTTCTCTCCACTAATACTAGAAGCGAATATTCTAGCAGCCGATGGCCATGTCATTAGCCTTGGGCTGACTTGTTTGGTGTGCGCAACAGGAAAGGTTTTGCTTTCGGAGAACAAGAAAAACAGGTTTATTTCTGTTACGCTTATTAATTTGTGCAGTTATTCAGTGTCTGGTAAGTCTATGTTCAAGAAAAAATATTTTTATTAAAATGTTCTATTATTTTATGTTAGCGATGACTCGTTTATTTCAGCCCTTTGTATTCAGCATGTCTCTATTGCAATAAACCTATGTTTCTATGAAAATGGAAGCTTTTGGTTTTTTTTTTTTTTGTGGCCCACATACTCTTACACCTTGTTTATTTGGCCCGTGTTAGCCTTTGAGTTTGACATGCTTGCTGTAAAGGAAGACGGGTCCGTTGAGAAACCCCAACCCTCAGCCTCAGCAGACCAAGCTGTGGAGACTTCTCCTCAGGCCTGTGTTTGTATCTTTGGATAATTTCTATGGGTTGTTGGTGTTGATTCTGTTATTTTATGTTTATATAGCTGAAAGGCAGATACTTGCTTGGTCCTGATTAATAACAAGAAATTGCTTCTACCTTGGAATATTGATCAGAAGGGTGGGTGCTGCTATTTCTATAGAATGCCAATCAACTTGATTCTAGTTACATTTCCTAGAGCCGTGGTTGGCAAACTGCGGCTCTTTGGCCCCTTGAGTGTGGCTCTTCCACAAAATACCACAGCCTGGGCGAGTCTATTTTGCAGAAGTGGCGTTAGAAGAAGTTTAAGTTTAAAAAAATTGGGCTCTCCAAAGAAATTTCAATCGTTGTACTGTTGATATTTGGCTCTGTTGACTAATGAGTTTGCCGACCACTGTCCTAGAGGAAAGAAAAGTTTGGTTATAAACATTTTTATTTTTATTTCTCAGCATTCAGTGTCACACTCCAAAGGAAATAAATCATAAATTACATTTGAGTTCTTAGGGAATTTTTGAAATTTATGCACCAAATGAGATCTGTCAATGCTGAGTGCAACTCTGACAGTAAAAATATAAATTAATTCTACTTATTTTCTCAATAAGCAAACGCTCTTTTTCAGTAATTCTGATGGTTTGGCCAATCTTTGTTACAATGTACCTATTTACTGTTGTAGATGGCCTTGAAAATGACCTGCCATCCAGGTGTCAAGGTCGTGATCTCAGGATGGAGCATGATTAGTGCGTACATAGTTATGGGCCTCAGGAAACGTGCTTTGGTAGTTCTGTGAGCTAAATAAGTCAACGAATGCATTCATGGAAAAATATAGTCTACAGAGAGCTTTGAGTCGTAGGAGGTTGTGACTTCAAACCAAATAAGCATGTTGTGACTTCAAACTCAACATCCACTTTTATAATGACTAAGTAGTCAGAGATTTAATTGTTGAGAAAATTATCCAAGTTTCCGATCTCACTTTTCCCCTTTTGTTGTTGACTCTACCCAGAGAGAGAACACTGGTCCTGTATTAGGACTGACATCGGAGGAAAGAGAAATGTTTATAGCTGGAGAGGACCTTAATGATGAGGAAGAGGATAATACAATGTTTGTGACCCCATAGATTTAAATAAAAAGTTTGTGTTTACAAAATGCTATTTCAATCCTGTCACTTAATGAGAGTTAAAACAAAGGTCCCAGTTATGTGACTTTTGAAAGGCTTGGGGAAAGAAAGTGGAACTGAAATACTTGGAATCTTGCCTCCTGATGCCCAATTAGGACAAAGAGGAAACAGAGTTTAAAACAAGACCTAGGTTTAAGAGTTTCTTCAATCTCCCTATTTTTCTAATATTCACTCTGCTTCTTCTGCGGGCAACACTGGGTTTTAGAATAGTATATACAGTTGAATTGCTCCTGGCTGCCACTGTTGACATAAGCAAACAAAAGGAGGCAGCCACAGCACATTTAATTGAATCCGCTCAAGAGACAATTGAACATCTATGAACTGGAATTAATCAACAACTCTTAGCCAAATATTTGTCCCTGCCTTTCCTGTGGATCTATCCAAACCCTGATTGTAGCCCCTGCATGTACTGACAACTTGATAATTTAGCATACCCAAGTGTTGTTTTTTAGCTACTTACTGTTCACAACATGGCCCTACTCATTACTCTCTGATATTTATCAAAGCAAGTATCCTCTGGTGATAAGGTTGGAATAAAATGGGGAAAGTTGCAGGGAAGTGTTGGATAGAGTGAAAGGATAACAATACAAACTGCAGTTTTATGATTATTATGATGATGATTTCAACTGCCACCATTTTTGAGCATTTACAATGGGCAAGGACAGTGTTATGTTTATTGTCTCCTTTGATCCTCACATCATCCCTCTGAGACACATATTATTCTTTCTATCTCATATGTGAGAAAATTGGGCCTTTGCAGATATCAAATACCTTACTTAAGGTCACACAGGTAATAAGTGATAGAGGCAAGATTTGATCTCAATGCCACGGCATCCAAAATTATCTAATTAGGAACACTCGCTGATCCTAGCTACTCAAAATGCCCTCAGACCAGCAGCCAGAATAATCTGGGAGCAGTTAAAAATGAAAAATCTCCATTTTATCCCTTACCAGCTGAATAGAATCTGAATTTGCACAATAGGCCCAGGTGATACATATGCACATGAAAAGTTTACTAGCACTGGCCTAGACTTTGCCCCTAGACAATCCCTACCCAGTAGTCTGAAGGCATATAGAAACACTTGATCATCAGGAAGGGGATTGGGAAACAGAAACTCCTGCAATGTACAAGAAAGATTTTTCCTGCACTGAAATCCATGTATAGAATTTTATAGTGGGTCTCTAGGGGAATAGTGGATACAGGTTCATTCAAACCAGGGCACTTTAGAAAAGGAAAGGATCACTAGTATTAATGACAGTGGGACATTAGACATACTAGTAAACTGGAACTGTTCTAAGCAAACTGGAATATATGGTCACTTCAATGATAGCACCTAAATCTTGTATGATGAGAATCCATTAAAATATTAGGATTCTTTAGTCTGTAAAAAATGAAGGCAGAGAGATGAGAAGTTTAAAATCTATACAGAGGGGGACAATTACTTCTTTATTAAATTATTATTTTAAAATATATATTTTTATTGATTTCAGAGAGGAAGGGAGAGGGAGAGAGAGAGAGAGAGAGAGAGAGAGAGAGAGAGTGAGAGAGAAACATCAATGAGAGAGAAGCATCATTGATCAGCTGCCTCCTGCACACCTCCTACTGGGGATAGAGCATGCAACCTGGGCATGTGCCCTGACCAGGACTCAAACCCGTGACCTCCCGGTTCATAGGTTGATGTTCAACCACTGAGCAACGCTGGCCAGGCAATATTAAATTATTTTATTCCACAAATATTTATTAAGCCCCTTTTTCTTGGTGTGGTATTTTATAGGCTATGGTTATACAGAAGTGGACATAATACAATAGAACTTAACAGGACTAGTTAATTCTCTTTAAGCCTGACAACAACAATATTAGGAAACATGATTATAGAATTAGAGTTCATCTCATGGAAGTCATAAATTGAAAGCATGTTTGTTTTATTTTTAATCTGGTATCTTGAAAACTGATATAGTCTAACATTTTAAAATATAGACATTTTAAAACAATTCTAGATACATTCATGAAAGATGAATTCAAATATGATAGTTAAATTAAGGCAACTTGGGAAGTTAGTATTGGAAGAGGGATAAGAAAGCTATTTTAGATGATAACACAATAAACTTCCCCTCATATGTCACCTGGATCTTCTGACGGATATGGAATCCTGGGCCAAATGGGCCACAATAAAAAGTTGAATACATGTAACCTTTAGAGTTCATCACCTTTTGTGGGTTTTATAAATGGAGTATTTATCCTGAGGGTTTGTTCACCCAGAGCTGTACCTCGTAAATGAAAAGTACAACGTGTGCATCTTCCACACTGAAAAATAAACAGCAACCTCGGCTTTTGTAAATAGTAATGCAATATGCTCACTGAGATGTATCCGTTTAGATAAACAGTAAGAATTCTTATTAGTCTTTCTCATGGCTATGGATACTATACAGGAAAAGTGGTTTATGACCAACACTCTTTCCAGTGCCTAGAACAGTGCCTAGCACATAGTAGGAAATGAATTAAAGTTTGTGGAATGAGTAGATTTCTCAGATGGCATTTCAGAGCTGCTGAAAGGGACAAGTAGTATTAGTTGTTTCTATTTTAGTCTTTTCTCAGAGCACGGAATTGCTCCAAGGCAGCTCACATAGATAGTCTCAGGTCACTGCAGGAAACGAGGAAGGAGAGGGCAAGGATTGACCTTGTGGCTTTGCCAACTGTCTCTTCTATTCTGGTTTTATTTCCTTCATTTGGAGAAGCAAATGTGCCTGACTGATAAGGCAGAAGCCTGGAAGCTCCAGGATCTGGAAGTTATAACATCCTGGTCTCTCTAACTTCCTGGGTGATTCATTGTCCAACTACAACTACAAAATCCATTGCTTCCAGAAATCCAGCCCCATCAGTTCTCTTGTGAAATGGACTTAGGGTACAGAGCAAGTAACCATAATTGGTAAATTATGGACAGCCATATTGTTTTCACATAATACTTTGCGAGCTTAAAGCAAGCTAATTTAAAGCATATAATAGTCCTTTGTTACAACTAGTTCCATATGAAAGTGCTGGGTCAATCTGTCTGGTGGTAAAAGATTTATCACAAATGAAATTCAAATAATTATCACAGGCCCCCTTTCTTGTCTTAAAGGCAAAGATATCTATTTTCCTATCTAAATCCCATGCAGTCACGCTTCCTCGGGGTCCACTCTAAATAGTCTCACCTCACACCCCTGTGACTTCAACCTCTCTTCTACACATTCAGTTATCTCATGTCAAAACCCTTGCTTGACAGGCAATCATTTGTGGGTCTGGAATGGATCAATTCAATTTATATTTTTTCTAATGGGAAAAAAAATAATTCCAGTTTGAACAAATAACTTCTTGAACAGCCTTCCAGAACAAATTGAGTTTGAGAACCGAGGTTCCACTGTAATACAATAGTGAATAAATAAGAATATAAGAATAAACTCTTTGTTTCATGTACTTACAACTATAAACCTACTTTTGTCCCACCCCATGCATTATCTACTAGCATTGTTTCCTAGAGTTTTGAAAAATCAAAAATTTTATGTTGGAAAACTGATATCTTAGGAGATTTTCATTATTTTAGACATCTAGTTTGTAGTTTATTAATTTAAATCTAGAGTCCTCTTACAAGAAAGAAATAATTGCCTTAGAAGTTATTTTTAATAATTATATATGGGGAAAAGTGTCCGCAAAACAGTGTCAATAACCCTGGGCTCTCACTATAATGTGCTCAGGTGAAGAGAGTTAGTATTGTAGAATATTATTATTAAACACACACACACACACACACACACACACACACACACACACACACACACCCTTGCTTGAGCAAACCTCTCCTGAAAGCCATCTCTTCTATCTTTTACAGCTAAACCTCTCGGAAGAGTAGTTTACCATTCCAAGATACTTCACATACTTATCTCTACTTACTCTGCCAGCTGGCTTCCACCCCATCACTCTCTTGAATATCTTTTTCCCAAGGTTACAGAAGCCCTCATCACCAAATTCAGGAAGATGAGTCCTTCCTTATTGCACTTAAACTTTTTGGCCTTTGAATACAAAGCTGTTTCTTTCTGGCAACCTCTTTTCCTTCATTTCCACAAGTCCTTTATTTCTCTTCCTACCTCTTTGAGTAATATGTCTTTTTTTAACTGTTGTTTTTTTTTAATTTTATTGGGGTGACACTGGTCAACATGAACATATAGGCTTCATGTGTGGATTTCTAAGTTACAAAATCTGTATATAGCACCATGTGCCCACCACCCAAAGTTGTCTTCTCCTGTCACCTCATATGAGGACCCCTTCGTCCCCCCACCCCCCAGCAACCACCACACTGCTGTTGGTGTTTATAAGTTTCAGTTTTATATCCCACACTGAGTGAAATCATATGGTTTTCGCTTTTTCTGATTGACTTATTTCACTTAGCGTAATGTTCTCAAGGTCCATCCATGTTGTTGCAAATGGCAGTATTTCATCCTTTATTGTGGCTGAGTAGAATTCCATTGTGTATATGCAAACGGTAGCTCCAACAAAGGTTTAATTTCCAAAATATATAAAGAACTCGTAAAACTTAGCACCAAACAAATAAACAATCCAATCAAAAAGTGGGCAGAGGAATAATACGTCTTGATCGCCTTTGCAGGCATCTTTTTTTTTTTAATATATTTTATTGATTTTTTACAGAGAGGAAGAGAGAGGGATAGAGAGTCAGAAACATCGATGAGAGAGAAACACCAATCAGCTGCCTCCTGCACACCTCCTATTGGGGATGTGCCCGCAACCAAGGTACATGCTCTTGACTGGAATCGAACCTGGGACCTTTCAATCCGCAGGCCGACGCTCTATCCACTGAGCCAAACCGGTTAGGGCAAGGGATCTTTTTCTTCATCTGGTGCCTAAACACATTTCCATCTTAGCCCTCTTTCCTCATCACTGTCCACACATTCTTTTCCCCCTGTTGTCACTTCCACAGCTTCAGCTACCATTTACTTTGTTTTAGGGCCTTTTGTGTTCCAAGGAACAGAGACATGCTTGGTCATTTCAGGTAATAGAACTTCATTGTAAAGTTACAAGGGAAGGAATGTACGAGGAGAAAAATAGTTTGGCCTTTGGGAAAACTGGAACACCATCCAGGAAGAACTCAGCAGGAACGCATCACTGTGTAAAGTACCAGCCTTCAGCAATGCTAGACATTTACCAGGCTGCAGACTCAACTTGACTCACTAACTAGCTATTTCAGTCTTTCTCTTTCCCTCCTTCTCTTCATCCCTCCCTCCCTCAACTGTCTACTCTTCTTTACCTATTTCTTCTCTCGTCTCATATACCTTCTCTTCACCTTCCTTCTTCTTTCCTTTGTAGTTTCCACTCATTTGTGTCATCCTCTGTCTCCTGGTTTCTGCTCTTTGACCACCCATAGTTCCTTGGTATATACACTTCATTCTATAACTTACGTTTTTTATATTTGCCTTCTAACTGCTTCAGTGCCTTCTGGAACTAGGTGGAATGTAGATTTACGTACACATGTATAAATGAATGAGGGAATGAAAGAGAGAAGAGAGGAATGAATGTAGCTTTGAGCCAGATCTACTCATTTCATCTTTGTGTCTCCAGTGGCTGCCCATCATATAATAGCTGCTAGTTATTGAGCACCTACTGTGTATCTGACATTATGTCATCTACTTATATTTATGACCTTCACCTATTTCTAAAAAGAGGTGGTATTTCCCCCCCTTTTTACATATAAAAAAAACTGTGGTTCTCACAGACTAAGTTACTTATCCCAGATGACAGTACCAGACATGGTGAAGCCAGGATTACAAAACTATTATAATTTAAAAGAAATATTTGAATATCTGATTAAATGAATGCAATATGTTTTTCTGCACTCATTTTAAAATAAGAAAGGTATATTTTGATAATAGTGATTAAAACAATAATTGGTTGGTCTTTTATATCTCTAGAATTTTTGGCTTGTAAAAATACAGACTAAGGGGGAAAAAGAACTGTCCTCAAATTTGGAAGGTCTATTGGACAGATCAAATGAATTAGAAGGCTTTCAGCTGCAAGTAATATAATACTCCCCCTACAACAGAATGGAATGGCAATGGAGTGGCTGTCAAACATAAAAAGAAATCCAGACTGTTAGGGTGGCTGGTCTTTCTCCCTGCAGGCTGTGTCCTGCGCTGTGTGTTGGCTTTACCCTCAGGCTGGTAGCAAAACAGTGCCTTGAGATATAACAGTGACCAGAAGAAGAAGTATAAGCCATCTCTTTCTTTCTCCTTCTCAGTGAGAGAATCTTTTCTAGAAGCTTCTTCATTGTCATCAGCTGGAACTGAGTCACAGGCTATGGCATTGACTGCTGGTTGCCACCCTTCACCCTGCCTTCTTCCTGCCTACCTTTCTTTGCTTCTCATGCAGCTAATTGTGGCAATGCAACAAAATCCCCACCTATGAGTGCTTCCTGTTGGCTGATAACTAGATATGTTGTCTAGAACTCAAGCAGTCATGTGGGACCTGAGATAGCACAGCAAAATGAGATGAGTAAGCTAGTGAGAACCTCATCCCTGATGCCATTGCCGTGCCCCAGGCTGCCTGACCTCGGACTGCTTTCTCCCAATGGGGAATTAATTACACTAGTATACTTGCATCTTATTTAAAGCCACTGTTATTTTTACTTCTTACTGTTTTTTTTTAATTGTAATGCAACCAAACTTAATCTGATATCCATTTCCCTTCTGAAAAGAGTCCTGGCAAATGGAATGGTATAACCACAACTGACTCAAAATAATGCAGATCTATTGTTGGAGCCAGGGATGGGACATCTACCTTTCATCACACTTGACTAGCCAAACAACATCAGACCTCTGTTTGGAAGGAGTATGAAAGGATAAATGACTGTTGGGTAAGCAACTACCCTAGTCTACTAATAAATTTAAGTAACTGAGGTTGTCTAAAAAGCAAGTTCAGTGGACTTATTTTTACCAGCTGGGTGTAGTTGACAATTTGTCATCCTATATAATAAAAGCCTAATATGCAAATCAACCGAACAGAGGGGGGGGGCTGGTGAGCAGGCGGTGCCAGACCAGCCAAGGCGGGTGCCCTGGGTCACCTCCCGCAGAGGGAGGCCAGACTGCGGCTTAGGTCCGCTTCCCAGACATCCCCCGAGCACTCCTGGTCTGCGAGAGGGCACAGGCCAGGCTGAGGGACACCCCCCCACCCTGAGTGCACAAATTTTCATGCACCGGGCCTCTAGTTATATTAGAAAGGATATTCATACATACCTGGGAGGTAGTCAACACAACTGTTAAACATCGGTTGCTTCATTAATTCCCTCTTACTAAGATTCATTTGGTGAGCAGTTACCTCTGCATTAATGATAATTATGCACCTGTAGGTAAAGGTTATACTCATGTGGAAAAATAGCAGGCAGAGAGGCCCATGTCAGAGTTATACACTTGGCCATGGGTAGTAATGTGAGAAAAATTTAGCCTTGATAATCTTGTTTGCCTGGGCTAAATATTGAAATAGCATGTCTTTCCCTAGCATGTGACCTGAGATTGTTTTGAGTGGTGAGAGGAAGGCAACCCAAATGTATGCTTGTGGCTTTTTAAAGTCTGAGGCGAGTTTGAAAAACAACCCGCACTCCACCATGCACACAGGTTTCCTTGCCAACACTCCGCTGGTGCTGACCCTAGGGGTTTCACTTCCCTTAGCATGTTGCGTCTCCATTTGGGGATAAGGCATGGCACTTGGATTTATAGGGTGGTGGCCTCCTTAGTGATTTGTGGAACTCAGTAGCCATCTCAAAAAAAAGCAAAATCAGTAGCAGTGACACGTCTGGAAAACCCTGTACCTCAACTTCATTTTATTTTTATTTATTTTTTATTGATTTCAGAGAAGAAATGAGAAGTAGAGAGAGATAGAAACATCAATGATGAGAGAGAATTGTTGATCGGCTGCCTCCTGCATGCCCCACACTGGGAATCAAGCCCACAACCCAGGCATGTGCCCTGACCGGGAATCGAAGCGTGATTTCCTGGTTCATAGGTTGATGTTCAACCACTGAGCCACGCCAGCTGGGCTCTCAACTTTATTTCATATGGTTTTATTTTTTCTTCTTGTTTTAAGAGGGTCTTCAAAGTGAAGTATCAGAGGGAAAGAGTGCCTTTGTTATAGTTTTTATGTAACTTAGTCAACTGAAAAGGTGGAAAAACATTTTGTGTTTGTGGACAGTAGAAGATTCAAAGGCAAATTTTATCTATGTGACTGATAAATTGCTAATGGCCTTCATCCCAGTGGATTTTACAGAATGAGCTCACTGATGCTGGCAGGGGCAGGATAAGGAAGGCAAGTCTACAAGGTCCCTGGAGAAACGTCTTTTTGGAAGATAAGGGATTTTTTTAAGTGTGAAGCAATACTATTAAACAACTACAGTGTTTAACAATGATTAGGAATTTTGATTGCATTGGAGTATGGTGATAGGAAGTTTGGTACTAATACACATTTTTAACAAGCCTTTTATTAATTATAGTTTAAGATTTGGAAGTTAAGGTCAATTTACAGAATTAATTTGTTAATTATAAATTATTTCCTCTTGTTATCTAATGAAGTTTCTTCTTCTGTTATTCTGAGTAATTATGTGTCCCTGAATGTAAAATAAAAAGGGTTGCATATAAAAATTTAGTTTTTTCTGACATCACTAATTCAGGTTAGTCCATTTGTCTCAGGAAGATGGATATGACACTACCAGATTTTGGGGTGAGCATATGATGCTTCTCAGGAGGTTGATACCATCAGCTGGCAGAGGACTTGACCTTCATATAAGGAAGAAATGATGTATAATACCTAGAACCTGAGGTGTTTGCTCTTTTAAGGAAGTACTATATCAGATGCTAATATAATGAAGTATTCATTAATGGAGAATTTACCTATTCTGTCATATACAGAAGTCTTCCAAATTAAGATGAATTCATTTCTGAGAAGGTAAATATCTAGGATTTAATTCTGACTCTCTGCAGGAATTTGCATTAAATTGTTCATAGAGATGCATGGATGACCTTTATGATGATAGAATAGAATTAAATATCCCAACTGGTTTTTCTATTACAAAAAGGTAATAGCATCACTAAATTATAGGAGAATCTATAGAAGAATTGAGATCCCTACTGGCTACCTGAGGAAAACAATTAAAATATGGTTAGAATAGAGTTATCATGTGATCTAGAAATTCCTCTCCTAGCTGTCTTCCTAAGAAAAAGAAAAACCTATGTCCACACAGAAACATGTACATGAATGTTCATGGCAGCATTATTTATCGTAGCTACAAAGTAGAGACAATCTAAATGACCATCATCTGATGAATAGATAAGCAACTGTGATATATGTATATGATAGAGTAGTATTCAGCTATAAAAAGAAATGATAAATGCTCCAACATGCATGAACCTTACAAACCTTATGCTAAGTGGGCCGGCTGGCGTGGCTCAGTGGTTGAGCGTCTGCCTATGAACCAGGAGGTCATGGTTGCGGACTCGATCCCAGTGTGAGGGCATGCAGGAGGCAGCCGGTCCATGATTCTGATACATTTAAAAAAAAACACAACCTTATGCTGAGTAAAGAATCCAGGCACAAAGGGATTCATATGATTGCATTCATATGAAATGCACAGAATAAGCAAATCGGCAGAGAGAGAAAGCAAATGCATGGTTGCCTGGGACTGGGGAGGGTGCACTGGGAGTAACTGGTACTGGGTATGGGTTTCTCTTTGGGGTGATGAGAATGTTCTAAAATGGATTGTGGTGATGGCTGCACAGCTCTGTGAATATACTGTAACCCCCCGGATTGCACACAAAATGGTGAATTTTATGGTACATGAATTATATCTCCGTTTTTAAAAATCTGTCGTTAAGATCCACGTTTGATTAAAAGCATACCTGGTTGGGATTTCTAGCTCCTCTATACACATAGCAAATATTAAGAAAATTGCTCTGTGCCCTAACCAGTTTGGCTCAGTGGATAGAGCATTGGCCTGCGGACTGAAAGGTCCCGGGTTTGATTCTGGTCAAGGGCATGTACCTTGGTTGCGGGCACATCCCCAATGGGGAGGTGTGCAGGAGGCAGCTGGTCAATGTTTCTCTCTCATTGATGTTTCTAACTCTCTCTCCCTCTCTCTTCCTCTCTGTAAAAAATCAATAAAATATATTAAAAAAAAAAAGAAAATTGCTCTGTCCCTAGTGCACTGCTGGTTATGACTGGCAGGGTACTCCAGATAATACTCAGGCTTTAAGTGACTTATTAACACAAGGGAGAGATGCTGTGTATCACTGGGGCAGGATCTCTGCAGCTAGCCTGGGAGACCTCCTATCTGAAGTGCTGAAACTTTGGGGTGGGGGGAGTAGAAAAAAAATACTACAGCTATTTAGATGCAATGGAGCCTGGCTGGTGTGGTTCAGTGGTTGAGTGTCGACCTATGAACCAGGAGGTCATGATTCAATTCCTGGTCCGGGCACATGCCTGGGTTGCAGGCTCGATCCCCAGTGTGGGGCGTGCAGGAGGCAGCCGGTCAATGGTTCTCTCTCATCATTGCTGTTTCTCTCTCTCTCTCTCTCTCTCCCTCTCCCTTCCTTTCTGAAATCAATAAAAAACCCCACATATTTTAGATGCAATGGATATAACCAGAAGTTTTATCAACTGACCAAAAAAAAATATATCAGATTTGGAGACCAATACAGGCATGAGCCAAATCATGAGAGCATAGGATGCAGGTTTCTCTAACTCCATCTCTATGTAACTCAAAAAGAAAAAGAATTTCCCACCACTGAATGGGAGAAAAGCCAGAATCCTGTGAATCAGAGCCCTTTGGATTCCAGCCATTCCCATTGCTCTGGAAGTGATTAAGTCCAAAGATGAATCGGTGTCTGTAAAGAATGATGCATTGTGTATGCATCTGTCATTTTCAGATTCATTATAAAAGGTAACAAAAAGGAAATGACTTCCCCATTCAGTGCAATTTGGGGTTGGTTCATAAGCCTGATACCGTTGTAATTAAAATCCACAGTGGGATATTCAGAGGCTGCAGGAGTGAAAGCTGTGGCATTCTCAATTGACCTGAGCTGTTATCTACTCTCAAGTCATATAGCTGGGATGAAGTTCCCCAGCGATAAAAGGTGAAAATGAATTAATGAGAGACATGGGCTCTATTAGTAGTAAGTGTGTAAGCAGCATAACAACAAAGAGATAAGAGGATATTTGCAAACGCACTCCCTCCAGCAGGTGTGCTGTACAATCAAGTTCTAACCTTGCTTTAACACTACCATCTTCCTCATTTCCGGGTCAGGGCAATGTGGATATTTTGTTGTTTAATTATGTAATAAATTCTCAATTTGTTTTGGTGTAATTTAACTATATGGTGATTAGAGGGATGTAAATCTTCTAGAAAGTTTTGTTAGATATTAAAAGGTATATAACTAAAGGGATCGATCCAACAAGAAGATATAACCCTGGTAAACATATATGCACCCAATATAGGAGCATTTAAATATATTAAAAAAACTTCTAGAGAACTTTAAGGCAGAGATTGACAACAATACAGATATTAAAAGGTGTATATATATATAATATTAAAATATAATAATGCTGCATATCTTGCAATATTATGTCAAGTAATTATATTAAATCATCATAGTATTGAAGTGCAGTCTAACAAAATTTATCAATGTCCCATAAGAAACATATAATATTTTAAATTTAAAAAAATTCAAAAGTGATCAAAAGATTTTTTAAAAAAAAAACCCATATTGGCACATTACTGTAATATTTTGCCACAAACCAGCAAAAGCCACATTTTTATCTTTCTGACATCAAAATACTTGCAATTAGCTTAGGGTTATATGCCCTAGTGCAGTGGTCGGCAAACTCATTAGTCAACAGAGCGGCAAACCGCGGCTCGCGAGCTGCAGTTTGCTGACCACTGCCCTAGTGAAAGCAGTCACACAAATAGCCACTGTGCCAAAATGGAGTTTCCACTGTTGACTAGTCACTCCACATTTTTTAACCTGAATCCCCTGGAGAAAAAGTAGAAAGTTAACCAAGCAGCTAGTGGTTGGTGAGCGCCTGCAGCATGCCTAGTCCTAAGGTGTGGGGAACATGAAAAAGCATAACACTTGATTCCATTCTTCAGAGGTCATGGACTAGCCTGTAGATCGCCAGGGAAGCTGTCTTCCACTGTCTTCAGGATAGTACCAACCTTAAACAAAGTTCTAATTTTTTTGCCCTAGTCAGTTTGACTCAAGGGATAGAGCATTGGCCTGTGGACTGAAAGGTCCCGGGTTCGATTCCGGTCAAGGGCATGTACCTCGGTTACAGACTCCTCCCCTGCCCAGGTCCTGATCGAGACTCATGCAGGAGGCAACCAATCGACGTGTTTCTCTCACATCGATGTTTCTCTCTGTCTTTCCCTCTCTCTTCCACTGTCCCTAAAAATCAAAAGAAAAATATCCTCAGGTGAGGAATTACCAAAAAAAAAAAATTGGTTACAGCCATTATTAATTGACTAGAGGCCCAGTGCATAAAATTCATGCACAGGTAGGGTCCCTAGGCCTGGCCTACAATCAGGGCCAATCAGGTTCCCCACCTCCCCACCTCCCTCCTCCCCACTTTCTCACACCTCCGCCTTCCCTCACTCCCTCAGCACCCCACCACTGCCGCTGGTCACTCGCCATGTCCCCACCTCCCTGCCTCCCTGCCTCCTTCTTCCCTTGCTCCCTCAGCGTCCTGCTGCAGCCACCTCTGGTCACCCTCCATGTTCCACACCACCCCCTAGTGGTCAGCACACGTCATAGCGAGTGATCGAACTCCTGGTCTCCTGGTGGAACTTCCGAGGGGACACTTTGCATATTAGCCTTTTATATATATAGATTAGCTTGAATCTATTTATCATGAAGACTACAGCACCTGCTATACTCCTAAGCCACCCAGAACCAGTAGTTCACTTGTTTGCCATTTCTAAGCATCTCTGTCTCCCTTAGCAAACCCTTCAAACTATTTCGTATCTCATGGAAATTTAATGTAGGAGAATTGAGTCACAATGGTGGAACTTAGAAAGGTCATATGTTTGGCCTCTCATCCAAGGCAGGAATCCTTTCCATCACATTGGGAATGGATGATCAAGTAGTTATCTGCAGAAACCTCTGAGTGTTAAGAGTCCCCTTATCCCCAGGTCGCTTATCCTTGAGGAAATGTTTTTTTTAGAAAGAGTCTCCTTAGGAAAGGCCCAGGCCTACTTCTGGAATTTCCATTCAGTTCTTTGTAATATCTCTCTCTCTTTATTCACTTATTTATATTTTTAGAATTTATTGGGGTGACATTGGCTAATAAAATTATATAGGTTTCAGGTGTACGGTCCTATAATCCATCATCTGTATTTTGTATTGTGTTTACCACCCGAAGTCAAGTCTCCTTCCATCACCATTTATCCCCCCTTTACCCTCATCACCATTTATCTCCCCTCTTTACTCTCTTCTACATTCCCCCAACTCCCCTTCCCTCTGGCAATCACCATGCTGTTGTCTGTGTCCATGAGTCTTTCTTTTTTTTCTTTGCTTAATCCCATTCCCCCTTCCCTCCAAGAGCCATCAGTCTGTTCTCTGTTTTCTCTTCAGATCACATAAATCCTTCGCCTTTTGAAATCTCTCTTGATAGACTAGATCGATTAGTTAATCCACCTGATGACCATTCAAGTAGTATTTTCAGCCAGTGTTTCTGTTATCCCATGTCTCCACAATTCCAGAAAAAAACAGCCTCATTTCTCTTCCAGAACTTCCAAGCTTTGTTAAATGACAGTGTTTCCAGAACCTCCCCTCCCCATCTACACTGTCTTCATCAGGGCTTGCTGGATGCATCATCATCTTTCAAAGGTGAGACCTCCAAAATAGAGTTTGGTATTTTACATGTGCTCTGCCTTGGGTGGAGCCCATTACATTTTCTTGAGCTGGATTATAAAGTTCT
The DNA here is from genome assembly GCF_963455305.1 of Plecotus auritus. Lineage (NCBI taxonomy): Eukaryota > Metazoa > Chordata > Mammalia > Chiroptera > Vespertilionidae > Plecotus > Plecotus auritus. The sequence goes on along the minus strand of NC_137784.1, from coordinate 4,605,417 downwards.
TTTCATGTAGCCCAAGTTTCTGTTACCTGGTTTAGCACTTTTATCAGACTTCATTTGAGCTTAGCAGACCATCCAAGTCACCTCTCTATCTCCAAAATTAAGTTTGTTACAATTTAAACAATAAATGTCTGTCTAATATTTTGAATCTTTTTGTTTTGGGTTGCATTCTAACCTTTTAATATAATTAAATTATCATGTGTAAATGTAATCTATATTTTAAAACCATAATTTTCTCTCTTATTATATTGTCTATTCTTTTTAGCAGTGTCACCTGCAAATTTAATAAGCATGACGTTTATGTAATTTTTTGATGAACATGTTGAGCAAGAGGGGGCAAGTGCCTGACATTGTTGATTCACCCTCTTCACTAAATAGTACCTGACAGTCATAGTTCTTAACTCCATCTGAATGTATAACCACTTCCGCTACATTTTACTGTCTGGTCCACAAAAGTTCCAGAATAATTTGTCTAGTACTTTACTGAAATTTGTCATTTATCTAAACATTTTTTGGTCAGGAACCATGGTAATGGTTCCTGTGTGAAAATTGCATTGAGGCTGATGATCTCTCAACCAGGGCATCCTATACAGAAGAATTATATGTTACCGTGTTTCCCTTTGAGTTCACTATTCTAGAACATATTCTTCTCCTAAGTAGAATTCTATAATTAGTAGTACTCATTTTACAATAAGTGATGATGATGGTGGTGGTGGTCATGCCAGTGATGATGGTAGTGGTGGCAGTGATGATGGTGATGCTGGTTATAATGACAGTGATCATAATGGTGGTGATAGTGAACATGTATTTAGCTCTTTCCAGGTGCCAGACTTTCTCTGAAATGTTTCACAATTATTATCTCATTTAATCACCATGACAGTATTGTGGACTAGGTGTTGCACAACAACCCTGGCCAGTTTGGACATTCACAGCTGTTATATTCTCTTTGGTAGATCCTGGAAACCAGTGAAGAAGTGGAAGGTAGTAAAGGTTAGCTACTGCTCCACCATGTCACTATCAGGTTTTATGAAAGATCAAGTTCTCCCAAATAGTTTGCCATGTATTAGCCAACAGGCACTGTTTGTTAGTTTGACAACAACAATAACAAAAGTTAGGTTCTCTGTCCGTTCAGGTAGTGTAAGCATCTGTTTGCATGAAACGTTGCCTGATGCGGTCACAAGTTTGTTGGCTCATTAAAAATCCTAGGCAGTGGCTTTTCCAGAATATGGCTGCACCCACTTTATTGGCACACCCTGTTCATGAAGAGGTTAAGGAGAGTGACCACAAAGGGCTGAGAGGAAGCAGAACAATTATGGAAGAGGGAATTGAAACAAGGAGTGAGGGGCCAAGCAAAAAAGTCATTTGGGGCACTTGTCATAAATTCAGACTCATAATCTGGGTTTGCTCAACTACCAAGAAATAGGTGTACCCCTTGGGGCGCTTAACCTAGATTGACATGTCTGCCACCCAATTAAAAACATTTCTTAGGATAGTATAAGTATTACTGTTGCCTGAGACAGATTGTTTCAGGTCAAACAGGGACACCCCAGCAAATATCTCAACACAAAATACTTCCAAACACTGGCCAAGATTGGTAAATTTCCTGAAAGGAAGGGATTTACTTCTCAGGGTGACTTGACATTAGAAGTTTTTTCCTGCTACTTTTATTTTAAAATACTTTTGCCTGGGAGAGAACACTATGTGGAAGTAATGCCTTCTTCCATAGCCACAGCACCACGCAGATGAACCTAAACTGGATGGGGAAATCTTTTCTTGCCTTCTTTCCAAATGCCTGTTACAGCACACTTTTCCCCCAGGGCATACCTCTGTGTACTGATCACACTGAACAGTCCAGGGAGCCGCAGCTACCCCGGAAGACAGATTTTGTTGAACTCCTATAGTAGAGCCCAGCCAGTGTGGCTCAGTGGTTGAGCATTGACCTGTGAACCAGGAAGTCACCGTTCGATTCCAGGTCAGGGCACATGCCCAGGTTGCAGGCTTGATCCCCAGTGTGGGGCGTGCAGGAGGCAGCTGATTAATGATTCTCTCTCATCATGGATGTCTCTCTCTCTCTCTCTCTCCCATTTCCTCTCAGAAATAAATAAAAATATATTTAAAAAACTTCTATAGCAGTGCAAAGGATGAGACTTTTCACAACCAGCACAGATGCGCATAGTAGCAGCCTACCTTCAATTTGAAAACATTCTGGTGAGGCAGTAATACCTAATTAGCCTCCCATAGTGGGTGTGTACTAAGTATGCTTGACAATGCACTTTGAAAGCATTTTCAAGATAAGTTAAAATCCATATTGTGTATATATATAAACAAATAAGCAGTATATATATACATCAATCTGAGTGAACATGATATATATACATAATATATAGTATATATTACGTATATTGACATTTTATATTCAAACTAAAAGGTAATTCTCAAGCATTCATTTTAAAGAATACATCCAGCCCAGCTGGTGTGGCTTAGTGGTTGAGCATCAACCTTTGAACCAGGAGGTAACAGTTCCATTCCTGGTCAGGGCACATGCCCAGGGTGTGGGCTTGATCTCCAGTGTGGGGCATGTAGGAGGCAGCCGCTCAGTGATTCTCTTCTCATCATTGATGTTTCTCTCTCTCTCTCCCTCTCCCTTCCTCTCTGAAATCAATACAAATATATTTAAGGGGAAAAAAGGAATACATCCAAATCTGCTCTTACTTCATTTCAGGTTCCCCATGGGTACTGGAATATTTTATCCTTGGGGGTGATTAAGTTAAAAAAAAAAAAACACACCAAAAGTGAAGTGTCATTAATGGCTCTGTACTAGAGACTTCAAGGAGCTTATTCAGGTGAGCTGAATTTCTCTTCTGGTCTCCTCCATGGAGGACAACTCACTATTCTGACTTTAGCCCTTGTCTCTGCCCTGGCCCTTTGATTAAAGACTCTGATCAACTGATTTAGGAAGACATCACATTTGGGAGACCTTCTGCTCTTTCACACACTGCTCTGGTTCCCACTGGGCCCTGTGCTATCTTTAAGCAAATAACAAAGATCTTGGCTTTCTTCAACCGAATAGACTGAAGCTATATTGGATGTATCTGTGTCAGCATGACCATTGCTTCATTCAGACTGTTAACAGTGTACATTTTTAAGGCTGCTAGGCATTAAATATCCTTCTTCTCCCAGCAGGTTGTAATCTGCTAATCTAATCATCCAACATCTCCTATCTCCTCTGTTGCATTGCTAGCTGTGTGTGTGTGTGTGTGTGTGTGTGTGTAGAAACTATTTGAATTTGTGATTCATCAACTTGTGCTAAACTATTTCTTTGCTGTTGGTGAGAACAGTATCCTAAGTTCCACTGATTCAAGAAGACTATTATATAATAGCGAGTCTTTGAGTTAATTCAAACAGGATGTTAATGAGGTCCCAGGTGGACTCTGGATTACAATTCTTTCACTTCCTGTCCCATGTCTGAGCATCTCTATGTTTTGGCAGGTTGTCCTATAGTTGTCTTTTTTGCCTGGGGAGGGCCAGTTGAAAACATGACTAAACAAGTACAAACCCATCTCCAGAACAAGAGAACAACAGTTCAAGTATACAGCTCAAGGCTAGACCATGGTTCATCTTTTCCCCAAGAAAAGACAAAGACATTTTCCTTTGATGAAAACATATTTGCCCAGAGTATTGTATAGTGGCGTGTGTGCATGTGTGTAATGTGTCTCTATTTCTGTGTACATGTGTATATATGTTGCCGTATTAATGATGACAGCAAAATATACCCATTAATTACCATGGAGCAGGTTGTGTGCTGAGTGTTGGACCTGCCATGTGTTTATCTGTACAAGGGTTTATTTTAATGATTGCCTAGGTCAGTGGTCGGCGAACTGTGGCTCTGTTGACTAATGAGTTTACTGACCACTGGCCTAGGTGTTTCCATAGGGAGAGGTGAGAATTGATTTGTTGCTGCCTAAGGATCTCCCAACATGTGGTCTACACCCATTTGTCAGTGAGCTGTTGGAGCCTCAGCGAAATTTTCCCACAGAAAGGATGTTCTAACTGGCAGACTCCCAGGCCCGCCCACAAATCCATTTAACCATAACACAGTTGACGGGCACTGTCAGGATGGAGTTGGCTTCCAAGCGGGAAGTTAGACCAGTATTAATAGCACAGTCGCAGCTGCGCTGTGGGTCCAGCAGACTTCTGATGGACCAGCCTGGGAACTGAGGCCCTCTTTGTAACATTTACGGGAAATGGACTCCTTGGTGAGCATGGTGGGAAGGGAGTCCTGGAATGGCATGAGAGCCATGGCTTCCCATTTCCCTCTTCTCCTCGAAATCACTTCCAACGCCAGTGTCCAACAGAAAGAGACCAAGGTGAATCCTAGGGAATCATTCTCCCACCTTCAAGTCTAGGGAGAGCCTGCTCTGGTCCCGGTTCAGCTCCCTTGAGTCAGCTGTTGCCATGTACAGGATATCTGTAAGTTGGGTGTTTCTAGGTCACCTGTATTTAAGTATATGATATAGATGTCTGTTTTAACATGGTAGCTGTTTATCCAGGTAAAACTATTTTAGAATGCATTGTTTCTTTTTATTTTCCAAACTCTTCATTTATTTTGACTAATTTCAGCCCTGATTATGTTCTTGTGCTTCCGTAATGAGTTAAAGCCATCATTTTTATGCAGATGGAAGGGGTGTGCATGGCTGCAGTAAAACACTTTGTTTTGTTGGTTATAGGAAGAAATAGGGGAAGTGGGTGGTGCAGAGTGTGTGTGTGTGCATGTAATTTGAATACGACCCAAGGGTGTGTTTAAAGAATCAAAATTGTGTTTGTATTCAAAGGAGCTCTTTTGTACTAGTGTGTTTGGAAATATTTCAGACCATTTTTTAATAGACGTATTAGAATTAAAAGATTTTTCTCCCATGGGAGCTCTTTCAAGATATACATTTTTAAAGGGGTTTTAAACAATAGATGGCAATCAGCAAATCATTTAGGCTAATTCCAAGTAAACATCTCTGTCATGTAAGTGCCTCAGCACAGTTATGGGGTGCATACAAGCCAAAGGAAAAATAATTTGCTTAGTGATTTGATTTTCTTCCTTTTTTTTTCATGACTAACAAGGTGTCAGATTCATCCTACTTGAGGCAGTAAAATGTGGGAACTTATAAATGAATAACAAATTTCAAGTGTAAACCAACTAAAATGTATATGAAACCCTGCTGGATTCAGAAGGGGCCTCTTGATATTTCTGAAGCACACTTCTCTTTTCTAGAATTCTATTTTGGGACACAGTCATAAATGCAAAAGGAAGATTTCAGCACTAAGTTAAATTCATCTTTAAAATATTGGGCCCCTTCAGCCCCTCCCAAACATTGAAAAACTCTGGAGTTTGAATTGCTGAGATATGAAAAATTTTTCTCCCAGATTATTTAAGAAAAAATTACATTTTAGGGTTCTTAGTGTAGAATTATGACACAGACAATTCACCAAACTTAATAAGCCTCTCTCTATAGATAAGTCTAGATCATTGGTTCCCAACCATTTTTTGGCCATGCCCCACCTAAGCACCTCTAAAATCCTGATGCCTTCCCCCAGCCCCCGCCCTGTGACACAGAATTCTTACTCTTCAAAAAGTGAACTAGTCACATGGAGGAAGCCTAAAAGGCCATTCCCTTGGTCTAAACACGCTTCCAAAGAACACGGCATCCATGAAAGAGAAAAATCAAAGAACGAAAGGACAGTGGAAGTACTGAGGAAGAAATCACTAAGACATTGTTAAAAAATAATAATAATATGAAGTGATGTGAAAATACAGCAAATAAAGTTTTAAAACATATCATAGAGAACTGAAATGCATAAATATGTCACAATATATATTTATATACTGTACTAGAGGCCCAGTGCATGAAATCTGTGCATGGGGGGGGGGGGTGGGTCCCTTAGCCCAGCCTGCACCCTCTCACAATCTGGGACCCCTCGGGGGATGTCCGACTGCCAGTTTAGCCCCGATCCCGCGGACATCCCTCTCGCAATCGGGAACCACTGGCTCCTAACTGCTTACCTGCCTGCCTGATCGCCCCTAACTCCTCTGCCTGCCTACCTGATCGCCCCTAACCACTTTTCTGCCTGCCTGATTGCCCCTAACAACTCGTCTGCCTGCCTGATCGCTCCTAACTGTTCTCCTGCCTGCCTGACCACCCCTAACCACCTCTGCCTGCCTGCCTGATTGCCCCTAATCACTCTGCCTGCCTGCTTGATGCCCCTAATTGCTCGCCTACCTGCATGATCGCCCCTAATCACCTCTGCCTGCCTGCCTGATCACCCCTAACCACTTGCCTGCCTGCCTAATCACCCCTATCCGCCTCTGCTTCAGCCCCCACACCTGGGACCCAGGCTTCCCTCCTCCAGCCAGCCACAGGCAACCAGGACCCAGGCTTCCCTCCCTCTGGCCCGCTGCAGGCACCTGGGACCCGGGCCAGCTTCACCCAGGCAGGCACCCAGGACCCCGGGAGGCTTCGCCCAGGCCCTAGCTTTGTCAGGAAGGATGTCCGGAAAACATCCAGTCTATCCAGTCTAATTAGCATATTACCCTTTTATTAGTGTAGATAGGAGACCCCTAGAACCATAAGAAATGCCAAAAATTCACTGTGAATAACTCATTCTCAAATTGCCCCTCTTAACAATCAAATAGCCCCCCTGTGGGGCATGTGCCTTACGTTGGGAACCACTGGTCTAGATTATCCCTAAAATATCTCATTAGTTCACCCAGCCCCATAATTACAAATTTGGGGAAGTAAAACCGAGTGCTCATGATTTTCTGAGTGGCAGATCTATTTGGAATCACTCTAACTCAGTTGTTCATTTTGTAGGAAAGGGAACTGGAGACCAAGGGGCTTGAGTGACTTGAGCACAGCTACTGAAAGTAAGGGCAGAGTTGGAGGGGCGATGGTAAGCAACAACGAGAGTGTCTGTCACCTATCAGAGGGCTTCTCTTGCCTGGGTTTACCCTCACAACAACCTTGCCAGGCAGTGGGTCATACTCTAGTTTTAGAAATGAAAAAAGCAGAAACATGGGAGGGTCTCTAACTGCTCAAAGTCAGTAGGCATTAGGAGCCCAGAGCAAGATTTCAAATGCACACCCATTAATTCTGAAGTCTCGTGTCTCCTTTGAACCAGGCTGGCTCCCAGGCCTCAGTATAGCCAAGAATCCAAACGGCATTCCTTCTTTATACATGTTTATGGATAATACAAATAGCAAGTGTCATTTTCCCATCTTTCTTCCATAATGGGAATACCATTGTCATTTAAGTTTATGTTCTACATCCCTGTCACCCCCTGCTTGATTAGAATGATATTGCTATAAATAATAAGGACTTTGACTATATAAGTTTCCTAAGGAAGCATGACCTTGGACTGAACTGCAGTAGATGCTCCAACAAAGTTCAAAGGAAAGATGATATGGTTGCCTTGACAACCATAGCTCTGCACTCACTTTGTTTTATTAGTTACTACTTTCCTCTTTTAGGGTCATTTTGAGGAGAGATAAAGGAATGGGTGACAGGAGTATCTCATTTTTAAGTACTGAGGCTGCTGGGAATGATACAACTTTATGTAGCTACAAAAGTATTTTCTTTTCCTAAAGTTTCCCAAAGCATTGGGAAGTCCAGCCATGGGAAAGAAAGTAAAAATAAGCTGTTATGTATATTGAAACATAAATATCATCTTCACACTCTATAAAGCTAATTATTTTTAAATGACTGAAGGCAATTATCACTTTTATATTTCTATCTAGTATACAACTATGACATATTTTTTTAAAAGAGAAGAATTCTTGATCAATAAATTTCCGTAAGTATTTTTACATGTAATGCAATTATTCAAGAGCAAATAGCCATTTAATTAAAAGAATGCTACTCTAGGAAAGGGCCAGTTAGAGAGATTGTCAGTGATATTTAACAATATATTAAATTATTTTTTAATTTTTAAATTATTGTTGACATACAATATTATATTAGTTTTTGGTATAGTGATTAGCCATTCATATAACTTGCAAATTGATCACCCCAATAAGTTCAGTACCCATCTGACAACCATACATAATTATGACATTATGTATGAAGTTATTAATCATCACCACATCTTTTATTAGGTTTCCTTTGTAGACAACATCAGTTTTCTTTCAAGAGAAAAGGTAGTTATTAATATTTGAATCATTACGCCCTAGCCGGTGTGGCTCAGTGGATAGAGTGTCGGCCTGTGGACCAAAGGGTCCCAGGTTGATTCTGGTCAAGGGCACGTACTTCGGTTGCGGGCTTCTCCTCAGGCCAGGCCCTGGTCTGGACTCCTGCAGGAGACCAATCAGTGTGTTCCCCTCACATCGGTATTTCTGTCTTTCCCTCTTCCACTCTCTCTAAAAATCAATGGGAAAATACCCTCAGGTGAGGATTAACGAAACACACTTGAATCGTTATAATTGGTTTCTAAGTATAAAGGTAGATTATCACATGACTGCAGGTACTAGTATGTCATAATAGTTTGCTTAGTTTAAAAGCTGGTAGAACATTTGACCAAAAAAAAAAATACACTAATAAGATTCCCTTACATACTCATCAAGTTCAAAACTAATCTTGAATGTCAAAGGCCTAATGTCCCCTTCCTGAATCTGCCAACAATGTACACTGAGCCGGGACTCTTCACCAGTGGAAACAGGTGTCCTTTACTTTCCTATAGAATATTTTCTAGTGCTTTGTTCAAAGTGATTTTAACATCCTCAATTTAGTTTTAATCCAATATTTCAAACATAAAACATATAGGGAAGTTAAGCAAAACTATGTATTTGTCATTCAGATTTAATAACAACATTTGGTATTGTTTGATTCAGATATTTAAAAATCTTTTTTTAAAGAAACAGTATATATGAACACAGTTGAAGCCTATATCAAGCGTTTTATCTACACAATTCCCTACATTCTAACAATTTTTAAAGAGGCAATTTATTTTGAGATGAATCTGTGTTCTTTCCTGTTTATTAAAATGCGTTCTTGAGAGCCAAGGGAATAGAAAGTATAGTGATTGGATTTTATATGTGCACATTATCATTGCTGCTCTATATGACCAATTTGATTGGATTTCATATGGCTTTCTGCCCACCCAGGACCAGATAATGCTATGAACTCATTACCAAGAGGGACTGTGAATTCCCCACATCTCTTCCATATAGTAAATGAAGTGTGCATGTAAGAGACTGTGAATATAAATCATCCTAATTCATAATAAAGGGCTGTATACAGCTTTTCATTTCCATGGCAACTTTTTCAAATGCATTTTTTTCCTCTGCTGCCCTGAACATAATGTTCTGTGGAGCAAATGCTTTCACAGACGTTCTCTCATTTGACCTTTGGGACATCCTATGTGGTGTTTCGAACGGATGGTATTGCATTCTTCTCCCAGGTAAGGACATGAAGGCATAGTCAGTACAGTGCTTCAGGTTTGGGCTGCACCTTAGTACCAACCTGGTGAGCTTTGAAAAAGTGCCTGTGGATGGATCCCTGAACCCACCCGCAGAGGTTTGATCCAACTGGGCTGGGATGGACTATGGGCATCAGTATTTTTAATTGATTCCACTTTGAAGCCAAAATGAGAATCCCCAGTGAACCAGTAGAACTGGTCCAAATCTTTTAACCCAGTGGTTCTCAAGTGGGGCCTACCCCCCACCAGGGGACATTTGTCAATGGAACATTTTTTTTCTTATTTTTATTGATTTCAGAGAGGAAAGGAGAGGGAGAGAGAGAGAAACATCAATGATGAGAGAGTATCATTGATCAGCTGTCTCCTGCACGCCCCCCAGTGGGGAATCGAGCCCGCAACCCGGGCATGTGTCCTTGACTGGAGCCGAACCCGGGACCCTTCAGTTTACAGGCTGACGCTCTATCCACTGATCCAAACCAGCTAAGGCTCAATGGGACATTTTTGATGCCACAACTTGGGATGGAGGGTGCTCTGGCATCTCGTTGGTAGAGATCAGGGATGCAGCTAAAACATCCTACAGAACCCCTCCCAGCATAGAATTATCTGGTCCTCAGTGTCAATAGTGCTGAGGTTGAGAAACCCCCATTTAACCTGCAAGTGTTTTTTACTCAAGACCCTCTGGCTCTAAACTATCGTTCTTTCTTTAGTCCCAAGTTGCTAGGTGATTCAAATTAGTCATCTTTTTATTGCTGTAAATAACATATATTTTAAGTAGGTTGCGCTCTGAAGCTGAAATGTTTACAATGACTTTTTTAGTTTGTCAGGAACCTGGTGATCTTGTGTCCTAACCACACTAGAAGAGGCAGAAATCCTGCTTTCGTCAGAATGCCAAAAGTGACACAAAACAGACAGACAAGAAACAGCACCGTATCTCAAGAAGACAAGAGCTGTTTCTTCACTTAAGTATATGTCTGATGCCAAATAAGAAATATGTATTAGATAAAACAGTGGCTTGCAAGCTGGAGTGTGCAGTGAAACCCCTGTAGGGCTTATTAAAATGCAGACTGCTGGGCCCCACTCCCAGAGTGTCTGGTGCTGTACGTCTGAGGTGGGGTTCATACACCTGCATTCCTCACAAGTTTCCATCTGAGATGGAAGCTTCTGGCCGTGGGACCACACTTTGAGAATTAATGATGTAAAGTGTGTTTCTACAGTCTTAACGTTTCAAGTGAATACTAACCTCAGGGCTATCAAAATTAGAAGTGAATATTCCTAAAAATGCAAAAGTTATGTTTGTATATCAATAACTTAAACATGATTTCTCAAGAAGCACAAGGGCCTTCTAGTTCTACAGTTACAATTAGAAAAACGCTATGGAATGAAACCTTTTCCTCCCACTTCTAAGAGCAACAGGAAGTAGCTACTCTCCACCTGATCAGAAATGAAAAGATGCCAGTTTTCTGAGACCTTTTAAATAATTTTTAATATATTTTTATTAATTTCAGAGAGGAACGGAGAGGGAGAGAGAAATAGAAACATCAATGATGGGAGAGAATCATTGATCGGCTGCCTCCTGCACCCCCCACACTGGGGACCAAGCCTGCAACCCTGGCATGTGCCCTGACTGGGAATCAAACCATGACCTCCTGGTTCATAGGTCAATGCTCAACCACTGAGCCACCCTGGCTGGGCTCTGAGGTATTTAAATGCATCTAGTCAATGAGAGAATTTATTTTCTAAGGTACTTGATGTGCATTATTCAAATTATAAATGGATGTTTAAGTGAAAAATGACTTGAACCAAAATTTCCTAACTTTGTATACATTCACATATGATTGTGGAAGGGTAGATGGATATCTAAAATTTCAGTGAAATTGATTGCCTATCTATAAAATAGCGCATCCTAGTCCCTTAACTAATTGGAATATTGATTGGCATAGGTGGCTAAATAATCTTAGAGTTTAGCATGGACTCTGAAACGTATTTCATGTTTCAGGAAAAAGTCATTTATTCTTTCAGTCCATCACCCAGCAACACTACAGATAGCAGTGATTGAGGTGGTATGTTATATGATTTTCCATTGCTAGTCTAAAGTTAGATAGTACAAAATATTTTGTAGGTGAAAAATCTAAACACCAAAGCGGTAAAATTCAGGATTACCTACTCTATTTTCGACAGCAAGAGCTCATAGAAACTAGAATATGCTCTTATCTCGGCCTCTTGGATGTTTCCTAAATCCCTTGATAGTGAAGATTTTGTTATTTCTTTCTGGAACCAGGCACACTTCCTAGTACATACTAAATGGTGATTATGCTTTCACTAAGTTTACTTAAATAAATATATGAGAAGTTCACACATTTCTAGATTTCATGAATTTCAAAGAATGCATTTCCGCTTTATTTAAATTTAGTGTCCCCATAAAGATAATCCTATACTCTCCAAAGTGCAGACTTTTCATTGTGAGCAAGGAATTGAGAAGAAGAGAGGGAAACTATGGAAGTGGTTTCTGCTGTACTGGTATTAATATGGCAATAAGCAACTAAATAATTCTGTGCTGTAACATACTGTATAAAATTAAAACTGCTAAGGATAAAAATACAAATCTGAGGATCGAAAAAAAAAAGTACCTGTTAGCATCGTTGTGCTGTTGGGTGTTTAAGAGCAAACTAGAAGTTGCTATGGCATTGATTTATACGTGCATAGCAACAGAGCGAGCTCAGTGATTCAGCTTGATAAAAGAGGAAATTAGCTCACCATTTCCCTTTCCCCAAATCAGAGTCAGATAACCAAATATTTCATTTTGAAATGGTATATCCATCAACATGTTCTAATGGATAAAAGTCCATGGTGGGGGTGGATGGGGGAAAGGTCACATTTGTATGTCATGCGCTTACTGTAGAGAATGCAACTCATGTTTAAAGAATCTATTAATATCTCTGCATCCTGCCTTCCCCTGATAGAATGGGGTTTCTCAGTGGCATATGTTGGGTTTGGTTTTTTTTACAATTTACATTTTACATTTATACAATGATGAGTAATAATTTGGCAGAAGGCTACAATTTATCAGCTCATATAACTTTGTTCCAATGAAAGTTGATGGTGAATATTTTGAGAAGGAAACATTGTTCGCTGTGAAACTATAATTCCCTATGTGTAACAGCCCTCCAGGGAAGGGGTAGATTTTTGCCAGCATAATATGTGAAGTTTAGTCATTATCAACAGCACAAAGCAGAGGTCAGCTGTGGGTGTATGTGTGGGAGGCACTATTATGAAATCAACCCACAGCCACTGCACGGCTGGGCCGAGCCAATACAAACAGAGCCAAATGTCACAAAGAAATGCTGACATTTTATCACATGATTATTTTAAATATTATTTTACCACTGTGTCTTTGCTTTTTTTGTTTATTCTCCACATCTTTATTTTGTTTCCAGTTTCCTTTCTTTATACTGATAAATGAGAAATAGGGAAGTATGTTTTGAGTCAGGGCTTGATCGTGAACATGGGAAGTGAATTGAACCCCCTGCAAAACAGCCCTATATCTGTGAACCTTGGATTTTTAGATTTATTCTGGGTTGACTTGGGTTTTGGAAACATGGTGATTTTATTAATTTATTTTTAAATTTACATATAGCAAAATCCATCTTTTTCCTTTTTATTAAATTCACTGGGGTGACATTGGTTAACAAGATAATATAGGTTTCAAGTGTACATTTCTATGATACATGATCTTCATATTGCATTGTGTGCCCATGACCCAAAGTCAAACCATCTTCTGTTTTAGGGGTACATTTCTATGAGTTTTGAAAAAATACATAAAGTTATGTAACCACCACCATAATCAGGATACAGAAGAGTTCTGTCACCCCTTCTGCCCACAAATTCCCTCATGCTGCCCCTTTTATAGTCAACCCCTCCCTGCACCCCCAGACCATGGCAACTACTAATCTGTTGGAGCTGTTCTTTTTTTAATATATTTTTGTTGATATCAGAGAAGAAGGAAGAGGGAGAGAGAGAGAGAGAGAAACATCAAAAATAAGTGGGAACCATTGATCTGCTGCCTCCTGCAGGCCCTCTACTGGGGACCAAGTCTGCAACCCAGAGCAGGAATCGAACCATGACCTCCTGGTACGTAGGTCAACGTTCCACCACTGAGTCACACCAGCTGGGCTGGAGCTGTTCTCTTTTGACTGTTTTCTTTCTCTCTGTTCATTCACGCAACAAATATTTATTGAGAGTACCATGTGCTGAACTCTGTTTGAGGTGCTGGTGATGAAATGGTGAACAAGACTGACTTGGAGCTTTCCATGCAGAAACAAGATAATAAGCAAGAAATAGTAAATCAGTAATTCCACATTGTGGTAAATGCTGACTGTGTAGGAAACAGATTCCTATGATAGCAGATGTCAGAAGACAGAATATATTTTAAATAGAGTGTTAGAGAAAGTTGCTCTGAGAAGGTGGCATTTAATCTGAGACCCAAAGGACAAGAAGAAACTATGTGAAATGTGCAAGGAATGGAGTCATGGGGGGGAGGGGCAATCATTCCAGGCATAAGAAACAGCATGCGCCAAATGGGGGTCAGGATTACAGTGAGGAAAGGGAACAGTGGCATGAGGAGCTGTGGGCAGATAGGCAGGCCTAGCTAAGGTGTCTGTGCTTCATTCCAGTATAGCAGGAAGCCATTGGATTGGGATGAGTATTTAATTGGGGATAATTTGATTGATGTTTTGAGTTGTGTGTGGAAAGTTGATTGTTGGAGAGCAAGAATGGACACAGGGTGGTCATTGGGCCATAGCAATCATCCAGTTGACTGTTGATGAAGGATTGGGCTTGGGCAGTAGCTATGGAGATGAAGGGATGGATTTCAAATACTGTATATTTTAGAGGCAGACAAAACAAGATTAAGTGTTTGATTGGATAGGGGGCTGGTGAAGGAAAAGAAGAAATAAAATGATACTCCCAAGTTCCTGTGTAAGCAAGTGGGTCAGCTTGAAGAAAATATTGAGAGAAACAAGATTGGGGGGAAATAAAAAGTTTTATTTTTGGACAGTTTGAAATAGAGAAACCCATTAGTTATCCATGTAGAGATGTGAAGCTGCTAGATGGATATATGCCTTTAGAATTCAAATGTGAGCTTGGAGTTATAAAGAGAAATTTGTGTCATTATTTAATTATTATTCTATCATTAACCTATAATTTATACATGTATAATATATTTATTGTTAATATAGTTTTGATATATTAACATTAATGCAATATTAACCCATATCATAAATATTAATTTATTCTCTCAGAGTCCACTATGGGCAAGGCTTTAGGTAAGGAAAGGGGGGTAAGATGGTTAAGAGAAACCTCCATGATCTGTGGCAGGCTGGCAGTAGAGAGAGGGCTTCCTTGTATTTGTGTGAAATTAGAGCAGCCTTGGGCAAACTACGGCCCGCGGGCCGGATCCGGCTGTTCTATCCGGTTCTCTTGCTCTCCCCTCCGCTCCTTTACTTTGAATTTATATTAGTTCACACAAACACTCCATCCATGCTTTTGTTCCAGCCCTCCAATCCAATTTAAGAACCCATTGTGGCCCTCGAGTCAAAAAGTTTGCCCACCCCTGAATTAGAGGGTACTGTGAGCAGGCACAGTAGGGAGATTTGACCTCATCTGGGTAAAGGTGGAGCTTGGGAAAGGCTTCTCCAAGCACTGAAAGACGAGGAATGAGAGAGGGAATTGTGTTGAAGAAAGAACATGGATGGAAGGTCATGTGACAGAAGACCAGAAATTTTGGTTCTCAGATGTCCAATGTACCGTGATTCCAATTTAGAAGTCCAGGAGTGCATCCCAGGGGGGAACATTTTTATAAGCAGTTCAGGCATTTCATTTCTTCAACAAATATTTTTTTGAGTACCACGGTATGCCTGAGACTCTCCCAGGTGCTGGGAATTCAGCAATTAATGTGCAAAATGTCCTTCCCTTGTAGAGCTTGTTTCTGGTGAGTCTGATTCAGGAGGTTCACAGATCTTGGGCACATCTTAAGAAGGCTTGACTTAAGAAATGCTGGCCTAGAACAGAGTTGGGAGGAGCACCATCATTAGAGCTTGAAAGGAGAAGGATCAGCAGCACAGAAACTAGATCAATCCTGGCCAGTGTTGCTCAGTGATTGAGCATCAACCTAGGAACCAGGAAGTCACAGTTTGATTCCGGTCAGGGCACATGCCCGGGTTGCGGGCTTGATCCCCAGTGGGAGGCGTGCAGGAGGCAGCCGATCCATGATTCTCTCTCATCATTGATGTTTCTATCTCTCTCTCCCTCACCCTTCCTCTCTGAAATCAAAAAGATTTTTTTAAAAAAAGCAGCTAGATCAAGAGTCCAGTGAAGACAAAAGTGAAGAAAGTGGTGTATATTGCAAAGGCTGAGAGAGGAAATGGATTCACATGGCTGGGTGAGTGGTCAGCTAGGTCTCATGCGGGTGAAGGGTCAAGTGGAATGAAGACAGAATAGTCCCCCTTGAACTTTGCAGTATGGCATTATCGGTGATCTTGACTAAACTAGTTTTATCTGAATAGTTGAAGTATAAAACAGATCGAGTTGTATTAGAGTGATTGAGAAGTGAAAAATTAGAAACTGAGAAGATATTGGCAATTAGAAAGTGAAAAATTGCTGATGACTCTGGAGAGATTTGCCTCAGCTTACTAGTAGGTCTTCATTCCTGCAGGAAAGAATCTTGTGGCAGTTCTGAGGTAAATCAACTTCTTTTAGCCTAATTTGTCCATCTAAAAGGAGGAACATAATAATGCATTCTAAGATTTATTTATTTTTGGTTTTTAATTTCTTTTCTACATTCATTTTTATTGATTGATTTTAGAGAGGAGAGAAAGAGAGGGGGGGGGAGATGTTGTTCCACTTATTTATGCATTTATTGATTGATTCTTATATGTGCCCTGATCAGGGATTGAACCCAAAACCTTGGAGTATTTAGGACAATGCTCTAATCAACTGAGCTACCAGGCCAGGGCTTCCTTTTTTATGTCTATGTTTATTGTGAGGATGAACTGGGGAATTGTATGCATGCATTGAATACTCACTGAAAGTAATAGCTTGCCTTCCTAGAGTGCTTTAAGTTGATCAATTGCACTTTACAGATGATATAATATTCTCATTAAGTATCTTATTCAGTATCAAGTGCAAGCAAAAATAAGACCAGAATTATTAGTATTAACTGATTTTCAAGGGAGGAAATAGGGAAGGTCAAGCACTTGCCCTAATTGCACTGCTAGTAAGCTGTGGCCCCTAGAATTAGAGCCCACGTCTTCTGATTTGGTTCTGTGCTGTGTTGGTATTATAATTTTATTCCTCTACTACAGAGCTGTAATCTGCTTAGAGACCAAGCATTCATTGACTTTGTATCCTCATCACCACCACTGCGTTTACTGCATTTGGCACAGGCCAAGTTCTCCATCATGAGTGGAATGTAAGTAAAATTCCTGCACCCTTGGCTCAACCTTCTTGGGGTGCTCTTGTTTCTGATACTCCAGTTTGTATTCAGGATAAATGCTTTTGACTTCAGAGTCCCAAGCCAATTTGGATACATATATCAGCAGTAAAGAAAATGCAATAAGCAGAGGTAAGGGTGGAAGAAGCACTTGAAAGTGACAGTAGAAATGGTGCAGTGTTAGCAGAAAAACAATATGTGTAACTTATTCTATTGAAAAATAAAAATACACTAATAGTAACTCATAAGGAAGCAAATAAAATTGATTATTGTTAAGTTTTATAATATTATATATCCATCCATCCATCCATCCATCCATCCATCCATCTGTCCATCCATCCATCCTGGTGCATTTTTTTCCTCTGAAAAGAAACACTGTGAGCATCAGAGCGTACCTGTAGGAAGATTCCACAGAGGATCAGAGATCAGAAAGCATTCTCAGGACCCAGTAAAGAGCCTGGGGACAGTGGACTCTAGGAGTCTCGTGGAGAGCTTGAAAGCTGCCTGTCACCTGTTGAAAGAAAGGACTGCAAGAGGTCAAGTCCACGTACCCCGGGTGGCCTCCCTGAGCTCCTACTTTCTAACTCAGAGGAATTGCTTTAGGCAACAAGCATGTGGAGAAAGTCCAGGGGTCAAACTTGGTCCCTTTAGTCCCCTGCTGCAGCAAGGGTGGCCTACAGAAGCTGGGCACTTCGGGTCATCACTACAGTCCGGGTGAGTGTTGCCTGGGAACTGGAGAAGGGAAATTGAGAAGGGAAATGGAAACAGCACCCCCAGACTCTTTCCCAAGTCTCTTGGGTTGGATCATTCAAAATCGCCATTTTTTATGGGTCCAAAATAGCCAAATATTAACCATTTCATACAGTTCCACCAAAAAGTATGATCCTGCTACCACATGTGTAGAGGTATGGACAGGGGCAGGTGGTGGGCCACTTTCTTGTTGGTTTCAAGTTGATCAGTTGGTAGGAGTGTGGGACCATATAGTAAAGCCTTTCGATTTTGTGAGCTAAAGCAAAGGCATTTTTGTTCCTGACTATATTTGAATAATGTCTTGAGCGAGAGAATGCCAGCCTCATCTATTTATTACCTCCCATGCTCAGTGATTATGTGAAAAGAAAGGAAAAGACCTTTAAAGCTCGTGTGATTGTCTAGACAGTCCCAAAATAGCTGGTCCCAGGTGCAAAGGAAGCAGTGAACTGCAGACAAAGCATGAGGGTCCTTTGCCAAAAATACAGCGTTTGAACTTTCAGAGGCTCCCTGTACATTCCAAAGGAGAAAATGGCCAGAAGACTAAATCCTGATCATTATGATCATTAGTTACTTTAAGCTACCACCGCTTACTTCACACAGAGGCATTCTGTGTGCTAAATTAAACAAGAAACATTTTTGAGATAATTATTTGGATAACTCAGAGCTAAAATAGTCCAGGCTGAAATACTTAGCTGACTGAAACACCTGCGCAAGCTTTAGTTTAAAATATACAGAAAAATGACTTCATTTGTCACTTCACTGTGGAGGTCATGTAATAAAAAACAAGGTAATTTACATAATTTCACATCAGTTCACATTACATTCTGTAGCACAGTGCAGTTAGTAAAATTGCATTGAATCAGAAATGTATTTCTGGCTACAAAAACTGTGGTATGGTCAGACCATAGAATATAATTTGACCATAAAAAGGAATGAGCTATTGAGACACACAACCATTTGCATGGATCTCAAAGGCATTATGCTGAGCAAATAAAACCTGTCTAAATGGCCACAAGCTTTATGAGTCCGTTTATGTAACATTCTTGAATGATAAAATCAATGAAATGGAAAACAGATTATTGGTTGCCAGATTTAAGACGGTGGTGGGTTGAGAGGGAGGCAAGTAGCTATAAAGAGGTACCATGAGGGATCCTTGTGGTGATGGAATTTTCTGTGTCTTCACTATTATGACAGTCATATAAATCTACATGTAATAAAATTGCAAGGAATTAAATACACACACACACACACACAAGTGCACATAAAACTGGTGAAATCTGATTAAAGTCGTTGAATGGCATTAATGTCAGTTTCGTGGCTGTGATATTGTACTACAGTTATGCAAGATAACTGGGGGAGTTATCTTGTACTGGGAGAGGCTGAATAAAGGGTAACAGGAGAGCTCTCTGTATTATTTTTTTTACAGGTGAATGTAATTCTACAATTAGCTCAAAATGAAAACTTTAATTTAAAAAATGCATTTCTCAAAATAATTGAAATTGGCTCAAACCCTGGGTATTCACGGTGGAAGAGAGAGCCTTCATGTATTCACTGCACTAGGTATCAGATGGAGGAACCGCCCCTACCACCAACAGGTCAACCCACACGTGTATCAGTGGGTGGCTTTCTACACTCTGGACAAGGGGATGCATGTACCCCTTGGAACATTTTAGTTTGCTTTGTGTTTGCATAATAAAAACTTGCCAATCAAAGGTGAATGTATACATGTATCTCTAAGATTCATCACCACTCAAAACACAGAAGTAAACTAGATGTCATGGAAGGCTCTGTCATGGCAGATATAAAAAAAAAAAAAAACCCTGGATAATTTGAATTTAGTCAGAGAAAGGATATTTTTAAGGGATAGATCTGAGAGGAGCTTGTTAACAGAAACAGTAGTGGCAAAAAGAGGGTCATTGAGTGTGAGCACTGGGTCTAGTTCTGAACTGAAATGAATAGATTAGAAGGAGAAGTAAACATATTATTTGGAAATGTTCTTGTACTTAGGTACTTTACTCTCATTGATTTAACAATATGCTCAGTTTTGTTGTTAAGACACTACTACACAGTTTTACAGTGAGCCATATGCGGTTATAGATTTGCCTGGGGAAGCCCAATCAACAAACACTTATCAGTTATCTTCCCCATGACATTGGGTAATGTGGTTTAGCAGGACTAGACCAAAAGTACTTCTCTATCATGGCCTCAGACCTCCAAAACTAAGAAAAAATAACACCTGGCAAATAAGTTTCAGATACATAGCTTTCAAATTCCCATGGAGAGTTTGGTTAGTGGGCGTAAGTACCTTTCCTTTGCAGCTCAGAGACCTTGTGTTCCTTCTGCCTGTCTTCATCACAGTTTTACTCATTTAGAATGTGAGCGGTTGATTCATTTCTTTGATTTTATTTAGCAAACTGTTCTAAGATGCTGACCATTTGCCAGACACTATTCTAAGGACTTCATAAATATGAGTTTATTTTAATACTTAAGCAAACCTAGATTATTGGCATTTTGAAGGTGAGGTAATTGAGGCACAGAAAGGCTAAGTAACTTGCCTAAAGTCTCAAAGCTAGTCAAGTATGGGTTCCTTTTGGGATTCACCTCTAGACACCAGTCCTTCTGATTAAGCCATTAATACCTGGTCAGCTTTAGTCATAAGGCAGGTATGATGTATGAAGCTAATTGAGAAAGCAAAAGAGATGCTCATATGTGATATGCTGAGTCTATTCATTCCTTCATTTGGCTTCATTTCTTCATTCGGCCCTTCATCAAATGTTTTTTTTAAATGCCAACTGTGTTCTACGCATTAAGATGGACAGTGCAACCGCAATATGATTTTGGCCCTCACAAAACTTACATTCTATGCAGGAGATGAGACTTGCACACACATCTTTAGGATGAAAGGCCATTGGGGACAAATGTCCTGACAATGACCCAGATAAAATGTCCAGAGGAGAGCAGATAAAGCAACCATTGTCTCCAGCTGGGTAAATAAAGGGTAGGTTGAGACCAGCATGTTGGGATGAGCCCGCGTGGGCTGTCCAAAGCCATGAGGAGTTGCTGGCTGTTCTTTTACTAGTACATATCGGGGAACTATTCAAAGTTTATGAGCAGTGGAATAGCATCAATAGAATCCTGCTGGCAGTGTATAGGAGGGGTTAGAGAAGGGGATGCTTCGGGCATAGAAACCATCCTTTTGCATGAGTCCATGCAAAAACCTATGTGGGGTTCATAAAAAAACGTTAACTATAGGATTGCCAAAAGACTCAGGAACCCTACTCCTAAGTTTATACTCAAAAGAAGCAATTCTCTGCCTAGGTATATGCTTCAAAAACTTGAAAACTGGTATTGAAAAAAATACTAGTACACCAATGTTCATTGCAGCTCTATTTACACTAGACAGAAAGTGAAAGCAACCCAAATGTCCATCAGCAGATGAATGGGTAAACAAAGGGTGGTATATCTGTACAATGGAACATGGTTTGGCCATAAAAAGAAAGGAAGCATTGATTCATGCTACAACATACATAAACCCCCAAAACATTAGGTCACATATTGTAGGTTCCATTTCTAGGAAACATCCAGAATAGAGATCCAGAGAGAAAGCAAATATATTAGTGATTGTAGGGAGGGAGAGAAGGGAGATACGAATGGATACTGACCTTCCTTTTGGGATGCTAAAACTGGGAATTCGGTAGAGGTGGTGGCTGCACAGCATTGTGAATTACTAAATGCCATTGACTAGTACACTTGAAAATGGCAAATTTTATATTATGTGGATTTCAATTTAGTAAAAACAAAACAAACAAAAAGCCTATGTGCGCCTGGGCCAAGGCAAGGATGTTGGAATGGAGAGGAATGAGGAAGAGGTCTGAGAAGCCACGCAGGAGAATTGACCAGTTTGGTGGAGAAAGTGAGGGAGAGCAGGGAGAGGGTGGGTGGGAGGGACATCCTGAAGTTTCCGACTTGGGTGTCGGGATGAATGGTAGCATCATCTACGAAGTGACTCAAATGATTAGCTAAATCTATCCTCTTCGTTTTGACACTGTCACTTACCAGCTGTGAGTGTGTGGGCAAGTTGGTCCAGCTTCTCCCTGTGAAATGAGAGCAGTGATGGTGTTGTAATGATGAAGGGAGTGGCCCTATCTGGGGCACAGGCCTCAGTGCCTGGCACACAGGAAGCCCTCAACTAATATTTGAATGATGCCATGCTTTTTCATTTTACAACATAAGACCATCCTATTCAGAGAATGCCCAAATGATAGTTGCTATGCTTTCTGGAATTCCAAGACCCATGTGTATCTCATTAACCCTTGAGAAATTTGGTGTGCTCTCTTAGGATTTTTAACCAGCATGTTGGAACCCCCTGGGGTATAATAGAACAGTAACTGCTCTGTAGCAAGTGCTAAATAATTGTTAGCTGTTGTTGTGGTTATTGTCTTCGTGGTGATGGTGGTTGTTATAAAAGGATGGCCAGAATGTTCTTGTGAATATACTTTAACACAGATGCAATTCTCGAACAACTTGTTGGAAGGAGGTGGGATAGATAACAGAAATAAGGGATAGCTAGTTGAACTATTTAGATACTAAATTAATTCATTGAAACAGTCTTCAAATCTATTACTTAATTTCAGGTAGGTGAGGGGAAAATTGGCTTCACATTTTTTAATTTGTCATTTGTGTTCGCCTGGCTCAACAAACAGTTGATGGTGATAAAAAAAATGTTAGATTATTGAGTAACCAAACCAGATTTATGAAATATTGAAAAATGTCTACTTCAATATGGATCCATAAACTCTTTAGCATCATGGAGAGAACAAATGAGTCACTCCCCTAGCATCAAGTTCAGGAACTTCCCATAATGATCTCATAACTTTGGTGTCAACATTGCCCAGTTTTTCAGCCTTCATGAAGTTTATTAAAGTTTGGAATCTGTTCTTGTGTAGGTGTAATGGGATTAGTTGAATTACAAAGATGTTAGAGCTGCCATTTAAAGGAAAGGCTCATTTCTAACACTTGCCCTGTTTTAATGAATTACCATAATATCGCTATGATTGTCAAATGGATTGTCTTTCACAGAATTAGCTATTTAATAGTCCCAGGAGAATGTGATTAGAATATTCATGTTGGTCTACTAAGTTATTAGGACACATTTTTCTGTACCGTAGTTATATCTATCACACAGAAAAAGAATACTCAGGCGCTTGGAGATGACTGTACAAAGTTTAGAAATGATTTCAGGAACCCTTTTATTCTTCTTTCAGTAAAAGTAGAATATTTTCACCAATCTAATACCAGGACAAAAGCACTTACAAAACAAAATTGATTTTCTTGTAATTTAAGGGATTCAGTATAAACGATCGCTGAATGTTATTTGAGAGGTGTCACGTTAATGCATGTCCAGAGGAGCAGGCCAGGTGCTGACTGAATGGCTAAGCCACTGCTTTTGGCCATTCCTGTAAAGTGATTTCTAATGGAGTAGGTTAACCAAAGATTCAGAGTAACTTCCGAGGTCACCAAACCTGTTGTAAATGAAGATCCGTTCTCTTTTGTTGTTGTTGTTACTCCTCACCAGGGGACATTTTTTCCATTGATTTTTAGAGAGAGTGGAAGGGAGGGGGAGAGACAGAGAGAGAGAGAAGCACCAATCTGGATCTGAGAGAGACACACCCATTGGTTACCTCCCACAGGCACCCCAACTGAGGCTGGAGATCAAGCCCGCAACCAAGGCACATGCCCTTGACCAGAAGCGAACCTGGGGCCCTTCAGTCCACAGGCTGACACTCTATCCACTGAGCCAAACCGGCTATGGCCAGTCTTTCCGTTTTGATAAACACAGTCTATTTTCCTTTTTACCATAAGATTACACTCAAAAGCAGGTTGTGTTTGATTCAAAATTCTTATGAACCACTGTGAAGTTAGGCTCAGACTCAACCATTCATATCTTTTTACCACAGCAACTGCATTCCTGGCACCTAGTAGAGGGCTCGGTAAGGAGCCACTAAATGAATTTACAATATCTGCGTTTTGGCTCAGCCAGTACGGTTCAGTGGTGAGTGTCGACCTATGAACCAGGAGGTCTGGGTTCGATTCCTGGTCAGGCCACATGCCTGGGTTGCAGGCCCAATCCCCAGTAGGGGGTGTGCAGGAGGCAGCCGATCAATGATTCTCTCTCATCATTGATGTTTCTATCTCCCTCTTCCTCTCCCTTCCTCTCTGAAATCAATTTTAAAAATATCTGCGTTTTGGTGAAGTGATGTGTTTGCTTATCTTTGGTATTTAAATGCCTCTATACCCACCAATACTGCTCCTGTGGATTATGGTGCTCACTTACTATTCCTTTCCCAAAGGTGGTTATCATTCCAAACTTACTTGGTACTTTGTAAAACATCCCGCAACACCAAATCTCTTTCTATCTTTAAAGTGTTGAACTCGGTTTAGCCTTAGAATAAAAGAATCTGATTAAATAATTCACACTAAAGGGTAAATGATTGATATCTTTTGTCCTGGACGATTTGGAATTTAAGAGGAACTTTTTTTCCTCTCAAGTTTTTCCAATGCAATGTGTGAGCAAGAGTTTGTTTTCTTTCTTCGCAGGAATGAACACCAGATGCCCTTTGCTTACCTCAGTTTCTCACTCCTAACCTAACCCATTCCAAAATTTGACCCCTGTCTCCTGAAATGTTGATGACCCATAATCTAGAGACTATCATAGACACTCGGGAAAAATAAACACACAGGAAACATTTTTTTCCTTCCTAGCATGAAGTTTTTGATTTTTTTCCCCTTTGGGTGGGGTAAAACATGAGTAATTTACACAGTGCTAGACCCCAATGTAAAATTATAAAGTAATTTATATTTAGGAACATAGGTTGTTTTTAACCTAATGTGCACTTACTGTATAACCAATGGATTGTTTGTGTCAAGTCCACCCCGTGTTTTCATTAAGGGGTCTACCAGGGCATTATTTAATGAATTAGTTAAAAAAATGGTTTTATTTGGAGAAGATGCTGTAAGCCCCTGAAGAGAAATTTTAGCCAAAGTTGAACAAGTGTTTATTTCACCCTGAGACATCTGCAGCTGTAAGCAATCATATTAATCTGCCATCACTTAGTTTCGTGGAAAATGAAGATGTTTACTTAAGGCTGGTAAAAGTTTGATTTTAATAGTGACTCCCAAGCAATACAGAATATCATTTATGGTTGAAACTGGGGTGGGGAGAGACAGTTATTCAAACTCATTGCTTAAGTTTAGCTGTATTGATTTTTACGATGTATTTTCCTTAGCATGTCAAGTAATTCCTGTTTCACGGTGAAAGCATCGCTTTGACTCAGTATCAAAGCACATACTTGCTGCCCAAATCAGATATAGTCCCTCAAGAACAGCAGTGCAAGGATTGCTCACTTGGGGCTGCTTGTCCCTCTGATCTTCCATTTGGTTCCCGCCCATAAGATGCCAACCATGGCAAGAAGGGGTTGTGAAAGTTCCACCTTCCATGGGAGAAGGAAAATCAATTTGGAAAACTATGACACGTTCTTCAAAAGGCTTTCTCTCTCATCACAACATTTTGCATCGGGTGCTGCTTGCTTTCTTGCGCAGGTTCAGCCGGGAGCTACTTTTATCCAGAGCAGGGTTTCCAAATTCAGCGCTGTGGGGATTTGGGACTGGATCATCCTGTCTTATGAAGGGCTGTCCTGTTATGGGTGGGTGTTCAGCAGCATCCCTGCCCTCTACCCGCTAGATGCCGATAGTACCCTCCCCTCAGTTGTGGCAACCAAACAGGTCTGCAAATGTCCCCAAATGTCCCGTGAGGTGCCAAGTTATTCCAACGGAGAATCGCTAACTTAGCAAAAGAGACATAACTGTTTTTAAGAGAGGATTTCGACTGAGGATATTTCCTCTTTCAACTGAGGTATATTTTAGATCATTATCATTTCAGTGACAAATGTCAAATCATTACAGACATCAAATTTAGGTTTGAAATGGTTATCTATGTAGGAATGTGAATAACATAGTAATAATATTTTCTGAACCAATAATTTAAATGTACAGGCTAACAAAGATTTTTTTCTGACATGCCTTTAATTACTAGTATATGAAATGTCTGCTGATCTGATAACATGATGCCATTTAGTGATAAATGAATCACCTTCATGAGAAAATTATGAGAAAGAAAGGAACAATGTAGAAAAACAATAAAAATGGTAGCTTTCCTATTTTGTTCTTTATTCCTGGAGGAAGCATATTGTCCCCACTTGACTTGCTCAGTAATTATTCTTGTCAAATTTGAGTGATTTCTCTGCATTGTCAGTGATTATATTATAATTATAAGTTATTGATAAGCATTTTGATCTTTGGATTTATTTTCATTAAACAATGTAGTCACATATTTTTAAATAAGCTTAGCCAAGAAAATTTACCTATACTTTTAAAAAATATCATTTTATTTATTTATTTATTTATTTATTTATTTATTTATTTATTATAAATCTTTATTGTTGAAAGCATTACATAGGTCCTCCTCCCCCCATTAACCTTTGCCTATACTTTTTTTGTTTTTCATTTTATTAGCAAGTTCTACTAAGACAAGTTTTAAGGGCAAAAATCTCACTTAAATGGTTATTGTAATTGAATATTTCTGTAATAATCTCCCCAGGGAGGGTTTTTCCTGAGCTGATTCCTGAGTAATTAATGCAAACTAGAACTTTATATAAAATATATCTACTAACTAATATCAACATCTTTAGAATTTCAAGGTATACCATCCTCAGCAATATTACTGACTTTCTACTTAAACAAGGGAAACAGATTTTCTTCATCTAAATTATAACATAAGCAACATCATTCCGGTGCAATTCCCAAAGCTAACACAATCTGTGCTTCCATTTTGAAGAGAGCATTATGCAAAACCGTGACCACATTTTGGTTTAAGCCCCAGATTACGAATTCTGGATGAGAATCCTTGGACATTTTCATGAGACCATCAGAAATATTTTAGTGGATTTAAAAATGTTTATACCTAAGAAGCAGTCATTTCAGATCTGTCAGTCTGTTGTGATGAAATATGGAAATGTGTATACCACACTTGGGAAAATTCACAGAAGGAGTGCTACATGAATATACAATTTTATAATATTTACTGCATCAATTGATCAAACCAGTTGGTGTAAATGTGTGCTGTGAGTGCTTTTTGCGGAGGGAGTGGTGCTCCTCAGTGCACTTTTGCCGATGTATGGAGACATTCTCAATGTCACCTGTGAGCGGGTATTTGCTACTAGAATTTAGTGGGTAGAGGCCAGCGACACTGCTAAACACCCTTCAGTGCACAGAACAGCCCCTCGTAGCAAACAATGATCTGGCCCCAAATGTCAAGAATACTAAGGTTGGGAAACTCTCTACTGTAGATGATTCGCTAATATATATATATATATATATATATATATATATATATATATATATATATATATTTAATATATTTTATTGATTTTTTACAGAGAGGAAGGGAGAGGGACAGAGAGCTAGAGACATCGATGAGAGAGAAACATCAATCAGCTGCCTCCTGCACACCTCCCACTGGGGATGTGCCCGCAACCAAGGTACATGCCCTTGACCGGAATTGAACCCGGGACCCTTGAGTCCGCAAGCTGACGCTCTATCCACTGAGCCAAACCGGTTTCGGCTAAAATATATTTTTTAATTCCCCAACAATTTCTTTTTAAAACATTTTTTATTGTTGAAAGTATTACCTGTGTCCCATTTTCCCCCCATTGACCTCTTCCAGCCTGCCCCTACCCCCCACTCCAGGCCCTCTCCACCCTATTGTCTGTGTCCATGGGTTATGCCCTTATGCTTACAAGTTCTTCGGTTGAGCTCCTCTCACCCACCCTCCCATCCACCCCGTCTTCCTCCTGAGATTCGACAGTCTGTTCCATGCTTCTCTCTCATGGATCCATGTTGTTCATTAGTGTATTTTGTTCATTAGATCCCACATGTGAGTGAGATCGTGTGATACTTGTCTTTCTCTGACTGGTTTGTTTTGCTGAGCATCCCCAACAATGTCTTGAGATGTTTCACAGACCTGGGATATTTTGCAACTCTGACGTTGGCATCAGGGCGTGCCAACTGTCTTACTCCTGTATGTCCCATCACAGCACAAAGAAAAGATAATCTCTTAATGGGTTCTTTATCTCATTTTCAAGAATTTCTCCGTAAAACTTTCTCACTAAGATATGGTCAGCTTTGATATATAAGGTCAGTTTATAATAATGATGGGAGTAAAAAGTTTGACTTCAGTCCTGTGACAAATGTTTTTGAATTTCTGATGCAAACTTGTTTTGAATAACTGCTTTGTTTTTTATTTGTACTTTTAAAATCTGGATTGAAACAATGTGAAAACTGCTAAAATGACTGTAGCTAAACTGTGCATTTTGAGATAACATCTTTTCACATTTGTTTTTAATAGGGTTGCATTTACTTTGACAATGAGCTTGTGTGTGTTATTTCTGTTGAAGTTCTCAAGCTATGATCTGAGAACCAACTGATTTTTAAACTGAATTATTTTATTCATACATTTACTTTATTAAGAAGTCACTTGTGAGTAGCATTTACCACATTATTCCTTATAAGTAAAGTATTACATTTCTTTTTTTATTTGTTTGTTTATTTTTTGTTAATCCTCACCTGAGGATATTTTCCCATTGATTTTTAGGGAGAGTGGAAGGGAGAGGAAGAGACAGAGAGAAATATTGATGTGAGAGAAACACATCCAATGGTTGCCTCCTGCACGAGCCCCGACCAGGGCCCGGGCCAGGGAGGAACCTTCAACCGAGGTATGTGCCCTTGACCGGAATCGAACCCGGGACCCTTCAGTCCACAGGCTGACACTCTATCCAGTAAGCCACAACGGCTAGGGCTAAAGTGTTACATTTGTTTAGAAAATATATTCATTTCAGAAAATGTTCATTTTTATTGTCTTTTATATTAATTTTTACTTCAAAATATCATTTTGCAACTAAATTTGTGCCGAATAGAACACATTTTTAAACAAATTGGAACTATAGGCCAATTGTTGCATCAAAAACTTTTAGAAACAGTCACCATTTCTCCTATTGCAATGTTTCCAGTAAATTCTCTTCATAGCAAAATTTGAGATAACTTATCTTTTTATATTGGGCATGTCTTTATAAAAAAAAAGATAATATAGATTTTAAAATGTGGATGTCTGTGTTACTACAGTCTATGAGTTCTCTCTTTTGTGACACATTTTTCTAAGTGACAGCTTTATTTTAACGTTTGCCGACTATATCATTCATTCCATAGCTATTCGCTGAAATATTTGCAATTAGGGTCATTTTGAATGCTTGATGGAAACACAGGATCTTATATATAAATTGGAATTATTTCATGAAGTCTGAATGTGTGTATGTCTGGGTACATTCATGCTCATTTATATATCGAGGAGGAAAGAGATATTTTCTCTGAACTGGCCAGAACACACATCTCCCTTTTCTCAATTAGAGCACCAGTTTTGTTTTGTTTTGTATTTTCCCCCCTATTCTTCCATCTCTCCTGTCTCCCACCATAAAAGACATTTGTGATAGGTTGCAGTAGGCAGTCATTTATAATCATTTCATTAGTGAACTTCATCATTCTTGGGATTATTCCTTCTCTTGTCACACATTAACTCCTCGCTCCAGACAGTCTTTGCTTTGACCTCATCAGTAAAAACCTGCCTTCCTTTTCAGTGTCTGCATTTTGCTTTCTGGAGAAATAACATCTTTTTCTAAAACATTTGAACAAATGGAATATAAAGTTTTTCTCAACTGCACCAGCGCAAGATGACTCTTTTTCTTCATTTCTCGTTTTCTCAACTGTTTATCCATTAAAATTACCGATTACATTTCCTTGTGTACATGTCTTGTCTCTCACTAATTGGGACCCGCTGAGGTCTGAGACATCACAGCCCATATTATTTAACTTGACCCTGAGGAGATCCAGGCCCAGCTTTTATTTAGGTTAAGGCTGGCATCTGGGGAACTGTGTTCCCATTGCATGCTGCAAACATGTGCCAACATAACCCTTAAATCAAGCGCCGTCAAGCTAGCATGAGGAAGCTGGCTGGGAGATGCTTTGTTCTTTGAACCACATCTTGAGTATGGCTAACATGGTTGACATCCAGCAAAGCCAAAATTTACTTGAAGGAATGCGGTTGGTTCAGTGCTGTAGACAATGATTGTAAACCTGAAGAAGCAAAAGAAGAAGTTAGGAGGATAACACATCTGCTTTGCTGTGTGATATTTTCCCCCAACTGTTTAGAGAATTAGAAATTGCTCAGTCAAGAGCTTGTTTACAGAAGCCTGGCCAATGTAAAAATGAAGCTGCCTTGGAGTCGTCCCTGTTTCATCTCACTGTTTGGAAAATAAATCTGAATTGTTGAGATGTAAATACATCAAGTTCAAAGCCAAAGGCAGTGAAAAACCAAGTACAAACAAGAAATGTACCACGCTTGAACCATCCTTCTGGGAGGAAGAAGATATATGGTAATACATTTTATATCTTAAAATTTTTATTAATTTTTTAAAATATATTTTTATTGATTTCATAGAGGAAAGGTGAGGGAGAGAGAGAATCATTGATTGGCTGCCTCCTGCATGACCCATACTGGGGATCGAGCCCACAACCCGGGCATGTGCCCTTGATGGGACTCGAACCCAGGACCCTTCAGTTCACTGGCCAGCACTCTATCCACTGAGCCAAACCAGGTAGGGCTTTATTATTAAATTAAGTGGAGAAAATTTGAAAGTACCACAGTATGTGTTTTGTAGAGTATATAACACTGTGGCTTATATTAACAATCGATGGTGATAAAAGTTAGCATGTGGGGGTAACTGTATGTTCACTGAAATATAAATAGGTAACAAGATAGAGATAAAGATACAGGTGGAGGGATAGGCAGCACTTCTCAAAGTATAGTCTCCACACCAGCAGCATCTGCATCACCTGGGAATTTATTAGAAATGCAGATTCTTAGACTCTGTCAGAGTCGTGTTGAATCAGAAACTCTGGGAGGGGGTGGAGGAGTCTGTGCACATTCAAGTTTGAGAACCACTGATATATGGAAGGATGGACGGATGGATGGATAGGTGGTTAGGTGGGTAGATGGATGGATGGATGAATATACAGGTACAGCTATAGGTACAGGCATAGGTAGGAGTATAAACACAGATGTGAATCCATCTGCTTTGGGTTAATTGTTAAATGTTTCTCCATTAGGGTCATGTAGTGTTGGCCCTGTTATGTCTGTCATCAGGGTAGCTTCCTTCGCTGTAAGACTGGCTTGCTCTTCTCTCCCCTTTGCCCTCTTAAGGCTGCTTTCTGTCATTGGATCTGCAAGTGGTGGTAACAGAGTGCTGAAGCCAATGAGATCCTAGGTCTTGGTCTGTTTTTTGGAATTATTTTTGTGTTTTCCTGCTTACACTTTTGCTTTTGAGCATATATAACTTTTCAGCCAACAATTCATATGAAGCACCATTTACAGTGGGGATGAATTAGAAACAACTTAAGTATCTGAAAAAAAGAGACCTTTAAAACGAATTATAGTAGATTTCAAAACAATATGATGCTATTTAGGGAGAAATTCTCAATATGCAGGAAAATATTTGGGAAAATATTCACTAAGTCATAATCAGTGATTGATTCTTGGATTATAGATTATTTTAATATTATTTCTTTTGCTTATGTCTGCATTTCTGATTTTTTTAGTTATAAGCTTGCATTGCTTTTATAATAAGCAAAGAACACACACAATGATACTATAAAATAATAAAAGAAATAGATTATATTTTTTCATCTTCTCCCCCTCCCCACTATACCCTGAATTTCACAGCCTACCAATTATGCCAGCTCTATTTTTTCATCAGTTTTCATTCATACACACACACACACACACACACACACACACACACACACTGCTGGATGTCAAAATTAAATGACAGCTCTGCCCACAGAAATGACCGGAAGTATACTGTGAGTAGATAATTGATTTAGGTACTAAGACCATGCAGACTTTCCATTTCGGGAGAAGGGACTATTTAAGTGGATGTGGCCTGAGAAAATGTCTCCCTTTGCTTTGACACCAGATGTACGGGTGACTTGTCATGCTCGGGAAGTGTTCTGAAGTGGATAATGGCTCTTTTCCTGAGATGTGGAGGCACATGGCTTAATCCTCTTCTGAAAGCCTTCCTCCGAAGATAAACACAGATATTGGTTTTAGCTTAATTCTCCTCCCTTAAAAACCCCTTCCTGCTCTGAAGTCTACAATTCCATTAAAAGTGTGAAAACGCAGCAAGTAGCAAATGGAAAGACAAGCCATTTGATGTCTGCTCTGCATATAAAAGGAAACACACTGAGTCCTGTCCTAAGGTGGGACCTGGGCCATCACTCTGAGCCGTGGGGCGCCCTGGAACAGAGCCATGTGCTTTGATGCTCCTGGCTGGTAACAGCAAAACCCACTTAAACCACTTACATAATTAGAAAGTTTAGAGCAGTGGTTCTCAACCTTTCTGATGCCACGACCCTTTGATACAGTTCCTCATGTTGTGGGGACCCCCAACCATAACATTATTTTCTTTGCTACTTCATAACTGTCATTTTGCTACTGTTAATGAATCGTAATGTAAGTATCTGTGTTTTCCGATGGTCTTAGGCTCTACAGCAGTGGTTCTCAACCTGTGGGTCGCGACTTAAGTATCTGAAAAAAAAAGAGACCTTTAAAATGAATTATAGTAGATTTCAAAACAATATGATGCTGTTTAGGGAGAAAATCTCAATATGCAGGAAAATATTTGGGAAAATATTCACTAAACCATAATCAGTGATTGATTCTTGGATTATAGATTATTTTAATATTATTTCTTTTGCTTATTTCTGCATTTCTGATTTTTTTTTAGTTATAAGCTTGCACTGCTTTTATAATAAGCAAAGAACACACACAATGATACTGTAAAATAATAAAAGAAATAGATTATATTTTTTCATCCTCTCCCCCTCCCCACTATACCCTGTGGGTCGCGACCCACAGGTTGAGAACCGCTGCTGTAGAGCCTAAGACCATCGGAAAACACAGATATTTACATGACGATTCATAACAGTAGCAAAATTACAGTTATGAAGTAGCAACGAAAATAATGTTATGGTTGGGGGTCCCCACAACATGAGGAGCTGTGGTAAAGGGCTGCGGCATTAGGAAGGTTGAGAACCACTGCTCTAGAGGCTGTGGCACCAAAAAATCCACAGGTGTGGTGTGTTTCAACCAGTGATCTGGCTCTTTCCTGTAATTCTCTGCACTTGATGTTCCTCTAAGCATCTCTAAGCTGGTATTGAGAAAGACTGACAGTTTGGGGATAAATCTGACTATGTTTAAGCCAGTGGTCCCAAACTTGAGGACATCTGGCAACATCTGGAGGCATATTTGATTGTCACAGATGAAGAGATTCTCCTGGGATCTGGTGAGTAGAGGCCTGACTTGCGTCTAAAATTCTGATAATGCACGGGACAGTCCCCACAACAGAGAATGACTCAACCCAGTCTGTCCACAGTGCTGAGGTTGAGGAACCCTGACATATAGGAAGAAAGGGGTTTTTGTCCTGTGTCTCTGGCGGAAGCCACCAGCCACCTTTCCCTCACGTGCCTCTGGCTGTAAGGAGGGACCATGGCTCTCGCTCTGGTTTGTGGGATCAGTCACAGGCAGGGGGGATGGTATTACCATGATCAGCTCACTCAGTCCCGAAATGCATAGGAATGACCACTCTGTACACTGTCCACGTAGAGAACAAATGTACTCCATGCAGTGGGACCGTTTTGTTATGAGCGAAAAGACTCATTCAGGCATCACTAAGATCCTGTGAAGCAGTGAAGAATTAACGCGCTCTCCATAGCGATTCAAGTCCTCACAGTGGGATTTGGAGAAGCTCAATTTTTTTTTTCTGGATCATATGCATTATTAATACCTTTCTAGAAAAAGATATGACTGGAAGTTACTGACAATTTGAAGATTTTCTCAAGGAAAAGTTACCTTTAATGAGGAAAAAAAAAAAAAGAGAGACTGTTTGGGGGAGGGTTTTGCAGAACCAGATTTTATACTGAGTCTCATTGCCAGGTACAATCCTAGATAATGCACAATGATCAATTAGTATATTTATCAATAGCACCCACTTTGACTCCTAAGAGAGGTCTGGTTTTGATAAATTTGGGGGGTACCCTCCTGGTGTGTCGAGTAAGAGGAAGACTAGAATTGATCAGGGGACCTAGCATTGGGAAGGTCATTGATAACTTTAGTAAGAGCAGTGTTGATAGAAGGTGGGAGTAAAAGACTAACTGAAGTGGGTTCAAGAAAGACTGGGAGGCCCTAGCTGGTGTGGCTCAATGGATAGAGCGTCAGCCTGCGGACTGAAGGGTCCCGAGTTCGATTCCGGTTAAGGGCACATGCCCGGGTTGCTGGCTCATTCTCCAGTAGGGGGCGTGCAGGAGGCAGCCGATCAATGATTCACTCTCATCATTGATGTTTCTATCTCTCTCTCCCTCTCCAATCCTCTCTGAAATCAATAAAATATATATATTTTTAAAGAAAGACTGGGAGGAAAGGAAATGAGAGGCGGGGTTTATGGACAGGGGTGTAGTTTATTACCTCATTTATTTGCTTAACATCACAAGCATGGCTGAATGTTTGATTGTTGTTTTGTTTTTCTTTTTAAGTTCTTCTGTCAAGTATCTTTCCTTAAAAGAGAAACAAACAGCCTCCCCTGCTTTTGAGCAATCCAGGAAGCCTCTTCCAGACTTCAATTTTAATTTTCTTAACATTCTCCACTAATAGTCTAAAGCAGGGGTGGGGAATCTTTTTTTCTGCCAAGGGCCATTTGGATATTTATAACATCATTCGTGGGCCATACAAAATTATGCTCTTAAAAATTAGACTGCTCTATTTGGTCAAACATTTAATTAACTCACCCTTAAAGCCTTGGCAGGGCCAGACCAAAAGATTTTGTGGGCCTCATATGGCCTGAGGGCCGGATGTTCCCCGGACGTTCCCCACCCCTGGCTGAAAGCATAGTCAAGCTATGAACTATGGGACTTACCTTGCTAAGCTTTCCATCTAGCCAAATGGTTCATCATTCCCCTCCAAACTGAGGAATGCCTGTCCCTTTATTTCCATGTGTATGTGCAGGCTAACAAAAGACAGAAACCAAAGATGATTTATTTAACGAAAAGGTTATTGATAATCTGAATTTCTGGAGACTTAGTGAGCTTAACAGCAATGAATAGTGTATGTTTTTCCTTTATGGAAAATCTTGGATTTCTCAAAATTATACCACAAATTTAAAGAGTAGAAATGGATATCAGTTGTATATTTGTCTAAAACAATAGACATAAGTGTGGATAAAAAGAAAAAAGTAGCTTTTAAATTTCATATGTGTAAAGATTTCCTGGCAAGTTTTTATTTTTTTCTTTCATTTTATTTTTTTACAAGTTTTTATTGTTGAAAGTATTATAGATGTCCCCTTTTTTCTCTATTGGCCACTTCTAGCTGAACCCTCCCCCCACCCCAGGTCTTCACCACACTGTCTGTGTCCATGGGTGATGCACATATGCATACAAGTTCATTGGCTGATCTCTTCCCACCCACCCACCCACCGCTGCCTTCCCTCTGAGATTTGAAATGCAAATTCCAAGCCCCAGAAGTTTTATTGTGGTCAATTTGGTACTGGACTGCAGCTGGTCCATTTTGTCCATTATACATGTTACGGGGCCCAGGAACCACAAACTTTCCAGGAGGCCACATGTATGTCTGCAAGCTGAAAAGGAAACCATGGCTCCCAGGGTAATCATGTAAATGCTTACCTACATATCTGAAGTCATGGTAGGTATCAATTTCCTCGTCAGTGAATATTTGTAATAATCTTATCACATATGAAAGCAAGTTATGATATACATGTTTCTCTCTTAGCAAGTATTCCTGAAAATTTACAATGATTACTTAAAAGCACAGCCAGACAAGAATTATATGAGTTACTCATTGCCAAATCACATCAAAATCAAAATTATAAAAATTCTATAGACAACTAGGTGATAGCCCTCAAAGGTAAATGTTTAAAATAACACAGAGTCCTGGGATTCTATGTTTGATAAAAAGCATCTCCAGGGCCCTAACCGGTTTGGCTCAGTGGATAGAGCGTCGGCCTGCGGACTCAAGGGTCCCAGGTTCGATTCCGGTCAAGGGCATGTACCTTTCCGGTCAAGGGTATGTACCTTGGTTGCGGGCACATCCCCAGTAGGGGGTGTGCAGGAGGCAGCTGATCGATGTTTCTCTCTCATCGATGTTTCTAACTCTCTATCCCTCTCCCTTCCTCTCTGTAAAAAATCAATAAAATATATATTTTTTTAAAAA
The DNA here is from genome assembly GCF_963455305.1 of Plecotus auritus. Lineage (NCBI taxonomy): Eukaryota > Metazoa > Chordata > Mammalia > Chiroptera > Vespertilionidae > Plecotus > Plecotus auritus. The sequence goes on along the minus strand of NC_137784.1, from coordinate 4,569,283 downwards.
AGCATCTCCAGGCCCTAGCTGGTTTTGCTCAGTGGATAGAGCATTGGCCTGCAAGCTGAAGGGTCCCAGGTTCGATTCCAGTCAAGGGCATGCCCTGGTTGCACTCTTGATCCCCAGTAGGGGGAGTGCAGGAGGCAGCCGATCAATGAGTCTCCCTTATCATCATTGATGTTTCTCTCTCTCTCTCTCTCTCTCTCCTTTCCTCTCTGAAATCAATAAAAAAAAAAAATGTTTTTTAAAAAAGCATTCCCAGGTGATTCTGATCCTGCAGTCTCACTTGGAGAATCTAAGGTCCAGGAAAATATTTCATATCACCAAAGTATACATATCTTCGTACAATCTTTTTTTAAAATATATTTTTATTGATTTGAGAGAGGAAGGGAGAGGGAGATAGAAACATCAATGATGAGAGAGAATCATTGATTGGCTGCCTCCTGCATGCCCCACACTGGGGATTGAGCCTGCAACCTGGGCATGTGCCCTGGACCAGAATCGAACCCGGGACCATTGAGTCTGCAGACCAGTGCTCTATCCACTGAGCCAAACCAGCTAGGGCTCTTCATATAATCTTTTATCAATTTTTCACAGCAGCTACTATGTATAAGGCATGATACTAGATAGTAGAAATATGGTCATAAACAATATTTATTATTGTGAAGCTTCCAGAACAGTGGGAGCTACAGTCAGTAGGCAAACGGACAAGCACATGGAAGCAATTACAAGTTGAGATAAGTGCTGAGAAGAAAACCAACAGGATGGTTGAGATGGAGAGGCCAGGGAACAGTGACTTACGATTGGGAAGGCCAGGGAAGCTTTACTGAGGGAGTGGGATCCAAGATGAAAGAGGAGCCAGCCATAAGAAAATGCCTAGAAAGAGCAGTTCAGCCACTGGGAGCTGCGTGGGCAGAAACCCCTAGGAAGAACCAAGCTCACCTTGTCCACGAGTGTCAGGAGAACAGGAAGGAAGGGGAAGGCATGAGAAGGGAGGCTCAGGAAGTAGGCCCAGACTCTTGGCATGGGGAAGTCCAATGTAGACGGATTTTATTCTACACACAATAGAAGTGAAGTGACAGTCTTTGCGTGCCTGTTTTTTTTTTTTAATTTATTTTTATTGTTGAAAGTATTACAGATGTCCCTTCCCCCCCCATTGCTCCCCTCCACCTTGCTTCCACCCCACCCCAGGCCTTCACCACACTATTGTCTGTGTGCATGGGTTATGCATATATGCATACAAATTCTTTGGTTAATCTCTTTCCATCCCCCACTCCAGCCCCACCCCCACCTTCCCTCTGAGATTCCTCAGTCTGTCCCGTGCTTTTATGTCTCTGGATCTATTTTTTAAGTTTGCATATGGCATGGTACTTTGTATAGAAGTTGAACACGGAGCTCTGGAGCCAGACTACTCAAGTATAAATCCAGAATTTGATTCTTAGAGGCAGAGTGATCTTGGATATGTTTCAATCTCTCTTTGCTCAATTCCTCACCTGTAAAATGCAAATAATAACAGTCTACCTCATAAGGCTGTTTAGTATATTTAATAAATACATGATGTGCACTATATGCATCTTAGTAATGGAAATTGGTGTTTCAGAAGACCATTCTGGTTTCCTCCATGGACAATTACTTGGGCAAGGGCAAGAATGGATATGGTTTGTTTGTTTAGAAGGCTGTTAAATTTGTTCAGAAAAAATCTGATGGAGGATGGAGATGGGATGATGAAAGTGTAGTTGGAGGGGAGGGTTTGGATTCCTGATTTATTTTGGAGGCAAAACTGACAGAACCTGGGAATGGATTAAATGTGGGACATGAGGTGAAGAGAAGAAAAAAGCAAAACTATTTGGTTTCTGGCTCAACTAAATTGGATGCATGAAAATCATCATATTCATCATCATCAGTCATCATCAATATTATCATCAACAGCATTTATTAAGCAGGTGTGCATACCAGGCACTGAGATAAATGCTTATAAACACCTCTTAAGATGCAGGAGGCTTAGATACAAAGACATTTGCCAGGAGGGAAAGTCAAGAGTTCAAGAGTGGATAAGTGAAGTTTGAGATGACCTTGAGATACCAGATGAAGGGTCAAGAAGGCAGTTGGACAGCCAAGTCTATAAAACTCAGAGATGACTGGTTTGGAGATAATATTCACAAGTCATGAACTTTGCAACAGAACTCACCACAGTGTTCTTTTATGTAATGATTTGGGCTGTTACAATAATGTTTTCTTTCTTTTGGCCTAATCCTTTTCTTTTTAGTTCAAAACCTATTTCCAGCAACCTTCATGTCAATTGAATTTTCAGTCAATTCTCCATAAAGTATTGCATTAACATTTCTGACTCTGAAACAGAGCTCTACTGAACTCACCTTGCCTAATCTGAAGTTCATGTTCTCGGTGAAACACTTCCTAAGGAAAACTCAAAGAAAGTTTAGTTCAAGTCATGGTCTGAAATCAATGGAATTTTATTAATTCATATGGGTATAGAAAATCATTTATTTACAGTGTTTAAATGGACATTTGGACAGTTTTTCCAATCCCACACAGTTAGTGGCATAAGGTCTTGAGAAAGCATGAAACATTTTTTTTTATCAGCCTCATATTTGGTTGAGCTTGCCAAACACAGTTCATTTTCCATAGAAATTCACAAACTTGAGCAGTGGCCAAATTTTCAGAGTCGCTGAAAGTAAGCCAGTGAATAAAATTGTTAAAGCTTTTGATTTCTCCCCACTTTTTTCCCTTAAAAAGTAACATAGCGTGTTCCTCTGAGCTTTATTATTTGACTTCTACTACCCGCAGTACTCAAGTGTGTTTGAGAAAAAGCCTGTATGGACATTCCAGCACAGAATGAACACAGGCGGGTCTTTTGGGAACATTCATTTGCCTCCTTGTTTATTCTCAGATGGAAAAGCCTACTCCTTCCTTGTTCCACCGATGTGCTTGAGAGGGCAATGGTAACCACTTTAAAAGTGATGATTTTAAGGACTGTTAAAGGTTGAAATTTTTAAGACAGAGCTAGAATAGGCAAAAATTACATGATGGTCCAAAGTGTGACAAATGTCAGACGCTGTGCATTGTAGCTAATTGGGGCCACTAGCAAACCTTTCTCTTAAGGCTTTAAGAGGAAGCAGAATAAACGGATTCAAATCTTGAGCATGGGGCAGGATGGAACAGTTATTAAGAAAATAATGTTCACGGGAATTGGTCCATTGTGCCCAAGCATGTTTTGGAAAGATGTAGAATATGAAAACAAATAATAATAATGAATATTGATAATTAAAATGCGTGGCCCTGAAATACCGAGGGGAACAATTTGTAAAGTGTATGATTGTCTAACCACTATGCTGTACGCCTGAAACGAACACAAAATCACATCTAATGTAAACTGTACTTGGAAAATAAAATTTAAATAAAAAATAATCAAAGTATGTTAGTAACTCTAATATAGTTCTCTTACGTAAAATTACATAAGAATGTTGAATTTTTTTCTTTTTTAAAAAAATAATTTTATTGATTCCAGAGAGGAAGGGAGAGGGAGAGAAAGATAGAAACTTCAATGATGAGAGAATCATTGATCGGCTGCCTCCTGCACGCCCCCCACTGGGGATCGAGCCTGCAATCCAGGCATGTGCCCTGACCAGGAATCAGACCATGATTTCCTGGTTCATAGGTCGACGCTCAACCGCTGAGCCACGCTGGCCAGGCTAGAATATTGAATTCTTTTGACCTAATGACCAATGTGGTATTCTCTTTATTGCATTGCTTCTTCCATTGGCATCACCTGCTAATTTTATTTTATTTTTTACTTATAATAGTGAAAATGCAGAATAGCCCCTAGAGGTGAAAGGTAACAATTGACTACTGAATTTCAGCCATGAGAAGTCATTGAGCAGGGAGGGCCCACTGTGCTTAAGTCACATGTAATCTATTTGGAGATGGTGGCCACATGGGGTACAACTCTAAGTTTGAAATGGGAACCATGGATGTGCTGGGAAGGGAGTTACCAAAGAAGTCAGGGAGGAATGGGCTAAACCACAAAGCTGGAACAGAATTCTTGTCATCAGTGGCCTAGAAAAGAAGCTGAGGAGAAGGGTCCCGATGCGCCGGGGGCCAGCTCCATGTTCCATGGAAGCCCCCTCTCACCATGGACCCTGCCAAAGCCACATAAGTAAATCTATAGGAGTAATGGTTACTTCAGAAGAGCCCCATATAATTGAAAAAGGGTTTTGTAGCCAGGGAATAGAGCTAGCGTTTTATTTTTAATATGACAGCTTTATTGAGATATAATTCAATACTATTCAGTTCACTCATTTAAAGTGTATAATTTCATGGTATATTTAGAGTTGTACAACCATCATCACAATCAATTTTAGAATAGTTTCATCACCCCAAAAAGAAACCCCATCCCTCTTAGTCATTACTGCCCCAGTCCCCCTCCCCCTCGCAACCACTAATCTGTTTTCTGTCTCCATGGATTTGCCTGTCCTGAATGTTTCATATAAATGGAATCGTACAATATGTGGTCTTTTGTGTCGGGCTTCTTTCACTTGGCATGATGCTTTCAAGGTTCGTCCATGCTGTAGCGTGAATTAGTACTTCATTCCCTTTTGTAGCTAATATTCCATTGTATAGCTATGTTACATTTTATTTACCTATTCATCAGTTCTCTTGAGTATATAACTAGAAATGGAATTGCTGGGTCATTTGGGAACTCTATGTTTAACATCTTGAGAAACTGCCAAACTGTTTTTCCAAAGCATTTTACATCCTCACCAGCAAGGTATGGGAATTCCAGTTTCTCTACCTCCTTACCAACATTTCTTTTCCCATCCTATTAGGTGTGATGTGGTATCTCCTTGTGGTTTTGACTTATACCTTCCTGATGGCTAATGACGTTGAGCATCTTTTCATGGGCTTGTTGACCATTTGAATGTTTTCTTCAGAGAACTGTCTATTCAGAACCTTTGCCCATTTTTAAATTGGGTTACTTCTCTTTTTATTATTGACTTGTAAGAGTTTTTAAATATTCTTGATGCACATTTCTTATCAGATATGTGAATTAGCGTTTCATTTAAATGATTTGTTCTGTCCAGCATTGGGATTGCATGCCTACCATTTGCCTTAAACTGGCATAAGGCTCTGTAACCATTTACATCCATTTTGTAACTTGTAGACTTTCCCCCCAATAAGTGCTCAGTGCCTTTCAGTCTTGTGTGCCCAAGGAGGCCTTTTAGAGCTGAGAGCTCCCCAGGGTGTCTGACTCAGAGGATCACAGTGACCCCAGGCCTTCTCCCTCCCAGGACCTCAAAGCACGCATTCCAGCTGGGAGTCTGCATCCTTGTCTCCAACCTCCTCCATTCCCACACTGGACCCGGGCTCTGTGTGGGGAGGATGGGGGGTCAGTTCTGCCTGGAGCTGCTGCTACTGCTGAGGTGTAAGGACCCTGGAGAGGTAAGAAGAGATGGTGTGTGCCCTTCAGGCTCTGTTTTGTGCTTGAAGCAAGGTAGGACCCAAGGCAGTAGGAAGTGAAAGACTTCCTGGGTTTATAATCCCGGAGGCAGCAGCATCCGGGGAAGGTGGACACAAGCAGGAAAGAGTAAGGGAAGTAATAGCTTTGGAGGGATTCACTCCACTTGTTTCAGCACTTGAGTCTCTTTCAACTTCCAAGTTCAGATGGTTCAGATGACACTTAAGATGTCTCTGCCTGTTTCTGTAGGAGAAGGCACAGAGCCTTTGAGCCAGGATGACAAGAATGTTACAGATCATTGCCAAGACACTCACATTTTTAGTGAGAACTTAGAGTAAATCTCAGTGAGGACCCACTATTTCTTCTGTACCTTTCTTTTGGGCTATTTTCTCAGTATTTTAAAATCACTGCAATTTGACTTTAATGATTGGCTTATAATGTTACTGTTGCATATTCTTAGTGGCCTTCTAGTGCAGTGTTTTTCTGTATCAGATAAAGAAAGTGAGGGGGAGAGTGGATTGGGTTATGGCAGGATCACCTGGCTAGTCCATGACAGAACTGAGACTAAACATCATCGTTTTGGAGCCTCTCTTTGGGTCTGGGTCATTGGGTACTACGTAATGATGGACATTTGGAACAAGAACAAACATTGCCCTTCCCCTCAATATGACGAAGGGTCAAGATTCTATGAGACATCTATAAGTAACATGAGCACTCATGTGAAACCACAAAATATGGTTTGACTTTTCCCTCGTGGCCACTCCATGCAGCAAAGGCAGATGGTTGGCTCAGAACGCCTTGGTTTTCCTGTTTACAGCCTCTGGTACAAACCTTATTTTTTATGATTCCAGTTTTTTATGATTTCATAGAAAGAACCTCAAAATCTATCTTTTCTTATTATTCATTTAGAATATTGTGAAAGTGTTCATAGATCGTAGATAACTTGCTGGTTTTATATAACTACAAGTAAAAGTTTCTTTGAATCTTTCCTATAGGAACAGACAGTATCATGTTAAACATTAGTTTATTTGGTGAGTATTTTTTTAATTTTAAGAAGGTGGAATCCTAAGTTTTCCTACAGATAAGCAATCTTTTACTTGAACTATGTGAGAGGCCACTTCAATTCATTTGCAGATTTCTCCCTCTATCATACACCCATGCCACTACTACATGTATAAAATAATTGAAATGTATATTATTTAATTTGTTGAAAGCCAAGTTGCTTACTGCTCTTACATCAACTTCATTTACAGTCTGTTGAATGATTTCATTTTGAAGGAGGGCAAAGACTGAATATTGTGATTCTGATGATTGACACTAAGAAAATAAGTCAACTCACCAGGCCCATCCATACTGTCACAAATTCAGTAAAAAAATTTAAAAAATAATAAAACAAGTGAACTCAGGTTGCAGTGATAGTAGGTTCCTGGATACCTATTACTGGTTACCGGAACATTTCTTTCTTTCTTTTTTAAATATATTTTTATTGATTTCAAAGAGGAAGAGATAGGGAGAGAGAGAGAATCATCAGTCGGCTGCCTCCTGCACGCCCCACACTGGGGATCGAGCCCACAACCCGGGCATGAGCCCTGACCAGGAATCAAACTGTGACCTCCTGGTTCATTGGTCGATGCTCAAGCACTGAGCTGGGCCATTTCTTTCTACCTGTGGAAAAATGAGCCACACAGGCAGTAAAACCCCCCTTTATTTTCCAACTGTCTTTTTAAATCCTGTTGCTAGGACTTGCACATTTTAGCAATGTTCCATATGTACTTTAGAAATCTACCACTGTCTTTAAAAAGAAACGTTTTTGAAATCTCGAAGTTGCTCTGTTGTGCCTGTTTTCACATTAATAAAAACTCATTGCGGAGCCCAGGTTGAGCTCATCAGCACAGGGCAGCAAAGGTTTGGTAAACCTTTGGAGCCATAGTTTGTTATTGCGTGCAGCTGTGCACACTCGCAAACATTTCCTTTCCTGGTCGGGTCCTGTTGAAGGAGCCAGCTTGAACTGCAGCCTTGACAGCTAACATTTGTAGAAGCTACAAACCAGGAAGCTGTTGAAATATTTGAACCTTTTTATATATTTGAATCTGGGCATCAAATGCCAGGTAGAGAGAGTATGCCAGCCAATTCGTTCTGACTCAGTGTCGTGCTAAGGATATACCAGTAGCCTTCCTATTCTAGTCATTCTAGTGAACTCCATAAGGTCACTTGAAGTGGCTTTTCCGTGAGTGTGGAACCTGTGCTCAATGGGCTACCTGGGAGGGAAGATAATGGAGCGCCAAGGCCTGGATTTTCTAACAAGACATCATTCGTTCCCACTGTAGCTTTCTGTGACCGAACCAGTGAGAAAAAGACAGCACCTGGCAGTTCCTCTGAGAACTTGTACTTGCATTTATTTGTTTTTAATCCATCTTTTGGAACCAAGGAAGGAGTGGGGACTCTTCCTGGTCAGGTCCACACCCAGGGCTGGGCTGCGTGGGTTTCTCCTGGTTGCCATGGCAATGCTGCCCCGTTGTGTGGTGATACTTGCCCATGTTTACAGAGGTCTCCTCCCCATCTGTGGTAGTTCATCACAGCTGCAGAGGAGCGATTTGGTTAGGCCAGTGGTCGGCAAACTCATTAGTCAGCAGAGCCAAATATCAACAGTACAATGATTGAAATTTCTTTTGAGAGCCCCATTTTTTAAACGTAAACTTCTTCTAACGCCACTTCTTCAAAATTGACTCGCCCAGGCCGTGGTATTTTGTGGAAGAGCCACACTCAAGGGGCCAAAGAGCCACACGTGGCTCGCGAGCCGCAGTTTGCCGACCACTGGGTTAGGGGTTCTTGAGGATCTTTTTTACAATTAGCTTCTTAGCGCATCCTTGGGAGGTCAAACGGGCCAGAAAAATGAAGTAACAAAAGGAGACACGTTTCATTACTCTGATCCAATTGAATTCATATTTGCTGTTAAAAATAGAAACAGGTTGTTTTACTTAGGAGCCTAGAGGCAGATGACAAATTACCTTTCAAATGGCACTAGTGAAAAACAGGACAGGCTGTGTGTGTGTTTTAAGAAGTACCTCATTTCTTTTTAAAGTTTAAAGTTTAGATAACTCTTCATCTGTGAATTTGGGATAAAGACAACTTTTCCTCTCTAAGCTTGTGAGAACTGAATGAGGGGTATATGTCATGTGCTTAAATAACATGCCTAGAATATAATAAGAGCAAATGTTTGATGTGATTCTAATCATTAATTTTCTGTTACAGTATGATGGGTTTTTAATGCTACTCAAGGTTCTGTGAGCAGATATTAAGCTCACTAACCCATTCCCAGGTATTTTTCTAAATCAGCCTCAAGGAGCTTGCCAGCTAGTAGGGAGACCAGAGAAGAAACAAGTAGTTGCTTGAAATGCAGGCATGCACAGACATCCTGGCAAACAAGGAGGCCTGAGCACTCAGCCCGGGAAGACAGGGAGAGAAGGTCCCTAGGCAGAGAGGCCTTGAGCTGATGCGAACTTACAGCTGTTCTCCTGGTGTGTGAGGTCTGGGGGCCGAGGGGAGTGGTTTAATTGCACTTGGAGGAGTGTCTTGCGTTTGATATTTGTACAGATAGGATGGTTCATGTCTTGGGTTCTGCAAATAGGTTACCCAAGGTCTGCACTCAATCAATGTGGATCTCCTCTACTAATAGCATACTGCTTTTTTGTTGTTGTTAATCCTCACCCAAGGATATTTTTCCATTGATTTTTAGGGAGAGTGGAAGAGAGAGGAAAAGACAGAGAGAAACATCGATGTGAGAGAAACACACCGATTGGTTGCCTCCTACATGAGCCCCAACCAGGACCTGGGCCGGGGAGGAGCCAGCAACCAAGGTACATGCCCTTGACCAGAAATCGAACCCGGGGCCCTTTGGTCCGCAGGCCGACGCTCTATCCATTGAGCCAAACCAGCTAGGGCTAGCGTACTGCTTTATATCCTCCATGGCTATGGGATGGTTTTTGGTAATAATTTTGTAGCCAGAGCCTTCATATATTTATCAAATAATACTGTTGGAGAGTGATGGTTCTGAAAATCGTGAGAATTCAGGCATCTTAAATCCCTACCCACTCTATGGACAAAACTACTTATTTCTTGTTATCCTGCCAAATTCAAGCAAATCCCAAAATAGAACTTTTTCCCGACAAAGTAAATGAGCTCTGATTTAGTAGTTACAGTAATGGCTAATGGCCTGGTTATTTTTCTTCTCTTCATTACTCAGGTAACACAACCACTTTTAAGTAAGCTTCCACAAAACAAGTAACACTCTCACTTTTAAGTAACTTCTGAAGGAGCAAATAGCTATTTGAATTTATGAGGAATGGTTTTGATTAGACATCAGCTGACTTAATCGCCATCTCTTCATCTGGCAGATTTTCTTTAACACCCTACCCTGGCCACTCCCCAAGCTGTTTAGATTTTGCTGATGCAGTTGGTGCAGGAAGTGGAAACCCCCTTGTATGAGATCCCATATCAAGTTTACCAACTTTAAGTTTTGAACTCTTGGTTTTTCTTTCTCAATTTGGTTTTTAAAATGCACACAGACATCTAGATTTGTTCAAAGGCTCATTCTTTGTATATGTTAAGTTCTGAACACACAGCCTGATTCAATGTTGGCCTTGTTTTCTAGAGTAGAGTTTCTCATCTTCAGCAGTGTTGACATTCAAGGCTGTATCATTCTTCATTGTAGGGTAACCCTTGTGCACTGTAGGGTTATTAGCATGTTCTTGGTCTCTCCCTACTAGATAACCAGTAGTACCCCATCCAGCCCCCACCCAACCCCCATTGTGATTCTAGTCCTTGCCAAATGTCCCCTAGGGGGCACAGCTGCCCGGGTTGAGAACCACTGCTCTAAAGAAAAACAGATAAAAAAAATATCTACCCTGGAATTAGCTGAGCTGTGACCAATGCTAGAATGACAGGGAATGGTCAGAGTTGGAAGTCACTATAAATGGGGACCAGGCCTTACAAAAAAGGTGAAAGGAAGACATTTGAGAGAAGAGGCTCCAATGAGCCTCATACAGTTCATGACATCCTCCTGGATGGTTTACTCTCGAATTATCCTTAGGGTGACCTTGAAGGTGTTAAAGAACAGCTTCTGGGGATGTCGGATGGGAGAAGGCAGGGATAATGCAAGTTAGCAATCAGTAAAGGAGGGGTTCAGGTAGCTGTATGTCAGCTATGGCATGATGATAAATGACAAGTGTGTTGGAGATGGAGCTTTTGGCATATAAAACTGCCATGTTATGTTCAGATTCTATGTCATTCTTATTTCTCCCTTTTTAAATATTAAGAACTGTAGCCAACATTTATTGAGCTTGGGGACCGTTGACAGGAGAGGACTCAGAGATGGGTATTAGTACATTTTATAGACGAGGAAACTAAGGCACAGAGAGGCTAGGAAACTTTTCCATGTTTCCACAGCATACATGCAAAGGTCATGATTGTGAACCCAAAGAGTCTGGTTGTGGAGCCTGCACACCCCACCAGCCATCTTTGCCCTTATGTGGACACTTCTCTGTCTCCGGAGCTCCCACATGCCACCGAAAAATTAGAAGTATTGAAAATTCTTTGGAGAAGAAAACAAGATTTGGTGATTCTGAGGAAGATATTTAACATTGTTAAAGCATTTTTTTTTTATTAATAACAAAAATTCTGGCCCTCGGCTATTTTTTTGTTGACAATAAGGCAATGTTATTTGTAAGGGGACTTTGTTGATCTTATTCTTATTTTTTTTTTATAGGTGATCCAGGCTTGTTTATTGGGGCAAATGTTTTGGAACCCAACTAACCATTTCTTTTGTCTCTCCTTAACCACTTGACTCCTTACCAGTCCCAGCCCAATCTTATTCAAGAATTATTTATCTTCTAGAAGAGTAAGATGTTTCAGATGAGGTCAGGATGAATTCTTCCCAGCAGGAAAGTATTTTTGAATAACCAAATGTCACCCAATGATCCCTGCTGATAAAGCTCTAGACTAGATCAAATGGGGGCAAAAGGAATTATGAGCCAAATTACAAAACGAAAAGTAAAAGCTCCAATTAACAAGAATTTCACAACAAACATAGACTGATTACCATTTTATTAAAGCGATATGGAACACAACTAGAGGCCACTATGTTCTGGAAATGTGGGAAATGGGTTGAAATCATTTTTCTCCTCTGATTACCATGCTAAGCTGTTCACAGATATGTTTGGTGTTTTTAAAAATTAATACAGTTTACTATTTTATATTCTTTTTAAGTGTTGGCCTTAAACTCAATCTTGGTGTTTTCAGCACTTGTTTACTACTAAGGGGCAACCTTCCACTTTAGAGGAAAAGTCAATGTTTTCATTTTGTGTGGAGTTGGGAAAAGAGGTGGTCAACAGTGCATTGTGAAGAAAATGAGGAACTTGACCTTTTTCTCTTGATAGAATTTTGATATTGGGAAAAGTGTAATGTGCCTTGGTGGTGATAACTGATATGATATATAGTTTCTGAATGATTAGAATGGAGAGAAGTTTTATTTAAAATTTCAAGTTGCACGCACCCATTTGTTCTATGTTGTGCTGTTGGTTTGAACCACAAAATATAAAAGAACGTAAATATTTTCTGATGTTTACAGGCAGTCAACTACCCTCAGGGATGGATAAAAGTTCATGTGTCTTTTTCTTACTTTAATCTTTCTGTCAAGCTTAGATTTTGGCTTATTCCCAATAAAGCCCTAGGTCAAGGGCCACCCCAGTCTTCTACCTCCAGTGTGGCTGTCTGAAAATACGTGGCCATTCCTTTGGAACTGAAATAGTTTCTCTCGCAAACAGAACCAATTAATTTAGTGGAACTCTGGACTCGTCTGTTTGAAATGAAAACTAGAGTGAAAATCACGTTGGTGTGTATGATTCAACCTGGAGAAGAGAAGGGCACTTCTACACTTTGTAGAAAATTCCCGTGCAGGATCTTGATTCCTGGAATGCATGGGGGATGACTTGTTAGGTTTACTTGAGATGTCTGGTTTTAACCAGCAACTCTGGTTTTGTTTCATCTTTTGTTTATGTTTGAATTAGTAGAAATCGTTCCTCCAGCTCAGGAAGCCGTGCAGAGAGCACGCTGTCTAATGCATCTGGTGGTGGAACTATTCTGAATCTATGCTCTCCAGCATGGCAGCCGCTAGCCCCCTGGGGCCTTTGAGCACTTAAACTATGCTTAGTGTGACTGAGGAAGTGAATTTTAAATTTTATTTCATTTTCTTTTAATTTTGAATAACCACATGGGGATATATATTAGGAGCGCAAATAGAGTATAATTACCAGTTAAGCATATGTCTCCATTGTATTATCCCCCTACATATCTGAATTTTGATTTGGAAAATCTGGTGACTATTCATGTGTCTGACTGAGTGCAGATTACTTTTAAGTAATCCTTTGAACCTCCATCCTCAGTGCATGTATCAAGATAGGTGGTTATGAAAATACCGCCTGGAAATTAGCTTGTTAGATTTTATTTTCCTTTGACCTTTTTAATAAGTGAATTGTGAGCATTTTCTGCTTAATTGATTGTTATTGACTGAGGTTGAACTCTTCGGATGATTCAGACCTGATGTGATTAAGCATAGGAGAGAAAAAATTACATTATAGCCAGTTGCAGCCCCAAAATAAAATTACGCAATTGATGAGTTTTAAGTCAGCCAGAAGTTCAGGCATTATTTGAATCAAAAGAGAACTTATTTAATGTGAAAAGTCACCATACGCCCTGAGGGCTTTAAGGGTTTAGAGCTTAGTCATTGTATTTTAGCTTTGACCTGCCTGCTCTTTGAACCCAGTTAACCTTTGACAGAATTTCAGCAGGAGCTGCCTCCATAGTCATTTCTTTATTTTGTTGTATTTGTGTTGCTTTGAATTCTTCTTCACTTTATAACTCTCATCTCTTCTTTGTTGTTTGTATTTGTTTTTGTTGCTGCTAAAGCCAATTGCTCCTTTTCCCTCACCCTTCTTTGGTCAAAATATTTCTCTGAAAAGGCAAGTACATATAAACTGATTTCTACTTGGACTTTATCTGAAGGGGACCCACCAAGATCCAAAACTCACATCAAAGGGAACTGAAGGAAGGAGGTATGTCTGGGCTGAAGCAGAAGAAGGGAGAACGAACTTTTAAAAATTACATTTGTTTTTGATTTTTGAAGTAATTTATGTTTATTGTGGGAAAATTGGATCTTCATACAAACAGTGCATCTCTGTCCTAGTTTTTTTCTATACACATTTGTGTGTGTGTATCAATTATTTACATGTTATGGTCATGTGTAATAGTCACAAATGATACACAGTTTTGGTCTTAAATTTTAGTTTGTCACATTTCCTCTACTAATAAATTTTCTTCGAAAGCATACTTTTGATTTCAGTAATCCTTCAGATAGATATAGTAAAATTTAAGTGAGATCTAATTTCTCACCAATAGAGATAATGCTGTGATCAACATCTTTGCACATATCTTTCCTTGCATTTCAATGACTCTCTTAGGGTAATTCCTAGACATGTATTTGCCCTCTTGGAAAAATTATGCATCTGGCAGCCCTCACCAACAAAGAGTGAATGAGTATAGAGATTTCAAATTTATTAGTGACATGGGAGTGGTTTTAATGAGATGAGATTTTCCTTGAGGTGATTTACTTAACTTCATCTGTCTCTTTAACTTAATTTAAAAGACATAGCACAGCTTTGTAAATAATCTATTTTTGCTTTGTTATTAATTTAACAATTCTTTAGATTTAAGTTTAGGCTTATAAATGCATTTATGATCAGTATTGCTATTTAGTTCAGCCTGGACTTTGAGTCTTGGTCATTAGTATCTGGCATTTTTTTCTATATTTGATTCACTGAGCCTGAGTCTTAATGAATTGGAATCATTCAGTTTTATTCAACTTACATCAGCTCTGTTACGTATGTGGTTACATCTGCATGTCAGAATTTTGTCAGTTGTGGCCATCTGCCACAGTTGTGGAATCAAGAAATAAAATAGTCTCAGAGTGACTGTGGACCTTCCAGAATAACAATTCCCCAGGCCAGTGACCTTTATTTTGTTAGAGAGGATATGCATAGGAAATAAGCTACATATTACAAGATGTCAATACACATTAACCAAAAAATGGTAAGAAGAAGTGATAGCCAAGAGCAGAATGGAATAGGTAGAAAGAGAGTAATACGGGGCAATGTAAAAGAAGCATACAAGCCTTATTACCTTTGCATTCCCAAGGCAACACACCTCACTGATGGATGTTTGTAAGTCTCACTCTGGACCATCAAAGAGATGCTATGTTGTGATGAACATACATCGTTTAATGTGGTAGAACAATGTGATTGTAAAAGACCACCATGAGAATGATGATATTAAAGCACATGTTTGGACATTTAATACACAGATTTCAGTTTCTTGTTAAAATTATCTTGTGCAGTACATCTCATTTTATAGCGGCTAGTCTTTGGAGTCCAAAGCCTGACTTTGTTCCTGTAAATCAAAATGTGACTTGAATATGTGTATACACACACACATATAGTTTGAATTATTATAAAGAGAGAATTATTTTCTCAAATACTTTCCCATAGAGAGAATCCTCTTCCATCAGAAAAACTGAAAGCCATCCAGTCTGACTCCAAAGTTTGTGTTCTTTCCAGTGTCACACACAGTCTCCAAGTAACATCATCACTTACACCTTTAAAGTTTTTCTCGGTGGGAATAAATATAATGATAATATTTTCATCAGCTGTGGAAGACAAAGTATGTAGGGGGCATATAGTTTGAAGAATATGGTAGGATAAATATAAATATAAATTATAAATGTTATCTCCATTTATCAGATTTTTTTCAGGAAAGTCATTGACTTTTGATGACATTCAAGTAATTCTCCTTAGTCCTGGCCATGTAAGCGTTGCATCGTTGGAAGAGACAATTTGCTATAATGACATAAATGATGGGGGGGGGTGGCTGATGTGATGTCATGACCCACTAATCAGTTATGACCCATGATTGAAAAACACTAGCATAGAAATAGAGTATGTCATCCGCCTAGAGGTAGGTGGTTCCAGAGTTCGTTAATTTAGGGACACAATGATGCCACCAAGGACCTAGGGACTTTCCATCTTTCTACTTGCCTCTCCTTGTCACAAAATGGCAGACATAGTTCCAGGCATCACATCCTCAAAGATATAGAGCCAAAGACAGAACAACACTTTTTCCGTGTGTGTGTGTGTGTGTGTGTGTGTATGTGTGTGTGTGTGTGTGTGTGTGTGTGTGTGTGTGTGTGTGTAATGAAAGGGTAATCTTTTTTTCCAGAAGCTCCTCCTAGCAGACTTCCTTTTTGGCTTCATTCAGTGTTCAGGTTCCACCACAACTATCCTTAAATCAATCACTGGCAAGGGGAATAGATGCCATATTTGGTGTAGATATGGTATGTTATGGTAATGGATGCCATAATTGACATGGAGGAGTGAACATTTATTCCCTGGGACAGGGGAGGAGGCTCATGTCTCCCAAGCTTGTGGGAGGCAGAGGCTCAGATTAATTCTGGGAATGAGTGGTGAGGAAAGCTGTTGGACAGCTCACTAATGATGCCTGCGCTATTCACCAGTGCATTCTGACTGTACTGCTGTAAGGCTTTCTCTCATTATTTGTGAGCTTATATTATTCCTTTGGTATATTCTAGATTACTTAAGGATGGGGACTTACTATATTCACTAAGACATGGAATAGTGTCTTGTCCTAGAGCGGTGATTCTCAACCTTTCTAATGCCACGACCCTTTCATACAGTTCCTCATGTTGTGGTGACCCCCAACCATAAAATTATTTTCGTTGCTACTTCATAACTGTAATTTGGCTACTGTTATGAATCGTCATGTAAATATCTGTGTTTTCCGATGGTCTTAGGTGACCCTGCTGCTGTAGAGCCTAAGACCATCGGAAAACACAGATATTTATATTACGATTCATTAACAGTAGCAAAATTACAGTTATGAAGTAGCAACAAAAATAATTTTATGGTTGGGGGTCACCACAACATGAGGAACTGTATTAAAGGGTCGTGGCATTAGAAAGGTTGAGAACCACTGTTCTAGAGGGTGATTAATAAATATTTACTAAATTGATTAGAATTGCCCCATACCAATTGATTAAAAGCGTTCTTACTTTTTAAATTGAATCTAAATTCCTTAAAATCAAGTTATTTGTTTGAATATTGACACCCTCCCAGTAAAGGTACTTTTCTTCATTACAGAAAATGATGAAGAGGCCTTAATCATAAAAGTACTGGAACAAAGTTACTGTGGGTGCTGTGTAATACAAGCCCTGCAAAAAGTGTTTACAGTTTTGTGTGGGTGTAGGAGGAAAAAAGGATTCAAATATAAATATGAGTAAGAAAGCAATCTTGTATTGAGTCCATTTTATAAATCTGTTAACCTATTGAAGACTATACAGCAGAATTTATCATCATAAAGATTAGGAAGTGAAAGAAATCCTATATAATAAAGAGGTAATATGCAAATTAACCCTCACACCATCACAAGATGGCTGCCTACGACCAGGCCGGCAGGAGGTTTAGTGAGGGATGACCAAACGACTAAACAAGCAGGCTGCGTGGGGCAACCAGGCCAGCAGGGAGGGGGCTGATGGGGGTGACCTGGCCAGCAGCGGGGGGGCAGTTAGGGGTGACCAGGCAGGCAGGCAGGTGAGTGATTAGGAGCCAGTGGTCCAGGATTGTGAGAGGGATGTCCCCCAAGGGGTCCCAGATTGGAGAGGGTGCAGGCTGGGCTGAGGGAACCCCCTCCCTCTGTGCACAAATTTCATGCACTGGGCCTATAGTTAAATATATAAAATTACTGTGATTGTTTGAAGCTCCATTCAATAAAAATTTTCTTAGAAAAATTAATTACCTCACTGATTTAAAATTCAGCACATTATTATCCCTATCACATAATTTCATTTTAAAAATATTTTACAGTAAAATGAGATAAAAAGACCAGATTTCATTTATTAATGTGGTGTGAGTTATAAAGACCAGATTTCATTTATTAATGTGGTGTGAGTTATAAAGCCAGTATTCTAAGTTTTGTAATATAAGCATTACTCAAGAGTTTATCTTTTTCAATGTAAAGAATTCTTCATATAAACTTCCTTTCATTTGGTCCACGTTCAGTGATAGTACATGTTTATCATTTTTCACTTTATCAACTATTATAACTAATACTAGAGGCCTAGCACACGAAATTCATGCACGGGTATGGTCCATAGGCCTGGCCTGTGATCAGGGCCATCTTCCCCAGCTGCCCACAGCTGGCCCCGCCACCCACCCCTGGTTCCCCTTTCGCCATTGGGTGATTGGTGCCTGATGGCCAAGGGAAGGGACTGAGAGGTCGTTTGTTCCCACCCGCTCACCGGCCCCGCCCCCACCACGGGTCACCCTCTGTGTGTGGGGCAACTGGTGGGGCGGGGCCTTAGCCTGGCACCGCCCACATCCTCTGCCACACACCCCCAGTTCCCCGTTCACCATCAGGCGATCGGAGACTGCCGGCCAGGGAAAGGGACCAAGAGGTGGTCAGTGCGCCTCATAGTGACTGGTCCAGTGGTTGTTCTGGTCATTCCGCCTTTAGGGTCAATTTTCATATTACCCTTTTATTATATAGGATATAAACTCCTGTTTTTAAAAAGATTTGAGATAGTATATTTTAAAGTTTTTCTAAAAGGAAATATAGTACTCATTTGCCTAAAAATGGTCATTTTATAGTTATAAATGAGAAGATCCTATCTTATTCAAGAATAGCCATTATTGCCCTAGCTGGTTTGGCTCAGTGGATAGAGTGCCAGTCTGAGGACTGAAGGGTCCTGGGTTCAATTCTGGTTAAGGGCACATGCCTGGGTTGTGGGCTCGATCCCCAGTAGGGTCATGCAGGAGGCAGCCGATCAATGATTTTCTCTGATCATTGATGTTTCTCTCTCTTTCCCTTTCCCTTCATCTCTGAAATCAATAAAAATATTTTTTTAAAATAGCCATACTAAATTGTTCTCACAAGTGATGTGAAATTTTAAATTGAATTCAACACAAAGACATGAATTATTTTTAAAACATTTTTATTGTTTGCTAACGACACTCATTTTAGTTATAGAATTTGCTAAGGAAAGTGATGCTAAGCACAAATCATTGTCATTCTAAAAGTAACTGAAGAATTTCCTTCAGTTATCTTCTCTTTTTCTGATCTTTTAATCCTGAAAAAAAATAGCAAAAGGAACAATTAAAATAATTTACAAATATTCTTAGTATCATTTACAAACGTAGGGCTTCAGTTTGCCAAAACAATGTACAACCATTTAAGTTTGTCTCTATAATTTTCAACATTTCTTTGTTATCTCCTTGACATTAGAAATGAGGTATCCAGGATGGAGGCTCCTGCCTTCAGGATACTTAAAACTATTATTTAATTATAAAATAACAATTGCTATCTTTATTAAGCACTTCCTGTATGCCAGGATCTGATCTCATCACTTTACTTTCCATAAAACAATTCTACGAAGCTATCAATATTTATACTCTATTTTCACACAGGAGTTTTAAGAAGTTTAAGCTCCCTATTCGAAGTCACCTCTGGCAGGGTTTGAACACATTATGAAGTTCATGGCCTTAGTTATTAACAAAGAGATAGATAAATGTATTTTCTATACAAAGAAGGAACATGTACCTTAGACTAGAATAATCAAGTATAGGCACCAGAGTATTTGTGATACAATCAAGTCAAAAATTCTGCCCCTTATTCTCCATCATTGTGAAGCCACATATGGCATATATTATAATTTTTACTGGGAAACTATGGTATTTGTTCCTGGACAGAGGCTTGAAAATTATCTGATTTAGTTATTTTCTTTCATTTTGAAGAAGGAAAAACACCCATAAATTTGAAGTAACTTGTTTAATACCATCTCCTCTTTGGGAGCAAAGCCAGAATTGGAACCCAGGTATCGTGGCTCCTCACCAAAAAGGAACCTGACAGTCTGTCTGGTTTAGCTTCCTCCAAGTTCCATTAAAAGCTACTTTAAACAGGTCATCTTCTGTAGGTCTTCAAAGAGATTTCCCACCTACCTGTTCAAATATTTGCATCCCCTCCTTTCAAAAAATCTTCAGTGCACTTCTAGCCTACTCTTGCTAGTCTAACACTTAAAAGATAAGGAGAACAGATATTGTTTTATATTATTGTTCGTAAAGTTAACAGGTTTCAGTAATATATATTCTGGTAGGAATTAAAGCATTTAAACCCACCATAAAGGCTATGGTCTTCATTACTAAGCCATGTAGATAAACCTGTTGATCATATAAAATTACAGCACATGCTTATACTAATAGAGTCAATGACCTATAGCTACTGAAAGTGAAGAAGCTGGATTGTTTGAGAACTTAGAACTCTGGGGCCCAACTTTGCTTTATCATTTTCATGGGTGTTGCAGTGGCTTCAGGATATACTCACCACTTCTTCCCGCTTGGTCTTGTCTGTTGCTGGCCAAGCTTCCAGAGGCAGGTCAGGAAGCATGGGGGGCAGGGGCTGCATGGGGAACATCGGAGGCAGAGGTGGCTGTGGCGGCAGGGGCTGGATGGGGTGCACGGGTGGCTGGGGCTGGATGGGCTGGTGAGGCTGCGGCTGGACGGGCTGGGGCTGGAAGGGCTGCTGGGCGGGCGGAAGGAGGTTTGGCTGGTGGTGTTGGGTTGGAGTCATGGAGTGTTGGCCAGGAACTGGCATCATTGGTTGCTGGGGGACCACGGGCTGCTGAGCTGGCACCACGGGGATGTGGTGATGAGGCTGTAGGGCGTGATTCGGGGGGTTCTGCTGGGACAGCACGGGAATGATTTGGTGGTGCAGCCATCCACCCATGGGTTCGTAACCATAGGAAGTGTACTGGTGAGAAACAAAGAGGCAGGTTTACCATTGGCTCATTGGCTTCCAGCTGGAGAATAGCAATGTTTTCTTTGTCCTTATGACAATCTGAATACTTATTCATTCCTCCTGTGCAAGAATTTCTAACTGTGTCCACAGATAGGACCTTTACAAACTAGACTTCCTGTTAGTGTCAGATGTGGCATAGATATGGTATTTCACTTAACAGGGAATTGAAATGCACACTTCATGGTTTAAGAGAATAAAGAACAAAATATCTACATACCGGCTGCCTTATCATGTTCTGGTACCACTTCAGAGGGGTGAGCACCTTAAGAGAAAGAAACATTAAAATATATTTGTTTTAATATAGTTACATGAAATATACATTCAAAAAGGCAGTCCTGTCAATATTGATAACCTAAAAATATGAGTTCTATGGAAGAAAGAATAAACATTTCTGTGTTAGGTACTATGCTATATCCATCACACACATTTTCCATGTTTTCTCACATACTCTGAGGCAAGTATCATCACCATCACTCTTTTAAAAATATATATTTTTAATTGATTTTAGAGAGGAAGGGTGAGGGAGAGAGATAGAAACATCAATGATGAGAATCATGGATCGGCTGCCTCCTGCATACCAAACACTGGGGATCAAGCCCACAACCCGGGCATGTGCCCTGACCTGGAATTGAACCCTGACCTCCTGGTTCATAGGTCGATGCTCAACCACTGAGCCATGCCGACCTGGCATCACCCTCACTCTTACAAGGTCATGGAGAGTTAAAGAGGTTCATGAGCTTGGCTGAGGTTACAAATGTAGCAATTCTGTTTAATTCCTGAGCTTCTGCTCTTCTTTGCAAGAGCAAAACAAACCAGAAAAATTAATGTGACACAACATTAACCATTTTTTGATTTGATGTCACAATGAAAAAATAAAGGAGGCAGAAACCATGTTCCTCATTCTATAAACACAGGTTTTCTGGTCATATATGTCAACCTTTTAAGGTTTAACAGAAAATCTTGCCTGAAATTCTTATTCACATTTTTCCTCAGCTTGTATGAATAAATAGACTCATAGACTGTCATCTAAACCTATGAAAGAAGGAAGAGTTTCATTCCTTTCCTAAACAGTATATATCTAGGTAACCTCAGGTGCAAGGACTCCTTAATATAGTTCTACAGCATTTGATATCAGTACAACAAACAATTATTAATCTTGCTCAACTTACTTGACAGAGGACCTTTTATGTTGCTGGACTATTTTGCTCCCCAAACAGTAATTTGAAGTGTGGATACTATAAATTGTTTTCCTTCTACAAATGAGGAAACCAGAATTCCAGAGAATGAAAATGACTTGCCCAAGGTCACATGGTTAGTATGGGGTTGAGGAGAGCCTCTAACCCAATTTTCAGAAATCTCAAGCTTTTTATTGCTCTGAAGAATGTCTCATAGACTACGTGGTCACTAATCTTTCAGTAAATACAAGTGAGGGATACACATAGGGTATGAACATCTTAGAATCAGGAGTTTTCTAGCTGGAAAGGATCTTAACATCTTACCTGATTCCCCACATTTTAGGGGTTAGGATAGAATAAACCCGCTCAGCCAGAGTTTATTTTCTGTCCTACCATGCGGTCCCCCAGAGTGACAGCTCATGGTGAATACTTTTATGCCATATAAGCAGGAGAGACTGAGGCAGAGAGGCCAGGCAGGAGCATGCTGGGGCAATGCAGGCTTGAAGCAACTCACCAGAGCTTAAACCAGGAAGCAGTAGGGGGAACTAAAAAAGAGGGACTGAGAAACATCTTGAATGAAGAATCAACACACTCTGTCTTTACAGATCCCAGGACATTGTTAACGCAAACAATGGTCAAAATTAGTAAAGAGAAAAATTACCTCATAGCTGAAGTTGATATAACCAGGGTGCCCAGGATGAGGTGGTAGCTTTTATAGGGAGGGGAGAAGGAGAAGAAGATGAAAGAGGGAGAGGGAGAGAAGAGGAAGAGAGAGAGGAAGAGATTAAGTCAATATGCAATTGTTCACATTAAGAGAGACTGAAGCTACTTAAAAAAATCTACATAATGCAGAATATATTTGAGGTCTGCTTTTCATTGAACATGTATGCTGTGTAGGAGAGGAGTCCTCTTAGTAGAAAGAGGCCCAGAACAACTAGAAGACTTTCCCCACAGTTGCAGTCTTGTGGTGGGAGACCTAGAAGCAGGAACCAGCACACATTTGTCCTCCAGTGACTTTGGACACCCGCCATCCATGCTGTCAATCAATCCTACTCTATCCCACCCACCATCTTACTTCTTGAAACTCACTCCATGTTGGGAAGAGACACGTTTCTCTGACACAATATGAAATACCAAAGAGAGAATCATCTCACAAACCTTCCCTCACAGATCAGGAGCAGGGGGTTGCGGGGTGGGGGAGGGGGGAGTGCATAAGTATCAAAGAGATTCCTCATAATTCACGTGCAAAGCAAATAACACAACAACACCAAAACAAACAAGTGAATTACTGATGAATATGAGGACAAGATGGGTGCAGGGAAGTGGAAACATAAATCCCCATGGGAAAAGAAAGGGCTGACTGATGAAGTTTAAGCCTATTTTTGTTATTATTCTATCAATGTTTTTGTAGCAGAAACATTTAAAAGTTGAAAATAAAAACAACCGGAATAATTATCTAAACCAGGACTATTTGTCCTGTGCAAAGTGCGGGACAAGTGACTAATGCCTGCATTCCGAAGTTTGGTTGGCCATGGGATGGTTGAGAAGGAGTGGAGAGAGCATCGTGTGGAACATCTTCCTCAGACATCAAGCTATCTAAGGCTCTATTCTTTTAAAATGCTCATATTTCATAAGAGGGTTAATTTGCTCTCATCTGAGTGTTAATTTTTTTAGTCATATAACTGCTTTTTCTATACCTTCTTGATGTAAGCCCTCAGATAGTAGGGGTGTTGAGTTGAGGAGGGGAAAGGGGGCTGAATTTGTAATGCAGAGGCTCCTAGGGGGACTAGGAATTGTCACAACGTAGGATGCAGAGTGTAGAATCTTGGTCTTGAGGGTGAGAGAGGAAGAGAGGAGGCAGATATGCAAGCTTTGCTGGCTTCTGGTTGTATCAACTGCTCTCTCTGCCACTGAGAAGCAGATGGATCCTACTGTGCCTTCATGTGATTTAAGCTCTCTGAGCTTTTGTACCCATGTCCAGGGAGAATAGGTCCAACTTCCTGGGCCTTGATACCTTTGAGTGTAAAATATATCCATATGTAGTGGGTGTCGGTAGGATTCCAGCCAGAAGTCATGTGCTTAGCAGGAGCACCCAAAGGGATGAGGCCTCTGAGAAGAGGAAGATGGTTCAAGAAGGGAGTTCCTGTCACAGAAACTGTACCCTCTGAAGGATACAGCACTGGGGTTGGGAGAGCAGAAAGAGATTTGGACACTTGCGAGAAATTAGGTTTTAGAGAAAACTGGCATTTTTCAATTTGCCTAAGGCTGACTTCAGCACTTTCTCTGGAGGCCTTTCAAGGGTCCCTTCCAAAAGTTTCCTCCATCTAGAGATGGGCAATGATATTTACAAGCTTATTGTTTCATCAGAATCTCCTGGGTGCTTATTCAAGTGCAGAGTCCTGGGCCCAACCCCAGCTGTACTAAATCAGAATCTTTGGTGGAGGCATCTGAGAATCTATTTTTTTTAAAAAACAAGTTCTTCAAAGTATTTTTTAAACACAAAACTCTTTGCGGACATCTTATCTTAATGCTGTTCTAAACCCCAGAGTTTACCAGCTATGGGGCGGTTTTCTTTCCAAGCCTGTGCAATTGGACATTGACGTCCGCATGGGGTGGTTTTACTCACGGGCATAGCAAAGGCTGCTCCCAAGAGGCAGGCAAACAAAATCCAGGTCCCCATTTCTTGATGGTCCTGAAACATGTCAACACACACTCTTTTTATCTCTTCTCAAATATGGACATAATTAAAGCTCCATAAAACCCACATAATCCATATTAATCTGTTGTTAGTGGGAAGGATGGGACCACTCTTTTTGAGGTGACTTCCTTCATGTATGATTTCCAGGTCTCAGCCCATTTTGTTGTTTGTGGAGTCCCAACAGTGAGAAAGATGCTTTTCCTTTAGGCTGAGAGCTGAACAAGTTGAAAGGACATGGATAATCTATCATTGCAGCATTTTGCATGCCATTTCCCTACACCCATAAGCTTTAGAGTCACATAAGCTAAGTGTGGGGCTTATAATGAATGATTAAAAGAATTGAGTTGACTCTAAAATTGAGGAGAGCATCAAGATACACAGTATCTGATACTTTTAGAACCAGGAGGTGGAGAAATTTGGTGGGGTTTTTTTGGTTCAGTTTGCCTGAGCATTGCTGCTGTTAAAAACAAAACTTAATCATTGAGAAAAGACATTAAGTAATTTGCCAACAGAGTAAGGAAGGAGTGGAATTTAGCTACAGGTGTTACCACCAGTAGAACTTCAGGCAAGACCCTCAGGTAACATCTCTGAAGTCCAGGTGTGTAGCAAAGGATGTGGTTAAGGGGAAGGCAGAGGATGGCACTCATGTTCTGTGATTAGATTACTCCATGAATTTTGAATGCCATCTACTTAAAAGATTCCATATTTAATCAATGACGTCTCCCTTTTGTTGGACACTGCACTGTACTTATTCCACAAATAAAGCCCTTGAGACATGAAGCACAACAGGCTACCCCAGTCGTCGGCAAACTGCGGCTCGCGAGCCACAGGCGGCTCTTTGGCCCCTGGAGTGTGGCTCTTCCACAAAATACCACGGCCTGGGTGAGTCTATTTTGAAGAAGTGGTGTTAGAAGAAGTTTAAGTTTAAAAAATGTGGCTCTCCAAAGAAATTTCAGTCGTTGTCCTGTTGATATGTGGCTCTGTTGACGAATGAGTTTGCCGACCACTGGGCTACCCTAAAACATGCACGTTGGCTTTGTGGTGTAAATGATTGGCTAACTTTAAAACTTTCAGAAGAAAGACCTTACATTTTGCATAGGAAGTGAATACCATGTGTCAGAATGCTGGCTATGGAAAGTACACTGACATTTTCTAGCTCCTAAATCTGTTTTTAAAAGTTTGAGTTAATGAGAAAAATCTTTTAGTTGATGATTCTATTTGATGTCATTAAGTAAAATGTTTTTTAAAGTAGTGGATTGCAGAGTGTGGAAATTATTTTTATCTTACCTGAAAAGTAATTAAAGTAAGTATTTTGCTTTGAAATTAGGCCCCAAAAAGTACATTAAGATTTTGGAACTAAAATTTAAAGAAATATAGATACTTTGCTGCATTATGAAGTAACATACTTCATTTAATAATCAGAGTCTCAATTATGGTCCAACTGAAGAAGTAACTGAATGTTAACAGCATAAAGTAATAGAAATGCATAATACATCGTAGCTTTTGGACATGAAATGTAGAAAAAGAAATAATCACAATAGAAATAATACCAAATGATGAATGAAATTCACATACCTTTGAGTATTTGTATTCAGAGTAGGTTTCTGTCTGAAACTCAGGGATGCTTGATCCTATAGATTTCTTCCAACTGAGAGCTCAATTTATATCATTCACAGCATCTAGAACAACCAATCAGGTTTCTGAAAGAAAAATGTGTTGAGTATAACGAAAAATCCCTGTATCATGAATTTTTAGAAGCTATGATCAAACATAAGGTTGTATGTTGTGATTAGAGCATATAGAGTCTTTCATTATGGACAATAATAGGTTTACAGGCAAAAAATTTCATCATACTGTTTTTAAGTCAGCAAGTAAGTTGACTGCACATGCTGATATATTCAGATTTACTTTCAAGAAGCAACTATGTCATTATCTGTTCCCTGTTCTAGCAAACATAACATTGTTCTTTACCCCCAAAAAAGTGTTGGATGGTTGAGTTTTTATGGTGTAATCAAGATATCTCCTAGAGTTCCCCATTCTTTTCTGATCAAGATAAATTGATTCAAGCCCCCATTCTGGTAAACCCCAAAACTCTCCCCAATATTTCTCTCAGGGATTATAATTTAGGGATCACTACTGTTCTATTTTCTATTCTCATTGAAAGTGTTTTCTCTGTTGCTTGTGGCCACTCCTTTAACACCATTCTGGTGGCCACCAAAAGAGGGGATGAAGTCTCTTCTCCTTGGCCCCATCCTGCAACCCATCTGCCATCCAAGCAACCATGACCTTGAGGTTATCACAGTAGCAAAACATTTACTGATGATCTAAAAGGCAAGGCAAGAAATGTATCACCAGATCTCACACTTAAAAATGTATTTGGATCCTTGCAAACAAACATGTATCAGATGGAACAGAACCTGGGCTCCCTCATCCCACATCGTAACTCAGTCTTTCTCAGTATGCTGGCCCTTCTTTGCCCACATCCTTCTGCCTCAATCCATGTCCTTTGCCCGGCCAGCATGGCTCAGTGGTTGAGCATCGACCTATGAACCAGCAGGTCACGATTCCTGGTCAGGGCACATGCCCAGGTTGCGGGCTCAATCCCCAGTGTGGGGCATGCAGGAGGCAGCCGATCCATGATTCTCTCTCATCACTGATGTTTCTCTCTCTCTCTCTCTCTCTCTCTCTCTCTCTCTCTCTCTCTCTCCTTTGCCCTTCCTCTCTGAACTCAATAAAAATATTTAAAAATTCATGTCTTTTAGTAAAGCACATCCATACTTTAGTAAAGCATATGGATTTTCTCTTTTATCCTAGAATTGGATCAATTAAAAACCAAATTTATAACTAATGATAAGAGGCAGCTCATGAGTTGTCTATCAATAGTAGATCAGTGAAAGAAATACTGATTATATACCCAGATAATTTTGTGAGGATAGCCAGATTTCTTTGACTACTTATGTAATATTTATAGTTTGTACATGTACACATGTTTTTATATAGGTGCTCCACATTGGTTGAATTAAACTCAAGGAGAAATTATCCATGACAGACAATGTATCTTATTAAGAACTACAGTTTAGACTTACATAGATCCTGACCCCATCTTCACCAAGGGTTGAGGGACCTTTAACAATATACTGAGCCTATCTGAGATCAGTTTCCTCATTAGTAACATGAAGATAATTACAGAACCTACCTAAGAGGATTAGTGTGAAGACAAAATGAGAGACATCTCTGGGAGAAATGGAAAGTAATCACCCTCCCCAGCAGTATCACTTGGGGTACAGTAAATGTTTTTAAAATGCCGATAAATAAGATTCTAGGATGGTCTTTGGGAATGAATTCGTGGGAAGTGAATAACCCTCATGAAGGAAGGTAGACTTAGAGAAGGTTATAAGAGGCAAAATGTATAAATGAAAGTGAACATCGAATAGGGTTTTAAAAGCCAATTGTGTCCAGGGTTTGCATTTATATATGAATATATTTGTTGGTAAATTATATATTAAAGTTAAGAAGGAAGCTGCAAAATGGATTTGAGGAGAATTGGCATCAGGTTACTCAGAAGGGGAGTAAACGGGAGAGGGGGGCAGTGAGCAGCAAGGTGCTGAAGGAGAACAGGAGGGAGAGGAAGGAAAATGCAGGTCACATTAAATTCTTCTTCAATCTTTTTCCCCATTTTATTTAATTAAATATATCAGAATGCCTGAAAAAGATTAAGCACATATTTTTTCTACAAAATGATGGTTAATTTCTACCAATTCAGTCCTTGGTGAGCTACTAGTGGTCTTGTAGTTTTACAAAATTTACCTCACTACTTTGTGTCATCTTTCAAGCATGAGAATGTCTTGTAGTTTTACAAAATTGATCTCATTATTTTGTCTCATCCTTCAAGAATGAGTGTGCTTGTAATTTTACAAAATTTGTCTCATTACTTTGTCTCATCTTTCAAGAATGAGAGTGACCTTGTTGCCACAAAGGTCAACAAGGATCCCTTATTGTGGCATTAATTGCTCTGGTCCACTAGATAATGAGTTATTGCCAATTCATTGTGCGCGATTGTTCAGGCTTTGATGGCAAATACAATAGAAATTATTTGGTTCTATTTCTTTTCCCCTACTGCATATCCTGTTATAGGGTATTAAAATATGGATCTCTCGGCTTGAAATCTCTTTTACTAATTTAGGTCCCACATATGCAGTTTAAAAGTTGTTCAATGGTTTTGGGAAAAAAACACAAAATTTCAATTGAAAGAAACCTTTCTATAAGCAATTATTTTATTTATGAATAAGGTGACTTTATACAAGAAAACAGAATTTACTAGATTGACTATTTTGTTATATAGAGACTATAACATTTCCAAAATATCTGTGTTCTTGTTTTTCTGAATCTTTGACATCATTTTTTTCTTTTAAAAAAGTCACTGTTTTAAAAATGGATCATAAACATAAAATATTTTCTTCTATGACAGTATCTCTGGAATAAATTGACAATATGACCTTAAAATGTGCCTTCATTCACTTAAGCATTTGTTCCAAATGTATTTGTTGAATACCTATGAACCTGAGACCATTTGTGTTACTATAGGGCAGTGGTCGGCAAACTGTGGCTCGCAAGCCGTGGTTTGCCGCTCTGTTGACTAATGAGTTTGCCGACCACTGCTATAGGGGAAAAATACATGCATGAATTTATTATTTTCTAAAAAGCTTTTATCCAAAACTATGAGTGAATAAATGCCCTTATCAATTATAGGTTACCATTCTTGCTATGAGGGCCCAAGAAAGGGTTACAAAAATATCATATTCGGGTCATCTTTTGGCCCAGAAATACCTACTCTCAGTCCCTCCTGAGGGCTTGTAGGATCAAGCAGGGCTGCAAAACATGCAGTTCATGCGCAAGGACCTGAGGCTGGGAAACCTTTTACCCTTTTGGGCATAAATCATGAACCACACTGTTCCGGTCTGCTAGTGGCTGGAGATGGTGAATCCCAGGCAGCAAGAGAGATGAGGAAAGCATGGGTGAATCCCAGGCAGCAAGAATCGGCCATTATACCTCCTCACTTTGAACCAATCAGATATTTTAATAAAGAGAACCCATGGTGGTCAAGGGCTGAAGCAGTATTGAGCTCTGAGAGGAAGCATGTCTTGAATGTCTTCCCTTTCTACGATGCCTGAACTCAAACAAATAATAGGCATTCAGAAACAACAAATTATACATGTTTGTGTATGTTGCTTTACAATTTTTTAAAAAGTTATTTTGCCCATTTTTACAGTAGTTATAATTTTTCTTGACTTGCAGCTCATCACATTTTGCAGTGGCCGTGTTGCTTATGTAGCAACTTCTCCCCTTCTAATTTGCTGCTTAATCTAGAGTGTGCCGGAAAATTATGTGCCCAAACTTGTTGGAAGTATGTGTGAATTGCAAGTAAAGGGATGCTCCAAGCAATGTAGGCCCTGGAGGCTCACTTGTGAGAAAAGCTCAAAAATGTCAGTCTTGTGGTATTGATTTTTTGATTGCTGGGAGAATTTTTTACTTTGTTTTGGGGTTTCACCCTTTGATTAACTTCCTGGTTTTTAGCAGTAGACGAGGTGTATATGGGTGATCTTTGGATAAATCAGGTGTGAAGAGTTCCAGAAGCATTTCTTATCTATAGGGGCTCTACTCTAGAATCTTCTCTTAAAGCAGGTTCAGGGTTGTCCAATATTCAGGTATAATTTCAAGAGTGAATATTCTTAAATAACGGAAGCCAAAGTCAACTTTTAAACATTTCTTTTATTGACATTTACTTATAAGAAAATATTCTCTAGGTTGTTGTGTTTCTTTGTGTGTGTTTTTATTTGTTTTTGCTGGAATGGAGTTGTACTCTCTTCAGAACTCAGATAAACCACCGCTCATTAATTCTGATCAACACACTGACTTCCCTTTTTACATGTAGAAAATATGAGCGTAAATCAGTAGTCCCCGTGAGTAAAAACAACATTGGAGCATACTGTTAGGCTGTGGCACTGAGATTACCAAATGATCAGCAAAGTGATTATGTGCCTGAAAATTGTACAGTATGCTCTTTATGCTGATATCACTGAACTCTGGAATTCTGGGTCTTACCATTTTTAAGAATCAAGTGATGTTTATCTGTGTTTATCAGCACACACTTCCTTATTCCATTAATATTAACTGGTGGTTTGGAAGTCAATAAAAATGTAGACTCGTTAAAATAAATAAGTTTAATATTTTAAAAATCATATTAGCATATTATTTATTTTCTTGTAACATTTTACCAAATGAGATATTGTGCCTTCTACTTTCTTGGGAGCCCATTGGTAGCTAGAAAAATCTCTTTGACAAAGTAGGTTAATTTTTTAAAATAATTTACAAATGAAATAAAAAATAATTAAAAATTAATTGGGGCTGCTGTGCTCTGCACTTTTGAATGTTTAGCCCCACCCTTGGTCTCCACCTGCTAGATACCAGCAGTACTTCCCCAGGTGTCCTCCAGACCGCACCAAATGTCCTTATGGCGCCCAATTGTCCTTATTGAGAACCACTGACTGAGAGGCTGGGTTCTGAGTAAAAAAGATCTGGATTGGAGTCCAGCTGAACTATTTTACTAGCCGTGTGTTTCAGGGTAGCAGTGTTTGAATTATTAATCCGAGTGTGTGATTGTGCCTTCCCCAGAGAGCTGCTGTAAGGACCAATTACACGAATGTGTTGAGCAATTGAAAAAGGTAGAGACATTATCTATGACATTAAGAAAATATAAAAAATGTCTTTGATTTATGTGGCTTCTCCATAGACCAAGAAATCATGCAGTCATTTAGGTGGGCTTTTTTAAACAGCTAAGAGGGGTAGCTCAGCATTGCTGTCAACTGCTCCTATGGACTTCATGCAAATGGTCTCTGATTAGGACCTAAAAAGGAAGTTGTTCTAAAGGTTTACAAGCCATTATCCTAATTATATTTGGCTCTGACCTATTAGTTCAAACTGTAATAGACTACAAGCAAATATATTATGATGTATATATGTATCTTTGTTCTTATTTGTGGCTGAGTTTGCTTAATATAATGAAGCTGCTTCATTATCATTACTATTATTTTAAAATATATATGTTTATTGATTTCAGAGAAGAAGGGAGAGGGAGAGAGAGATAGGAACATCAATGATGAGAGAGAATCATTGATCGGCTGCTTCCTGCACACCCTGACTGGGTATGGAGCCCACAAACCGGGCATGTGCCCTGACCGGGAATCCAACTGTGACCTCCTGGTTCATAGATTGATACTCAACCACTGAGCCATGCCGGCCAGGCTATTATTATTATTATATTCTTACTAGTAGAATCCCTTCAACCCAAGGAGTAACCTGAAAAGAAAATCCTCTCTCACCCTCATTGACATACTTCATTGATTGTAAACCATCAGCTCCTATTTTCAGAATACCCTGGAATTAACTATGTTGTATGACTGGTTGTTTGAAGCTATATAGAAAAAGAGGGACCTTCTACTGGGTGAGGACATTTAATAAGTGATTAGACTCGGGACAAGACCCATAAGAAAAGCAAAAACAGAGGTAAGGAACCAGAAAGAAAAGAAAGGCACGTGTAAGAACAAGGAAATGCAGTGTGATGGTATTTAGAGTGATGCTCAATGGTGATGTCTGGCTCAGCAAGCCCCTAGTGTCCTGAAAAGAAGAGAGGAAACTTATTAGTGAAGCAATAGGAAATGAAATAGCTGTGCAGCAAAGGGAGAGGGTCCCAGGGTCTCCAGCCCTGAACATATCCCTCATAGGCCCAAATTGTGACATCTCTTGAACAGCCGTTATTGAGCACTTAGTCGTTGGTCTTGGAGTATAAGGATGAACAGGACCGTAGTCCAATTCTCAAACTACTCAGGGCCTCTAGAAGAATTCTCCACTCTGAATTGGAAAGGAGAACGCTGGGCGTGGGTGTTGGAACAAATCATCCTTCTCACCTTCAGGAAGATAACACACTCTGTGCCTATGTCTGTGTTTGTTCATGAGAAAGCGGGGAGGAGGGAGGAGAAACAGTGGTGACACCAGAAGGCATCGGGGACTGTGGTAAAGGCTGGGCATCTAGAGTATTCCAGTAGTTCTTAGGCTGGATTCGGAAAGGGCATATTAATTATACATGGGACCACTTCAGTCTTTCAAGCTAAAGTTCTGTACTTTCTGCTTCTGCAGTGATTGTGCATTAAGCCACACGCACATACTGAGTCATCAAGGAAAGATTCAATCACAGCTGGTGCCTGCTCTTTCCCAGGACGATGTAAAGTAGAGAGATGTGTTTATGAACTAACATGTAAAGCAAAATGTTTACCATAAGAGGACTGGTTCAAATCAATTATGACACATATAACATTCCAAGTGAGGGTGTCAGTCTGTATTTGTTGACATAGAAAGATGTTTGTGACACATAGTTAAGTGGAAAAGAGAATTTTAAAGTCCTCTTTCTCTAAAATGATCCTCTTCCTCCTCCTCCTCCTCCTTTTCTTCCCTTCTTCCCTTCTCTCCCTCCCTCCTTCCCTCTCTCCCTCCCTCCCTCCCCTCTATTCCTTTTTCTTCATTGGGGAGATATTCACCAAAATATTAACAGTTGTTATTATCTAAGGGACTCTTTCTTTTTTTAATATATCTTTATGGATTTCAGAGAGGAAGGGCAAGGGAGAGAGAGAAAGAAACATCAATGATGAAAGAGAATCATTGATCGGCTGCCTCCTGCACGCCCCACACTGGGAATCAAGCCCTCAACCTGGGCATGTGCCCTGACCAGGATCCGCCCCAGGCCCTTCAGTCTGCAGGCCAAAGCTCTTTCCACTGAGCCAAACCAGCTAGGGCAAGGAACTCAGTCTTGAAAGTCTCTGGGAAGTCAAGATTTTATGTTATTCCTTTTAAATAATCTGTGAATGGGACAAATACAAGGGAAGTGCAAGAAGTTTGGGGTGTAACTGGAATACTCTAGATGCCCAGCCTTTACCACAGTCCCCGATGCCTTCTGGTGTCACCACTGTTTCTCCTCCCTCCTTTTTCATGTTCAGCAAAAGTGATGAGTAAATGATAGCACCAGATCCTCCCTAGCCTTGGGTTTATTGTATGCTCATTCTCAAGGGGAAAAAAAGCTGAACATAAAATGACAGACCAAAATAACATACATTTATTTAAAGTGGTAGGGTCCCTATTCTACTACAACACTAGTAGAAAATATCTTAATAATATAAGCATTCACAGAAAGAGTTTGTACAGCTTGCAATTTGAAAGATCTGTAAGCATTTGCTAAATATCTGGTAGGGCAATTTTCAATAAGGGAAATTATATGCAGATGGATGGTATGTTGCTTGGATTATAATTAACCGGTAACTGTCGGGAGAGAAAATGTTACATCTGCGTTAATGTGAAATCAAGGTGTTAAATTTCTGCTGAGTAAGCAAAATACCCCAAAAGTAAGTTGCACTTTCCTACTGGGGTTCAACATACACATACACAGAAGGGTAGTTTCCGAACAAAAGCAATAGGCTGTGGTGGAGAGACCTTGGCTTTGGCAGGACAGCCTAGGTCAGAATTGTGGTTGAGCCACTGACCCATGGTGGTGGACCTTGGCCAATGTTCTTGACTCTTTCGTACACTTACCTTCCTACCTGGAAAATGGAGAAATATTAGTAAGGGGAAACTAGTAATGCCACTCAGTATACCTTTGAGTCTGCTAAAACCTGATTTCCAATATTAAGAATGACAATTTTAGTAGTTGCTCAAGCAGGGAATATGCAAATTCAAAGGAACAAAAGAAATAGTTTGTCACCTAAAAGGTTGGAAACTATCATTCTCACAGATTGGATGGGCAGAGTTTTTCTTTCATTCTTGGGCAGAAAATGCTTATATTCTTTTTTTAAAATATATTTTATTGATATTTTACAGAGAGGAAGGGAGAGGGATAGAGAATTAGAAACATCGATGAGGGAGAAACATCAATCAGCTGCCTCCTGCACACTCCCCACTGGGGCTGTGCCCGCAACCAAGGTACATGCCCTTGACCGGAATCGAACCCCGGACCCTTCAGTCCACAGGCCGACGCTCTATCCACTGAGCCAAACCAGTCAGGGCGCGAAAATGCTTATATTCTTACACTTCAGTCGCATACCTTTCATCTTCATCTCTTATGGAAATGCTCACACAATCATAAATGTAAAATGTCAGAATAATATTTTCATATGATCTGCTCATTCTACAGGGAGCAAGAGATATGTGGTAGGACCTAAGGACCAGCAATGTCACCACTTCCGGTGGTATTGGCATTCCTGGTATCCATTCCAGTTTTTGTTTCAGCTAATGGCCCCTTGAATGTGGACAGAGCCCTGAGCAGCTTTCTCAGTTTTTATCTTCTTCTATCACATCCCTAAATTACACAAAATTCAGCAATAACTGTTAAGAATTATTTCCAAACCTCTATTTAAAAAATCGCATCGTGAGTGGTATGTCTGCTTGGGGTATGTACTAGATCTGAAGCTGATATAATTCTGAGAAATGAAATAAATCAGGAAGAAGGCCAGAAGTCAATATAATTCTACTCACATGTTTTATTATTGGGTAATTTTTACTTGAAGTGAAATTAAACAGATGCAGTATTCTGTCACAGAATTCTGTGGAGTGAATGCATCTTTGTTCTAACTATAGATGACATTTTCCCCGGGATAGTGCTAACATTGCTTTAGAATCATAAAATCACCAGTTTTAAAAATCTTACCTAGTGCATCATCTTCATCATCATTGTGCTCTTAGGACAATCTTTGTTGTGTGCTGTGTCATTTTGTACACCTCTTCCATTTTTAAATGATTAGAATAAAATATTTATTGAGTACCTGTAATATTCAAAGCATAGGAAACATAAATATATAGCACG
Source organism: Plecotus auritus (assembly GCF_963455305.1). Taxonomy (NCBI): domain Eukaryota; kingdom Metazoa; phylum Chordata; class Mammalia; order Chiroptera; family Vespertilionidae; genus Plecotus; species Plecotus auritus. The sequence continues at coordinate 4,534,073 of NC_137784.1, read as the reverse complement.
GTATTCATACAGTGGAATATTATTTCACCATTAAAAAGGAATGATGTACTGATACATGCTATAACATGGATGAACCTTGAAAACATTATGCTCAATTTAAGAAGCCAGGCACAAAAGACAACATATTGTATGACTTCATTTCTAGGAAATTCCCAGAATAGGCAAATCCAGGGACAGAAAGTAGATTCCAGGTTACCATGGGCTGGGGGAGAGAGGGATAGGGAGTGACTGCTAACAGTTCAGGCTTTGTAGGGGGGTGATGGAAATGTGGTTGGAAAATGGATCTCTGAGAATCTCCACAGAAGGGTTCCTCACTGTTGGCGCTCTTGGCAGTTTGGGCTGGAGAATTCTCTATGGAGGGCTGTCCTGTGCACTGTGGGATGTTTAGCAGCATCCCTGGTTTCAACCCAGTAGATTCCAGCAGCACCTTATCCCCTAGTGTGACAACCAAAACTATTTCCAGACATGACCAATATGTTCCCTGGGGACAAGGGAGGACAAAATTGGTCCCAGTTAAGAACCACAGATCTGTAGTTATCTAAGAATGGAGCTGGGTGTAGAGTTGTAGGAAGTGGGTGGGTGCCCGGAGCCAGCATGCAGTTGTGGAAAGACCTTGAAGATCCAAACATTGAAGCCTGGATTCTAAAATCTGTGATCTTTTTTAATTTTTAAATATATTTTTATTGATTTCAGAGAGGAAGGGAGAGAGATAGAAACATCAATGAAGAGAGAGGATCACTGATCTGATGCCTCCAGCATGCCCCCTACTCGGGATTGAACCCGCAACCTGGGCATGTGCCCTTGACCTGAATTGAACCTGGGACCCTTCAGTCCACAGGCCGACACTCTATCCACTGAGCAAAACCAGCTAGAGCAAATCTGTGATTTCTTGAAAAGAAAGGAGAGGGAGAGGGAGAGGGAGAGGGAGAGGGAGAGGGAGAGGGAGAGAGAGAGAGAGAGAGAGAGAGAGAGAGAGAGAGAGAGAGAGAGAGAGAGAGAGAGAGAGAAAGGAAGGAAAGAAGGAAGGAAGGAAGGAAGGAAGGAAGGAAGGAAGGAAGGAAGGAAGGAAGGAAGGAAGGAAGGAAGGAGAGTTGAATAAGGGAAAGAAGATTTAGATGAAATTATTGTTCAAAAACTATCGAGTGGGGAAAATCACCCATTTTTCAGGTCATTAAAAAAGATTGAAATTGTTATTTAAAAATAAAATGGTATATGTCAGTGGTCTTTACTTTTATTTAAAGGCTTGGAACCATGATGCCAATAATTCAGAAAGTATATAAGTTGGGATTTGAAATGTTCTATGCCACAACCGTAAAAGTGTATTAATAGTTCCCAAAGAGGTTTGCTTCACTCAGCTTTCAAATTATTCTGCGGACTATAAACACCCCTTAGGCAGGAAAAAAAAAAAAAAAGCATGAGATTTGATTTATACCATGACTAACAAAATCAAGTGAGCAATCGCAGTTTAATCAAATCCTACTAATCTAACTTAGGCTAAGGAATGGAAGAAAGAGAGGAAGCGCGTGGGCTTTAAAAATACGTAAATACCAGAAAGTCAGTTTTGAAGCGTGACCTCTTTTCTGTTCAGAAATGCATGAATGGGGGAGGCCCTCGTCCTCCCTGGTAACCCATATAAATAAAGGGGTTGAAAATTGTGTCTATGGTTTTTTCTAGTTCTCAACTTCTGTCCCACTCAGAGTGGGGATCTAACAAATGATTGAGGTGACAGCTGGCATGTTTCCTGCGCTCCATGTTGAGAGAGTGGTTTTTCCACTGCCTGGGTCTGTGTAACGTTGACAATCTAGGACTCCATACCCTGTGCGTGGCTGTGCTAGCACACTGAAGCCGGTGAGCGAGAATTGTGTTTATAAATAGGCTGCCGTTACACAGAACGTAAATAGTCCTGTTTCTCATGGACTCTAGCAATTACAGAATGTTGCTTTTAGCTCTTGTTTTTTTTTTTTATCACGGATATTACAGAATGCATTAGACTAGTGCTGACTTAGATTTATTTTAACCAAACATGTTTTGAGGATATTTTTGAGATTTTAAGTGTGCGTATCTATAAGACCTTTCCCTTACCTTATTCCCCTACCCCAGTGGTCGGCAAACTCATTAGTCAACAGAGCCAAATATCAACAGTACAACGATTGAAATTTCTTTGGAGAGCCATATTTTTTAAACTTAAACTTCTTCTAATGCCACTTCTTCAAAATAGACTCGCCCAGGCCGTGGTATTTTGTGGAAGAGCCACACTCCAGGGGCCAAAGAGCCACATGTGGCTCGCGAGCCGCGGTTTGCTGGCCACTGCCCTACCCTGACATTTAGGATGTAGGCTAGATAGAGCATCCGGACGAGGCTGGGTCTCATAGACCCACTGTGACTTTGAGTGAGAGCAGTACTTCTGGGGAAAAACCTACCCGTGTCAGTGGGCCACTGGAAATACCTGTTCCCACTCGGTTCTTTATAGCATTGTTGTGAGGACCACATGAAATGTTCTAAAGCAAGCAGATGGAGCACTGTTTAACCATAGTAAGCACTTAACAAACTGGGAGCTAGCTTTAGCCGGTGTGGCTCAGTGGATAGAGCACTGGCCTGCAGATTAAAGCATCCCGGGTCCGATTCCGGTCAAGGGCATGGACTTGGTTGCAGGCTCCTCCCCGGCCCGGACTCTGGTCTGGGCTAGTGCAGGAGGCAACCAATGGATGTGTTTCTCTCACATCGATGTTTCTCTCTGTCTCTCCCTCTCTCTTCCACTCTCTCTAAAGGATCAGTGGGAAAATATCCTCAGGTGAGAATTAAAATAAAACAAAACAAAAAATGGGGATCTAATCCATATGTATTGTAGGAATAATCCATATGATACATTAGCCGAAACAGCTGAAGTCATAACATGGTAGAGAATATCACCTTGTGATCATTTTTTGGTGAAACTATACAAGCTGAGGCCAAGTAATATCGGGTCTCTTTACAATCTTGTTCTCGATAGGCCACCTCTGACTTTTTTATAATATAAATTTAGAAGAAGTTTGGTGTTCTCAGTCAGCAGTCACCAACCTTTCCGACCTCACAGCCCACCACCACTGGTTGGCGACTGCTGTTCTAAATGGTCTCAATTCAGACTATACTTTAGGACCACTTGTGTAGCTTTTCAGTGATACTCATGTTTGGGTCGAATTCCACTTAGCTTCTCATTTAATTGTTCTGAGCAATTACTCCAACTCATTATGTTTTTTAATCACCTGGGGAGCTTTTAAAAATATTGATGGCCAGGTGCCACCTTCAGAAATTCTGTTTCAGTTCAATATAGTAATGTACAGCTAGGGTTGAGATGCATGAGCTGCAATCCATTTCATTTTAGGAATTAATGGTTATATTTGTCTTGAAGACCTCAACTGTATATAAAAACATTGCAGTTTACCAACTCTACCCAAATCAGTGTGTTGTTTTAGTCATTTAATTTTTTTATTTTTTTTAATCCTCACCCAAAGGATAATTTTTCCATTGCTCTTTTTGAGAGAGTGGGAGGGGAGAGGGAGAGACAGCGAGAGAGAGAGAAACATCAATGTGAGAGAGACACAGCTATTGGTTGCCTCCCGCACATGTCTGACCAGGGCCGGGATTGAGCATGCAACCGAGGGACGTGCCCCTGACCGGAATCGAACACAGGACCCTTCAGTTCGGGGCCTGACGCTCTCCACTGAACCAAACCATCTAGGGCTTATTTTTATTTTAAGTGAATTTCTGTCCAGTGCCATGGGTCAAATTAAGAATGCTCAATGCAATGACATTTGCAATTGTTTATAAAATAGTAGTAGCAGACCCACCGTGGGCACTCAGAAAACATGTGCTGATGATGGACAAAGGAGTGTTTTTCATGGTCTCTTGGTTTATCCATGAGTATTTCATTTCAAATTGACTATTTCTCAGCCTCTGCATGAGGCTGCTAAAATGTTGACTCAATGAATGGGTACATTTCATGAACCACCCATCTGAGTGGGTTACTTTGGGTGTAGCTGTTTTGATTTTTCCTTCCTCTGAATATATGGTTTTGTTCACTTAATCAAACAAAGCCAGTTGTTTTGCTGTTCTGTAGACACATTCTTTGTGTGGCCAAGAATTCTGTTTGCGGTGACCACACCACAACTCCATCTGAATGCAGAGCAGCCCAGCACACAAGTGCTAATTTGAATCAATTGTTAAGATTGCCAGCAACAAACCAAAGTGATCTCCAACACTGGGTTCAATTAGCAACCCTGCAGGCAAAGCACTAAGTTTATTCCATTATCATTCCCTTCATCCATCAAAAAGCTTTATCTTCCTGAATGGTGAAATAATAACCATGTCAAATTGCAGGCCTATTTTGTTCATCTCAATTGTCTGTGTCTTTTTTTCTGAGTATGAACTTAATATGTGTTTGTAAATAAATTCAAACAACATAGAAATGCATTAGGCAGAATGTTCGAGTCCCTAAGAATCCCATCCACAAGCGATAGCTATTCATGACCAGGACACTGAGGCCCCCTTGGACTTCCTTCCAGATACGTCTCCCCAAGAATTACTCTTGGTTGTTGTTTTTTGTTGTTTGTTTTAAATATATTTGTATTGATTTCAGAGAGGAAGGGAGAGGGAGAAGGAGATAGGAACATCAATGATGAGGGAAAATCATGGATCAGCTGCCTCCTGCACGCCCCACACTGGGGATGGAGCCCACAACTCGGGCATGTGCCCTTGACCAGGAATCGAACCATGACCTCCTGCTTCATAGGTTGATGCTCAACCATGGAGCCATACCGGCCTGGCTCCCCAAGAGTTACTCTTAACCTGTCTTTTCATAGCGCAGTTTGGTTTTGCCTCTTTGTACACTTTGCATTCATGGTTTCATAAAGTATATTATCTTCTGTGTCAGACTTCTTTTGCTCAACCTGATGTCTGTGGGATTCCTCCATATTGTTGGAGGTGGCTGGCGTTTGTTTATTCTTATTACTATGTAGCATTCCATTGTGTGGATATATCACAAGTTGTTCATTCTACTTTGATAGGCATTGGGTAGATAACAAGTTTTGTTGCAAATAATGTTGCTATGATCATGCTAGCACACATTTTTTGGTGAACATATGCATGTGTTTCTATTGTTTTTATTGCCGATGCTTTATTTTTTATTATCAGAGATGGTGTTGAAGTGAGTATGTTTGTAAATGTATCTTGCACTTTTTATAATATTTCTATAAAATTCATTTGTAGAAGTAGAATTGCTGGGTCGGGGGGATGCACAATTACATTTTGAGTAGATATTGCAGAACTCTTCTCTGAAAACATTTTGACTTTTAAACTCGGTCTGCACCCCAATCTGCCCATTGTGTCTGCATCCCTTTGCTGTTGCCATTATCTGTGACGCAGATGCTGCTCTTGTGTCTTCTGGACTACAAGGCAAAGCTAATGAAAACCAGAATCTTCTTTCTGGCCCTTTTCAGACACTCCCTAGTGGGCTAGTTCCTCTCTCATGTGTCCACTGAAGGACAAGAATTAAAATGACCTGGTGTCCCAGGATGCCATGGACATGGCCAGCAGAAACGAAATAAATTGGTGCTATGAGAAGATGTTGCAATGGCCCCCATGGCTCTAAGTGCCCCCCACTCCAGGCTAAGATGATCTCATTTACCAGGTGGACACAGGAGTTTCTATTCTGGGAATGACAATCATATATTTTACCAACAAGTGGTCCATTCAAAATGTCCTGTCATTGGGAGCATGAGGCTAGGGCATGGTTTTCTAACCTTGGAGCTCTTGCCGTTTAGGGTAGGATCATTCTTTGTGCATGTTTGCGGGGAGGGGAGCTGTCCTGTGCACTGTAGGATGTGTAGCAGAATCCCTGGTCTCTACCACCGGAAACCAGTAGCACTTCGCTCCTCAGCTGTGACAACCAGAAATGTCTCCAGGCATTGCCAAGTGTCTCCTGGGAGGTAGAATCACTCCCATTAAGGACCACTGGGCTATTGGTTACAGAGAACCTAGCTCTAAGTCAAATTATATTCAGATTCTGGCTTGACCACTTCTTACTGTGTGACCTTGGGCAAAGTACGTGAACTCACTGTGCCTCAGTTGGCTCATCTGTAAAATACAGATGTTAATAGTAATACTTTAATCAGTTGTAAAGATTAAATGAGTTTCCTCATGTGAAACAGGTAGCAGTCTTTGGCACAAAATAAGTATTCAAAGTTGTTAGCTTCATTAGTCATTGTTATTATTATTATTTTAAGGCTGAAGTGGTGGGGAAAAGTATTCAGTTTCCAGAGAAAGATGTGGATAATGAAAAACATAAAAGGACAGTGGGTTCACAGCTCTTGGAACAGGCAGTGGGAAAGCATTATTTAAGTTCTACAAACGCAAACAATGCCATTTGGTTGTATCTTTCTTCCTTCTCAAGTTAACATTTACAGAAGACCAGAGTTTGTGGAAAATAGACTTTGGCAGCAGAATTGGGAGTCTTTAGGAACATGCTGAATCACTGGGGGAAAATATTTTATTGTGTTTTTCTTCTTAATATGAAATTAGTAAATGTTTAATAGTTTATTAAACACTTATTTTTTATTGATTTCAGAGCGGAAAGGAGAGGGAGAGAGAGATAGAAACATCAATGATGAGAATCATTGATCGACTGCCTTCTGCAGGTCCACAACTGGGGATCGAGCCTGCAACCCAGGCATGTGCCCTTGACTGGAATCGAACTCAGTACCCTTCAGTCCGCAGGCTGACACTCTATCCAATGAGCCAGAACAGCTAGGGTTACACTTTTATTTTAAATAATATGTTCAGTGCTAAAGCAGCCATCCAGTTTTTTATCTCATTGAGGAGAATGTTAGCTGCTATGAGCTTTGTTGGGGTGATTCTCCCCTGATGTCCTCTTCTACCAGCTGAGGTCCAACTTGGATAGACTCTGAATGCCAGGAAATGGGGTCTTCTTACCAGTGGGACAGAGTGGCATCCTGGCCAGGGTTCCAGATGAGGAGTGTAAGGCCAGGGCTGTGACTTTGTGTTGCCAAAGTGCCATCCTGGCAACTTCTTTTGGGGTCTCAGGTTCTCAACTGAGCAGGTGGAGTTAGGTCAGCATTTCCCAACTGTGTTCTGAGGAATCTGAGTGATGCGAAGAAATGTTCTGAAAAAAAAAAGGAGGCAAGATTATGGCAAATGTATTTAGTAGATGCTCTGAGTTATAATTTTCCATCTGTACAACTTCTCCATTTTTCCTTAGCTATTGTTTATTGTAATGGCTCTTTAAGATGGAGCTGACATGAACAACTTTCTCAAACTTATTCGATCATGGAACAGTTTGGGAGATCCTATATTAAATAATTTATGAGTCCCTTGTACGTATAGAAATTTCTTGATTCCTTCTGTACTCACTTTCTATCATTGCTGTGACAAATTACCACATAGTTATAGGCTTAAAACAATCACACTTTTTAAAAAAACATATTTTTATTGATTTCAGAGAGAAAGGGAGAAGGAGAGATAGAAACATCAATGATGAGAGAGAATCATGGATCAGGTGCCTCCTGCAGGCCCCCTACTGGGTATTGTGCCCGAAACCCGGGCCTGTGCCCTTGACCAGAATTGAACCTGGGAACCTTCAGTCCGCAGGCAGACACTCTATCCACTGAGCCAAGCTGGCTACGGCAACACACTTACTAACTTACAGCTCTGTAGATTAGGAATCTGACACAGGCCTCACTGGACTAAAATCCAGGTGTCAGTGGTGCTGCATTCCTTCTGGAGGCTCTCAGGGAGACTCCATTTCTTTGCCTTCTCTGGCTTTTAGGAACCACCCCCATTCCATGGCTCATGGCACTCTATCTCCGTCTACAAAGCCATAGATGTTGCAAGTCTGACCACTTTTCAATAGTCACATCTCCCCCTCACTGTGAACTCGGCTGGAAAAGATTCTTCTATTTTAAAAGCCTATGTGGCCTGGCCAGCATGGCTCAGTGATTGAGCGTCGACCTATGAACCAGGAGGTCATGGTTTGATTCCTGGTCAGGGTGCATGCCCGAGTCGCAGGTTCGAACCCCAGTGTGGGGCATGCAGGAGGCAGCTGATCAATGATTCTCTCTCATCATTGATGTTTCTGTCTCTATCTCTCCCTCTCCATTCCTCTTTGAAATCAACATATATTTAAAAACCTATGTGTCCACCTGGATAATATAGGAGACTCCTTCTGTCTCGAAATCATTAATTTCATTACATCAGTAAGGGCCCTTTTGCCATGTAAGACAAAATATATTGAGGTTCCAGGGGTTGGGGTGAGAACATCTTTAAGGGTCTCTTATTCTGCCAACCACACTATTTGTCCCAATGGCGTCTCCCTTTCTCAACACTGGAGGATGTGAGATAGCATTCTGTAGAACCAGAAGGAAGCTCATGAGATGGTTTTCTTATTTATTTGCTTCTGATCAACTCTTGCAGTATTGAACAATTGTCTTGCAATCTCACCCACAGAGAAATAAAAGTCAAAGAATGCAAGAGTAATTATAACAAGCTACTGAACTATTCTGTGTGGCATTTTATTTTTAGCTTCTCTCCTGATACAGACAAGAATATTTCCTTGAAAGAAGCTGGGCTCTAAACAGTACTTTATTTTAACATGTAAAATTGCCAGGCTGGATATCAACAATTAGTCTTTGGAAAGAAAATATGAACATAGAGGAGTTCAAGGAATTATTTGCTTTTTGTGATACAGCCATTCCCTGGCTCAATTTCTAAAAAAAAAAAAAAAAAGTGAACTCTACAAACCTTTAAATTTTTCAAGCCACTCATGTTCATGAGCTTGTGAAAGAAAAGAAACTGAGGGATTGTTCTCCTTCTCACTGCTTGATAAAAGCTCCCATGGCCAATTTATATGAAGTGGAGACACTATATGGGCTTACTCATAGTTGTGGATATTTTATATGATGTGACAGGAATGAGGTGGAAAATGAGATTTACACTAAAACGTATTTTTAAATCTTCATATTTGTACTCATGCTGTTTAAGTTTATGTTGTTGTTTTTGTTTGGATATTTACATAATTATCAAGTGATCTAGCAATTTCACTCCTAGGCCTATGCCTAAGAGAATTGAAAACATATGTTCACATGAAAACTTGTACATGAATATCTATAGCAGCTTTATTTATAATGGCCATAAAGTAGAACCAACCCAAACGTCCATCAACTGATGAATGGTTAAACAAAATTTGGCATAGCCATGCAATGGTTATCATTTGGCCATAAACAGGAATGAAGTACTAATGCAGATGAACCCTCAAAACATGCTTAGAGAAAGAAACCAAAAAGAAGCAAATCCATAGAGACATAGATAGATCAATGGTGTTCAGGGCCTGATAGGGGAGTGTAATGAAGAGCAATTGCTAATGGATATAGGATTTCTTTTAGGAGTGATGAAAATATTCTAAATTTAGATCATGGCAATGGTTGTATATATCAGTGAATATACTGAAAAGCTAAATAATTTACTTAAAAATGATAAATTTTAGGGCATGTAAATTTTATCTCCAAAAAATATTGTGTCAGAACTTTGGTTATTGTTCTGGCATGTAAGAAGTTTGGAAGTTGCCACTCCATCTCACAAGTACAAGTCTGAACAAACGGAAACATCAACAACTCTTCTTAGATCCATAGATGAAGTGAGGGTACCAGGGAAACTGCTGCCTCCAAAACTTAAAGAGACTGACGGGCGAATACAGAATATCACAACTTATTGGAGCAGCAATCTCCAAGGGAACCAGTGCCCAGGTAGGGAAACTGGAGTCTCCATGTGGACAACTTTGAGAGTTAAAAACTCTAGGGAGACCCAATTATCAGAAGGCGCCCACACTTCTCTGAGTTTTACCTCCTGGATCTCTACCAGGTTTATATATGATGTGATTGTCTATGTAGAAAATCAGAAATAAGCAACAGAAACAAAACAAAACAAAACAAAACAAAACAAAAAAACCTCCTGGAGTTAATAATAAGCAAGATTGTAGGACACAAGACTAATAAAGAAGGGTCAATGGCTTTCCTATATACCAGAAATGAACAAGTAGAATCTGAGATTAAAATCACAAAACCATTTATATTAACAACCCCCCCCCATGCAAATAAAACACTTTGGTATAAATCTAACAAATAATGTACAACAACTATGTGAGGAAAAGTACAAAACTCTGAGGAATGAAAACAAAGAACTAAATAAATGGAGAGATATCCCATGTTCACGAGTAGGAAGACTTAGTATTGGCAGGATATCAGTTCTTCTCACTTGATCTACGTATTCAAGGCAATCCTTATCAAAATCCCACTAAGTTATTTTGTGGATATTGACAAACTGATTCTAAAGTTTATATGAGGAGGCAAAATCCCAGAATAGCCAACACAATATTGAAGAAGAATAAAGTTGGAGAACTGACACTCTCTGACTTCAAGACTTAGTATAAAAATAAAAAGACTTAGTATAAAATGACAGTCATCAATGCTCAACTTCACTGATCATCAGAGAGATGCAACTTAAAATAATAATGAGAGATCACCTCACACCTGTCACATGGCTATCATTAATCAATCACACAAGTGCTGGCATGGATGTGGAGAAAAGGGAACCCTAGTGCACTGCTGGTAGGAATGCAGATTGGTGCAGCCACTGTGGAAAAACAGTATAGAGGGTCCTCAAAAAATTAAAAATGCAACTGCCCTATGACCCAGTGAATCCACTTCTGGATATATATCCAAAGAAACCCAAACCACAATTTGGGAAGAATATATGCACCCCTATGTTGACTGTAGCATTATTTGCAATAGCCAAAATATAGAAGCAGTCCAAGTGCCCATAAGTAGATGAGTGGATAAAAAAGCTGTGGTACATTTACACACTGGAATACTACTTGGCCATAAAAAAGAAGGAAATTTTACCTTTTGCAACAACATGGATGGACCTGGAGGGTATTATGCTAAATGAAATAAGCCAGTCAGAGAAAGACAAGTACCATATTATGTGTAGAATCTAATGAACAAAATAAGTGAACAAACAAAATAGAAACAGACTCATAGAGAACAGATTGAAAGCTGTCAGAGGGGAGGGATGTTTCAGGGCTGGGTGAAAAAGGTGAGGGGATTAATCCAAAGTTAAAAAAATGGACACAGACAACAGTATGCTGATTATCAGAGGAAAAGAGGAATGGGGGAGGTAGAAAAGGGTATAAGGAGGATAAATGGTGATGGAAGGAGACTTGACTTGGAATGGTGAATACACAATATAATATACAGATGATGGATTATAGAATTGTATACCTGAAACCTACATAATTTTATTAACCAATGTCACCCTAATACATTCAATAAAAAGTGAAAATTTAAAACATGACAGTCATCAAGACAGTGTGGTTTTAGCAAGAAAACAGATAGTTCAATGGAACAGAATAGAGAGCCCAGAAATAGACTCATATAAATATAATAAATGACCTTTGCCAAAGAAACGAAGGCAATACCTTGGAACAAAGATAGTCTTTTCATGAAATGGTGCTGGGACAACTGGACAGCCACATACCAAGAAAATGAGTCTAGAAATAGACCTTATACCTTTCATAGAAATTAACTCAAAATGTACCACAGACCAAAATGTAAAGTACTGCCCTAACTGGTTTGGCTCAATGGATAGAGCGTCAGCCTGCGGACTGAAAGGTCCCAGGTTCGATTTCTGTCAAGGGCATGTACCTTGGTTGCGGGCACATCCCCAGTAGGGGGTGTGCAGGAGGCAGCTGATCAATGTTTCTCTCTCATTGATGTTTCTAACTCTCTATCTCTCTCCCTTCCTCTCTTTAAAAAATCAATAAAATATATTTTTTAAAAATGTAAAGTACTAAACCCCTAGAAAATAACAAAGGAGAAAATCCAGGTGACCTTGTGTATGGTGATGGCTTTCTAGGTACAACACCAAAGTCAGGATCCATAAAAAAATAACTGATAAACTGAACTTTATTAAAATTAAAACCCTCTGCTCAATGAAAGATAATGTCAAGTGAATGAGAAGACAAGTCACAGACGGGGAGAAAATATTTGCAAAAGCACATCTGATAAAGGACTGTTGTCCAAAATATACAAAGAATTTCTAAAACTCAACAACAAGAAAACAAATAACCTGACAAAATATGGTATCTCACCACAGAAGACATACAGATGGCAAATAAGCATATTAAAAGATGCTCCACATAATATGTGACAGGAAAATGCACGTTAAAATAACAATGAGATGCCACTACGGCCCTATTACAATGGCCCAAACCCAGAACACTGACAACGTCAAGTGCTGGTGAGGGTCTGGAGCACAGGAACTCATACACTGCTGGTGAGAATACAAAATGGAACAGCTCCTTTCACAGTTTCTGCAAAACTCCGTATCCTCTTTTCTTAAAATCTTTATTGTTGAAAGTGTTACATATGCCCGCATCTTTCCCCCATTGACCTCATCTAACCTGCCCCCTGCCCCAACCCCAGGCCTTCACCACATTATTGTCTGTGTCCATGGGTCACGCATATATGCATACAAAGTCTTCGGTTGATCTCTTCCCACCCACCCTCCCCTGCCTTCCCTGAGATTTGACAGTCTGTTCCATGCTTCTGTGTCTCTGGATCTACATATCCTATCTAATAAAGAGGGACTATGCTAATTGACCATCACTCCATCACAAAGATGGCTGCACCCACAGCTGAGGCCAAGTTCCCTTAAGGAGCCTTAACGAGCAATCAGCAGGGACCTGAGGCTACGCCCTCTCCCGCCCCCATGGGGCTTGACAGGGGACCTCAGACCCCACCCTCCATCTGGCAGGACTTGACAGGGGACCTCAGGCCGTGCCCCCCACCCTGGTGTCAGGCTGGGGGACCTCAGGCCGCGCCTCCTGCCTTGGCACCAGGCCAGGGGACCTCAGGCCACGCCCCCCCACCCGGTGGGGCTTGATGGGGGACCTCAAGGTGCACTTCCTGTCCTGGTGCTGGGCTAGGGGACCTCAGGCTGCACTCCCACACCAGCACTAGGCCGGGGTACCTCAGGCCATGCCCCCCACCCTGGCACCAGGCCGGGGGACCTCAGGCCACACCCCCTGCCCCAGCACCGGGCCAGGGGACCTGAGGCTATGCCCCCTGCCTGGTAGGGCTTGACAAGGGTGGGACTGGCTGGGTCTGGATCTAGCCCAATGGCGGGGGGGTGGGTCTGGGTCTCATGTGATTTTGAGGCGCATGTAGGTGGGCAGGGAATTGACTCTGGGTCCCCCTTTTAATGTGCACGAATTTCGTGCACCAGGCCACTAGTATTCTTATAATAAGATCCAGCAAACATGCTTCTTGGTATTTACCCAAATGCATTAAAAATATAGCAGAACAATCTGCATGTGGATGTTTATTCATAACTAGAGGCCTGTTGCATGAAGAGATTCATGCAATAGGCCTTCCTTCCCTTGGCTTCCAGCACCAGTTTTCCTCTGGCACCCGGGACCCAGGCCTTCGCTCAGGCCGGAGTCTGCCGCCTTTGCTGCAGGCTCTGGCCAGAGTCTGCCGCCTTCGTCTTTGCTGCAGACTCCAGCCAGAGTCTGCCATCTTCGTCTTCGCTGCTTCACTGCAGACTCTGGTTGGAGTCTACCATCTACGCTGCAGCCTCAGGCCGGAGTCTGCCTCTTCGTCTTCGCTGTAGACTCCGGAGTCTGCCGTATTCGTCTTCGCTGCAGCTGGAGTGCTGCTCCTGTAGATCCCTTCGCCCCCCCGCCCTCCCTCTCATAGCAAGCATCCTGCCCCGCCTGGCCACTCTGCGCTTGGAACAGCTGGGCGGCCACCATCTTTGGTCTTCTAATTTGCATATTCCCTCCTGATTGGCAGGGGGCATAGCGGAGTGATGGTTAATTTGCATGTTTCTCTTTTATTAGTGTAGATTGCCCAAACTTGGAAGCAACCAGGAATGTCCTTCAGCAGGTGAATTGATAAATAAACTATGATACATCCAAACAATGGAATGTTACTTAGTGCTAAAAAGATATGAACTATCAAGCCATGAAAAGACAGGGAGGAAAGAAACTTAAATGAACGTTGCTAGGTTAAAGAAACCAATCTGAAAAGGCTATATACATACTGTATGATTCCAACTATGTGACATTCTGGAAAAGACAAACTATGGACACAATAAAAAGATCAGTGGTTGCCAGGGGTTGTGGGGAAGAAGGGATGAAGATGTGGGCCATGGAGGATTTTTAGGGCAGTGAAACCACTCTGTATGATACCATAATTGTGACTACGTGTCATTATACATTTATCCAGACCAGTAGAACATACAAAACCAAGCATGAAACCTAATGTAAACTATGGACTTAAGGTGACTATGATTTAGGTGTCAATCAATGTAGGTTCATCAATGGTAACAAATTCACCAATCCTGGTGGGAGGTTTCAATGATGGAGGAAACTGCGCATGTGTAAGGGAGCGGGGTTATGGGAGATCTCTGTACCTTCTACTCAAGTTTGCTGCAAAATTGAAAGTGCTCAAAAAATAGTCTATTAAAAATTCACCCATTAGTTATAACTCTCCAAGCCCCTGTCATATTTTACTATAATTTATTTTTTTAAACCTGTTTTTGTATGTCATTGCTCAGAGGAGGCATTATTTGCCTTATATCAAAGCAAAAGTATTTAGCCAAGTCTCTGAAACACTTTAATTTATCATTTTTAAAGTAGCATATCGAGGAGAAAACATTTCAGGGGGAAAAAATATCTGAAACATGGAACTAAAAAAATTAGATCTGTGCCAGTAAGTACAGATGGTTTGTTTTTATGTCATACCTGGAATTTTGTGTCATCCTGCAAATTTGTTTCTCTCTGTTCAATTGCCCCTTTTACATGTTTTGACACTTAATAGTAAAAGCCAGGAAGCGAGATTTTTTTTTTCCATTTTTACTGGAAGTGATTTTAGCTACTTTAGAACAAATGTCCTAAATATAAATATTACCCGCTGGTCTTGTTTCCATGCTAATAGATACAAATGGTTTTCTGTATAGACGTAGAGTGTACTTTCCCCAAAGCTTTCTTTCAACCAACAAAAAATGCAAGTGCTATTTCTTATAAGTGCTGTGTCTGTCCTTCCGGAATGTACGGTCTAGCCAGGGAGAAAAGGCACAGATGTAGGGAATCAAATAGATTTCCAACATTAAAATAAGAATCAAGAAAATTGCTGAAATGTGAGGGGTGAGGAGGTGAGGTTGAAGCGATAGGAGGGAGGTATCATATGAAGTTAAAGTTTTCTGAGAAAATAATGGACATTTAAACATTCCCAACCTTCCTCTACCCTTCCTCAATGCGACATCATAAGTGATT
The DNA here is from genome assembly GCF_963455305.1 of Plecotus auritus. NCBI lineage: Eukaryota > Metazoa > Chordata > Mammalia > Chiroptera > Vespertilionidae > Plecotus > Plecotus auritus. The sequence continues at coordinate 4,518,691 of NC_137784.1, read as the reverse complement.
CCCTGCACATCTCAAGTGTCTAGGTCATTTGGGACCTTAAAAGAAGAATAAAGGAAAAATAAGCTATTGAGCTCATACATACGTACATACATGCATGTTGTAATGATAGTTATAAAAAGATGAGCTTCTTTGCTGTTGGAAATTGTGAAATGCCCCATGAAACTGTCATTTCCTGTGCTACATGTCTGCTGAGTTCTTCTCAGTGGGTCCAGAACAGACTCAGGAAACTTTTTTTGGTGAAGGGCCAGATGGTAAATATGATAGGTGTTGGCCGTCATACTGCAGCCACTCAACTCTGCTGTTGTACCAGGATTCAGCCCTAGACTGGGCCTGGCTGGGCTCCAGTTTCCAAAAACAGGCAGGGGGCTGGATGTGGCTGGGGCTGTGGTTTGTCCACACCTGCTCCAGATCAACAGTTGTCACCTCAAGGTCAAGTCATGCCTTAATTGAGGTGGGAGATATAACGTATTACAGATAATACATCATTCACAAACAGGAATTTTACTTTGTAAGAAACTAAATGAGAGATGGCTTGAGGTGAGCCTAGACCAGCCGTGGGCAAACTACGGCCCGCGGGCCGGATCCGGCTGTTCTATCCGGTTCTCTTGCTCTCCCCTCCGCTCCTTTACTTTGAATTTATATTAGTTCACACGAACACTCCATCCATGCTTTTGTTCCGGCCCTCCGGTCCAGTTTAAGAACCCATTGTGGCCCTCGAGTCAAAAAGTTTGCCCACCCCTGGCCTAGAGCCACCTCACACGTATAGGCCATCTGGTGTGCTATCCTGAGTCATACCTTGACATACCTTGCCTTACGGGGAGGTAGCATAAGATGGTGGTTAAGACCCCAAACTCTGGGGGGTTAAGGCCCATGAATTTGAATCCCAGCTCTGTCACTTGCTATCTGTTTCCTTGGACAAGTCACTTAATCTCCCGATGCTTGATTTCTTCATCTATGAAATGGATACATATTAATAGACCTTACCTCATAAAATTGTTTAATGATTTAAGTAGGGAATACATAATCAGGGCTAGGAATAAGAATTAATACATATTTACATCCACAAGAAATGTTAGCTGTTCCTCACATATTGAAATCCCCTGGGGATGGAGCATAGCTCCCAGCTTATCTTATCTGTGTTGTGAGTCACTGATAAGCAGTCCTTACCAGTTGACTACAAACTCTCCTGGTGCTAATAGATTGTAATGTTACATTTTCTTACATTAAAAAATGTTCTACCCATAGATGGATACTTAGCAAGTAAGAAGACAGCAAAACTCCATGTAGAAAATATGAGCATAAATCAGTAGTCCCCATGAGTAAAAACAACATTGGAGCATACTGTTAGGCTGTGGCACTGAGATTACCAAATGATCAGCAAAGTGATTATGTGCCTGAAAATTGTACAGTATGCTCTTTATGCTGATATCACTGAACTCCGGAATTCTGGGTCTTACCATTTTTAAGAATCAAGTGATGTTTATCTATGTTTATCAGCACACACTTCCTTATTCCATTAATATTAACTGGTGGTTTGGAAGTCAATAAAAATGTAGACTCGTTAAAATAAATAAGTTTAATATTTTAAAAATCACATTAGCATATTATTTATTTTCTTGTAAACTATTTTCCAAAGGTTCATAGTGCCATGTGAATTAATCATTTGTTTGGACCGCACTTTGATGAATTCCATGACTTCCACCCGAAAAGTTTGCCCTGCTTATTGCTTTACTCACCACAAAATTGTGTATGAAGGTGAGGGGAGTAAAAATCTGGGTCAGAATGAGTGTGTGGAGCACATGTCTCATTCAGCATGCATATTACATAGTTCCATCCTCCCGACAGAACTATTTTTTCTTAGTTGGTACATTTATTAAAAATATAGATGAAGCCCTAGCCAGTTTGGCTCAGTGGATAGAGCATCGGCCTGCGGACTGAAGGGTCCCAGGTTCGATTCCGGTCAAGGGCACATGCCTGGGTTGCAGGCTCGATCCCCAGTGTGAGGCATGTAGGAGGTAGCTGATCCATGATTCTCTCTCATCATTGATGTTTCTGTCTCTCTCTCCTCCCTTCCTCTCTGAAATCAATACTATATATATATATATATATATATATATATATATATATATATATATATATATGAATGTTCCCACGCTTAAATATTGTTGTGGTTGTGTGCTGACTTCCATAAAACATAACTAGTCATAAGGAGCTCTTCAACAAATATACTTCAGAGAGAAGTAAAAAGGTCAACAGAAATGACGAACAAGGCCACTGCAGATATAATCCCTTGTATGATTACTACTTGCTAGAAAATGGAGTTTGACATTCTTTACAATTGCACCATCATTCATGGAGAGTGACTATCACAGACTTCAGAAACATCTTCTCATACTTCTCAAATAGTTTTCTATTTTAGCCATGAAGGTCAGTTACCACAACCAAACTAGTTCTTCCCAAGTGGAAGTTTTATGTCCAATCAAAGTGTCTCTTCCATCTCTCTGCGCCCCTTCATTTACCGATTCATTTGCAGAGTCAGAACTGCAACCAGGTTCTTCACATCCTGCGTCCACATGTGACGTCCAGTCTTCAAGTGCTGTCCAACTTCTTTGAGATGAAAGGGTGACTCACATCAGGGCCACGCAGGAGAAGAGGTTGGGTGTGGAGGCGATCCCATCCTCACATCCTAGCGCATCTTCCCTTTCATCTCCTTGAGGTCCAGCTTGTGCGCGAGGGCCTCAATAGGGAACATCGCAGCTCTGCCTCACTGGCTCCCAACTGCCACGCTCTGTTCCCCATGGAACTATCTTATTTCTGTTTTACAGAGCAGGCAACTGAGGCTTAGAATGGTTCCATGCTCACATGGCTAGCTGTGGGCTGAGCTGGCATTCAGAGCCAGGTGGTAAGGGTCAGACCACAGATCCCTCCCTGCAAGCACTGTGCTGGCACACTGCATCCCATTAGGGAGAGATAGCCGCCAGTGAGCAGAGACCCACTTACCACAGTGTCCCGAAGCCTGTGGCCACCTAACTGTGCTGCCATTGGAAATGCCACCTGCAATACGCTATGGCAGAAATTGTAGAAAGTGACATCTGGATCAAGCCCGTGAAAGTGAAAAACAATTTTAAATTATGAATCCACAAGATCGGGGCTTTGATTCTTTTTTTTTTAATTTATTTTTTTATTGATTAAGGTATTACATATGTGTTCTTATCTCCCCATTGCCCCCTAACCCCCCCACTCATGCCCTCACCCCCCTGGTGTCTGTGTCCATTGGTTAGGCCCATATGCATGCATACAAGTCCTTGGGTTGATCTCAGTAACATTATTAGGTTGTATTGCTGCTGCCAGTGAAAGGGAAGGGAAAAGGATAAGAATCGGCTCTTGGTATTAGAGAAATCTGGCAGGGTCGGTAACTGGAGGAATATGTGAATAGTGCACCTATCACACAGGAGTGCGGAGGACTTGTGAGAAGGGAGGGGTGTAGGTAGCGGGGAGAGAGGCAAAGGCTCATGGCAGATGCTTCGTGGTGTTTGGACAAAAGTAATGCCTTCTGGGGAAACGCTAGCAATTTGCCACCCTGGTGGTTTCCTCCCTCCCGGGATATTCCACTGGACCTCAGGTGGGGCTGCATAACAGAATCCCCCGGAGAGCTTTGGAAATCTACGAGGGCCTAAGCCCCAACCCACAGTCTAATTGATTTGCTCAATACCTGTGCTGTCCAATAGGGTAGCCATTAGCCACTGTGGCTATTTACATTTGAATCAACGAAGAGTAACTAAAATGTCAATGGTTCCATTTCATTAGGCACATCTCAAGTGCTCATTAACCATGAATGGCTAGTGGCTACCACATCAGACAGTACAGGTAACAAAAATTTCCATCATCAGAGAAAGGTTTGGTGGACCTCACTGGTCTGGAGGGGGATGGGCAAGAGTATATATTTTAATGCCAGAGTAATTAATTTTCTTTTATTTATTTTTTAAAATATATTTTTATTGATTTCAGAAAGGAAGAAAGAGGGAGAGAGAGAGAGAAACATCAATGATGCGAATCATTGATCGGCTGCCTCCTGCACACCCCACACTGGGGACTGAGCCCGCAACCCATGCATGTGCCCTGACCGGGAATCAAACCAGTGACCTCCTAGTTCATAGGTCGATGCTCAACCACTGAGTCATGCCGGTCTGGCTCTTTTAAATTGAGGTATGCGCCAAGTCTAATGTGCAAGCCGGTCTGAGAACAGTTGCTCCTTATAGTTTGTTCTAAAATTTATGACACTGGCCTCTGAAATAATTTTGCTTTTGAAGCAAATATTCCAAGAACATTGTTAAAGCTAGACTTTTTCTGCAGCCTAATAATGTGGATGCATATATTTTTATTTAAAACACATTGATTTCTCATTTGCTCCCCAAGTAAAGATTTAGATGAGTTAACTACCAGCCTTTGATGGGAAGTGTGTAAGTTGCCTTTCCCTCTTAGTTTGAAGTATTACAACAATTAGTGCCAATTTTGAACTGCCTGTTGAAAGAGTTTAATAAGATAAATTGTCTTAAACGGAAACTGAGAGGCTTATGTCAACAGCCCACATTTTGGGCAACAGATTAGAGGTGATTAATATTTGGTGACACTCGAAATTAGCTCATTAAGGTAGCAAGTTAATTAAGTTTAATGTAATTTTTAGGGAGTTGTTTTTCTTTCCTGTAGAGAAGAACCTCACTGAGAGGAGCTTTTTGTAGTGTTAAGTGCAATCGATGAACAAAAGGTTGTAAAAGGTAGTATTGCAACGAGAAAGTGGAATTCACTTTGGTGTTTTTTGTTGCTGTTGCCTTGTTTTGCCTATTGGTTTTCAGCATAGAGTTTTCCATCTCCTGGATATGCGGTTCATCTATCCTTAAGGCTTGCTTTATTTCCTACTGATTTGTACATATCTGATGTGGGATTGAGTTCTCCAGTTTGAGACCACACTTCTTCAGCATTCCTGCTGCAGATCATCTTGTTTGGTGAGCTTTGAATCTGCCCGTATCTGAATAATGACTTGTTCTGCAGAGAGTTCACAGGACATCTTACCCATAATGAGTGTCCTCTTATGTGAGTGTCCTTGTTGGATGAAACCTCCAACATCCATCCTTGTAACTCAGCTCTCCTCAGGACGTGGGTAGAAGGAGCAGCCTATAAAGTTAATGCCATCCTGTGCAGTAGATCAGAACCAGGGACTTCCTTCCGCATTATCTCCATGAGAACCAGAAGAGAATGCTCTTTTCTAGGTCTGCCCTCCCTGACGTATACAATGAGATGTGAGTTTCTCACTCTACCCCTGAAGTTATTTCTCCAAATATACTATTAGACCTGATTCTATGAGCATTGAGATTTACTGAAAAATTGAGGGACTCATAAAAAAAGCACCCCTAAGGGCAGCTTGTGCTGTTGCTGCTGAAAGTCCTTTGTTGTCAGTTGATGTCACCCATGGGCCCTCCCTCTCCCACACACATTGTAGACCTCAGTGTTCGTTTCCTCTATCGATCCCCTTCCTATCTGTTCTGTACCACTCTGCCTCATTCATCTTTCCTAAAACATCCCTTTCATCATGTTACACCTCTGCTCAAAAACTTAGGGTACAGCCCAGCCAGGTGTGGCTCAGTGGTTGAGCGTTGACCTATGACCTGGGAAGTCACAGTTCGATTCCTGGTCAGGGGACATGCCCGGGTTGCAGGCTCGATACCCAGTAGGGGACGTGGGACGTGCAGGAGGCAGATGATCAGTGATTCTCTCTCATCATCTATGTTTCTCTCTCTCTCTCCCTCTCTGAAATCTATATATATATATATATATTTTTTTTTTTTTAAGAAAACGTAGGGTGCATATTCCTACTTGTAAAGGATATAACATTCAGGAGGGTTTCTAAAATGCCTGTTCCTCTTTCCTGAAAACAAGCTCCAGTGCCTCCCTTTACTCTCAGAGGTAATTGCTTTCTGTTCTGTTTGCGCCTGCTGTCCTGCCTCTGTTCGTGCACATTTGTGCATTTATTCCATAAGGGCTTTGGCCACTCCGCCGCCCTCCATCGATCTCTCCCACTTGCAGAGAGGCCTTCCGGTCTCTGTCACACTTACTCTGCACACGCGTCTTCCAAAGGACTCGTTAAAGAAAAGGTCACTGGCATGCTGTGATGAAGCCTAAGGATTTAACCCATTGCACTTGGAAGCAGACTGCCTGAGTTTGAACTTCTTATTCCCTAGTTGTGTGGCTTCCGGCAAATTATCTAAGCTCCCCTTTGTCTTAGTTTGCTTGTCTGCAAAATGAGGATAATCTTAGTACCTGCCTCCTCAACTATAGCAACTATTTATGGAGGCAGTAAGCACTAACTAAATATTAGATGTCGTTTATTGTGTCTTTGACTAGTTCAGATTTGTGGCCTTAAGTAACTTCTCAGCTACCTAATACTTCGCTTTTATGGTAGATTTTCAGATCTGAATGATCTCAAAGTTACTCTCCCTGCAAATAGGTCACAGTAGCAGCAGGAGGGTGCTAAAACTTAGACCAAGGTCAAGTGCTGGGGTGGGGAGAGGACAGAGAATTACGGTTATGAAAGCAAATGACAGCCCTGGCTGGTTGGCTCAATTGGTTAAGTGTCGTCCCATGCACATAAAGGTTGCTGGTTCGATTCCCAGTCAAGGCACATGCCTGGGTTGTGGGCTCGATCCCCGGTAGGGGGCATGCAGGAGGCAGCTGATCTATGTTTGCTCTTGCATCAATGTTTTTCTCTCTTTCCCTCTCTCTAAAAAATCAATAAAAGTAATTTTTTAAAAAAAGAAAGCAAATGACAGCAACAAGGGAATGCAGAATATTCCTCTGTGCTTGCCCTTGTGACCTTTCCTCTTAAAGTTCTGAGCATCCAAAGGTTGAGTGTGGCAATTAAACAAAAAGATACATTTCCAGTGCACTCTTTAGGGTAGCTGAAGGATTAAACACCCTTTACAATGTGTATTTTTATGTACAGTCAGAAAAAATATTAAGACCTTAAGTGCCAATTCCATGGGACTGGCCAAAAGAAGTTAATTGGACCAACAAAAGGTGTATCAGTAGTGAATGCAATCTAAATGAAATGTCTCTGTGCCAATTCATTAGATTAAGTCCATGGTCAGCAAACTGCGGCTCGTGAGCCACATGCAGCTCTTTGACCCCTTGAGTGTGGCTCTTCCACAAAATACCACGGCCTGGGCGAGTCTATTTGGAAGAAGTGGCATTAGAAGAAGTTTAAGTTTAAAAAATGTGGCTCTCCAAAGAAATTTCAATCGTTGTACTGTTGATATTTGGCTCTGTTGACAAATGAGTTTGCCGGCCACTGGATTAAGTAATGATTCTAAAATATAAGAGCATCACCTGTTTCTAAATATGACCCCCTGAAAGATGTCATTAAACATGTATTTATCTTCTTGTTCATAAAAGACTTCCTACATGTTCTGCAAAGTGAGTTATAAAGAGTAGTTTTTTTTTCTTAAATATATTTTTATTGATTTCAGAGAGGAAGGGAGAGGAAGATGAAAACATCAATGATAAGAGAGAATCATGGATCAGCTGCTTCCTGCACGCCCCCTACTGGGGATCCAGCCTGCAACCCAGGCATGTGCCCTGACTGGGAATCGAACCCGTGACCTCCCGGTTCATAGGTCGATGCTCAACCACTGAGCCATGCCAGCGGGGCTAAAGAATAGTTTTTATCTCACCATCCAGTTGATCAGATATTCTCTTTCCATGTGAAAATGTGGAAAGTGAAGGAATGAGCTCTATGTGGTTCAGTGGGGAGAAATACAGAAGAGGTTCTAGAGGCTAGGGCTCCAGGTTCAGACTGTTTCGATTTGGTATCTGTGTGTACAAAGGACATTAAGGAAGGTGAGGTCGGCTGCTATATCACATCCATTCCCAAATCTCACCATACAAGTTTATTTCTTACTCACGTTGTCATGATTGATGGGACAGCTGAGTTCCAGTGACATAAACAGAAATAATGCAGAATAGGAATCAAGAAAAAGGTACAGTGAATGACTAATGTCATAGATTCTGAGACTGGAAATTGTTGCTTGGTATCCTTGGCTGATGAAGAGTTAAATAGGGAAAAGATGACTGTTGTGTTGTTGGCATTTTTTTCTGGTTATCAAAATTCTTCCACAGATTGGACCTTCTAATTGCTTCCTAATAGTTCTTTCTAAGGCTATTTGGGTGACTTTTTGGCCTCTTATTGGTTCTATTTGAGTTGATATTTGAATTTTAAAGGAGATTCCTTATCCTCACCCTTTGTTTTTCTGGATTGAATGCATTTTTTCCAAAGAATCCCAAAGATACACAACATCTTTATTATTTCTGCATTTCCTTGTGAGGCCTGATTTCAGTCCACTCATAAAACTGACTAGGAATTTCATAAGATATTGTCTCTTGAGCCCTAGCTGGTTTGGCTCAGTGGATAGAGCGTCGGCCTGCGGACTGAAGGGTCCCGGGTTCGATTCCGGTCAAGGGCATGTACCTTGGTTGCAGGCACATCCCCAGTAGGAGGTGTGCAGGAGGCAGCTGATTGATGTTTCTCTCTCATCGGTGTTTCTAAATCTCTATCCCTCTCCCTTCCTCTCTGTAAAAAAGCAATAAAATATATTTTTTTAAAAAGATATTGTCTCTTGAGGTTATTTGAGATTGTTCACTTAAAGAAATAGTCACCTTCTGAATTGAGTACATATTTGTAGTTTCAAAATACACATTGGGATGTTAAGTATAGCATGGGAAATATAGTGAATAATATTGCAATAACTATATATGGTGCCAGTTGAGTACTGGAAATATCAGAGGGAACACTTTTTAAAGTATATGATTGTTGCCCAGCAGATATGGTTCAGTGGTTGTATGTCGACCTATGAACCAGGTGGTCACAGTTCAATTACCAGTCAGGGCACATGCCCAGGTTGTGGGCTCAGTCCCCAGTGTGAGGTATGCAGGAGGCAGCTGATCAATGATTCCCTCTCATCATTGATGTTCCTATCTCTTCCTTTCCATTCCTCTCTGAAATCAATAAAAATATTTTTGAAAAAGTATATGATTGTCTAACCACTCTGTTGTATACCTGAAACTAATACAAAATAGTATTGAATGTAAAAACAAGATAAAGGAAAAAAGAAATAGTCACCTTCTTATGAAACATTAATTGCTCTGAGAGTACTAGTATATGTCTCCATCAAATGATTGATTTACCAGTCTTACTTAGGTAATCATTCTTATTAAATCGCCGTATCTATTTCCCATTGGACCCTTATGACATGGCTCCAACTAGTGCTCACTTTGGGCTGTGGCTCTGTCTTCCAGTTAATTTGTAAGCCTCATAGTTGTTGGGACCATGGCTGCATTACTTACAAACTGTGAATCTTTGAGCAAGTTACTTAACCTCTCTAAGCTTCTGTTTCCTCATCTGTAATGATGGGGATAACAATGTAACCTACTTTTAATAATTTTTTTAGTGGTTAAATGAATCAATGCCCATAAAATGCTTAGAACACTGTCTGACAGTAAGCACTCAATGAACACTACATGTAAATTTCATCTATTCATACACAAATAGATCATTTGCTTAACAATGACAAATGAACTGCATACTTATCAATTTCATGTGAAATATTATATTAAGTCACCTTAAAAAAAGAGGTCTTTATTCCATTAATGAGTATCCATGTTACATGAACCATATTCACTATCTGCTGGAATCATGACTATTTTCAACATCCAGATTTTGGGGGTAGTAGAAGTAGAGGTATATGCCATAATGATAAATGTTTAGTTGTATTTCTTTTTTTTAATATATTTTTATTGATTTCAGAGATGAAGGGAGAGGGAGAAAAAGATAGAAGCATCAATGATGAGAGAGAATCATAGATTAGCTGCCGCCTGCACACCCCCTACTGGGGATCGAGCCCACCACTCAGGCATGTGCCCTGACCAGAATCGAACCCCAGACTTTTCAGTCCACAGGCTGATGCTCTATCCACTGAGCCAAACTGGCTAGGGCATAGTCTGACTTTCTTAAAGTGTAATTATTCTAGTAAAGAAAATCGTCTGATGTATTTTATTGTGCTTGAATTCCTTCCTCTTGCTAAATAAATACTAGCAGCAAGAGAAGCTGTGTGTGGCTTACAGCAAGTGATGATTAACCTTGCAGAATCCTACTAAAAAAACATGCAGCCGAAACCGGTTTGGCTCAGTGGATAGAGCGTTGGCCTGTGGACTGAAGGGTCCCGGGTTCGATTCCGGTCAAGGGCATGTACCTTGGTTGCAGGCACATCCCCAGTAGGAGATGTGCAAGAGGCAGCTGATCGATGTTTCTCTCTCATCGATGTTTCTAGCTCTCTATCCCTCTCCCTTCCTCTCTGTAAAATATCAATAAAATATATTTAAAAATAATAAAAGTAAAAAAACATGCAGAGTCCCTAAATTTTGAGTCAATAAGATCTTCCATGAAATCGTTCCTCAGTTTGTCAATTATACCTGCAGTGATTCTTTTGCTGGAATTCACTTCAGACCACGAACTATAACTTCCGATCCACTGGAAAACAAAGTTGTCTTTTTGAGTTGTTTTTGGTTCAGTGTCATGTGGAATTCATGGAGATCAAGGTCATTGGTGATCAGGATAGGTTTTAAACCTTTCCTTTTCTCTCTGCTCTTCATGGATCTCTCCCTCCACCCTTACCCCCACCCACACCCCCACCTGCACACTTTTAAACATGGCCACGTGGTTGCATCCTCTCTGACCTCCATCCACACCCTCTGCTCCGGAAGTGAACAACTCCTCAAGGGCTATTGTCCCGCAAGGAGCATAGAATTCAGAGCATGTGTGTGCTTCGGTATAAAACAGAATGAAACCTCTTTGTTTTTGTAATGCTTTTACTGGTGTTAGAAACAGGGAGAAGTCAGAGGTTTTAAAATAAATTTGAGAATCAAGAGTGTGTCCTTCCCGAAGAACGCACCCGGCGTGCTCTGTCCTGCTCTCAGGGGGTTTTACCCGAGGTTCCCAACATTCTTTGGTTGATTCCTTATAAGGACAGTTTGCACAGCTACAATCCAATTACCATTTGCAGATCCCTGTGGAAAGGGGAACTTTTTTAAAAATAGAGGAATCCTTTCCTAACTCCAGAATATCTCTTGTAAATAATCTTATTCAAATGAATGGCAGGAAATCCTGTTTCAATTTCTCTTCGTTCTTGTCCCCCCTCCACACTATTTCTTACACACACACACACACACACACACACACACACATACACACACACACTCACTCTCTCAGTGACGCAGCCTGCCTCTGTCTGAAGGGACAAGAACTTTTCAATGGTCTGATGACAAGATTGCATGTTGGGGTCCCAGGATTCACAGTAGGGGAGGTCTCTGGCAACAAAAGGTATCGTGGGAGTCACAGCTATGCCAGCTGGGCCATTTCTCAGACGCTCGATATAATCTGCCATTTCAGGATGCATTTTTCACCGAAAAAATTTTTAAGCAGATTCAAGTTCCTGCTCCAAGTGTAGTTCAGTTCAATTGGAGAGGACAGCAACGGCACAGCTGAATATAATCCAGGGGTAAGTAATGTAAATAGCTCTACTTGCACTTCTTTTCAAGAGATTATTGTGATAAAATGTTGTGATTCTTCCACATCTATCTTGTGATTTTGAAGAAATGCAGATTGAACAGCGTCTGAGATATGTGACAGCTAAGTGCTGTGTGTGCCAATGCAGATTTACGAGAACATTCTTTTTAGATTGATTGATAACGTTGGAACAGCTTGAAATGAGCAAACTTGAGCAGGAAGGAGCATGTCATGCTGAAATGGAATAGCAGAATTGGACTGATTTTTTGCAAAATATTCGCACTGGCGGGTTGAGGTCCGAAAGGGTAAGATGGCTTATCTTCCCCTCTGGACTTACATTTTAGTTGCTGTGGCTCTGATACATATGGGCTTTGGAGAACAACTTAGATATCATATCAGGTAACACTAATGATAAATCTAGTGTGATCTGTTTTACAAAAGAGGAAAACCTTAAGCCTCTGGATTTGTAGAATTGTCTGGCTTACCTAATTTTAAGCTTACGTCTCCTGATGAAAAGACTCGGTGGTAGAAAGAGGCAGAACGTGACTCTTATTTCCCAGGTCCCACTTGGCTACTGCAGGAGTCACCTAACTTCTTTAGACCTGGCTTTGCTCCTTTGTAAAGGGAGGGGTTTGTATTGACCAATCATGAGAAGTGATGAAATACAAATAATGACTATGGGTCTAGAACAGCCTGCAAATCTCAACTCTGACATTTACTAGGTGTGTGATCTTTTTAAAAAAATATTTTTATGGATTCCAGAGAGAAAGTGTGAGGGAGAGAGAGAAACATCAATGATGAGAGAAAATCATGGATCAGCTGCTTCCTGCATGCCCCCCACCGGGGATCAAGCCCGCAACCCTGACATGTGCCCTGACTGGGAATCAAATCGCGACCTCCTGGTTCATAGGTTGATGCTCAACCAGTGAGCCACATCAGCCAGGCTAAATGTGTGATCTTAGCAAGCTATTTAAGACCCATGCCCAGGTTTCCTCACCTAAAATATGAGGATAATAATTATAACACATTCCTTAGAGTCCTTGTAAGAATTAAATGAGTGAATACAAATAAAGGGCTTAGAACAATAACTAGTAGAGAGTGGGCCATCTATAAATGTTAGCAGTGTCTTCGAGGTCTAATCCATTTCTTGAGGGCTGTCATTCTGATTTCAGTGAACTAACTGTAATTATAATAAGACAAGCAAGACCATCGGCTTGTCTGTCATTGAGAAGTTTCTAATTCTTGCAAGTGTTTCTATTTTCCACGCCCCTTGGATTTGTGCAGGCCGCTTTACCTCTTCCCCATCCAGCATTCAAGTGAAGCTTAACACTCAGGATTAAATTGGTGGCTGGTCCACAAGTCCACAATTCCACTAGGGATACACAGAAGTGAAATTGGCCTTTTGTTCTGATGTTTTTACCTTTGGGGACTTCCACTCTGTGGTTACGTCCCCTCATGTGAATCACTGGAAAGATTCTTCCACTGGAAATAAGATGTGAGTGATGTTTGTTGTTGTTGTTGTTGTTTGTTGTTTTTAAATATATTTTATTGATTTTTTACAGAGAGGAAGGGATAGGGATAGAGAGTTAGAAACATTGATGAGAGAGAAACATCGGCCAGCTGCCTCCTGCACACCTCCTACTAGGGATGTGCCCGCAACCAAGGTACATGCCCTTGACCGGAATCGAACCTGAGACCTTTCAGTCTGTAGGCCGCCGCTCTATCCACTGAGCCAAACCGGCTAGGGCTGTTGTTGTTTTTTAATGGTGTTAGCACAGCACTGGGATTGACAATGTTCACTTCTACTTCTTTGATTTATCAATAACCCAGCCACTTTGATTTTGCCCGAGCTTTTACATTCTTTCCAAAATCCCCAAGTCTTACTACATTGTATGATTTTTACAGGCTCTTTGGGATGCTGCCAGAGAAACAAAATCTTAGGAGAGAAGGAAAGGGTTGATCTCACAGGACAAATCCTAATCATAGATGTTGTGCCTTTACTTTTAGTTTAGTCTAAGCATCAGCAAACTTTATTGTGTGAAAGATAAGACAGTAAATATTTTCAGCTTTGAAGGCCAGAAAGTCTCTGCCAACTTCAACTCTGCTGTTGTAGCGTGAAAGCAGTCAATGCCTAAATGAATGTGGCTGTGTTGCAATAAAACTTTATATATAAAAACAACTAGTAGGCAGAATTCAGCTCACAGGCAGACTGCCCTTGTGTTCACTCATCCCTGCCTGGGATGCTCATCTCCTGGAATCTGCCTGGCTCATTCCCTCCCCTCCACAAGGATTGGCTCAAATATCATATTCTCAGTAAGGGTGCCCTGGAAACCCTCCCACACTCCTGGTTCCCCTCACCCCTCTGTACCTCCTCCTTTTCTCTGGGGGTTATCACCTGGTACTTACTATGTAATTTACTCTTCTAATATGTTTTGTTTTTTATCATTTTCCTCCACCAGCCTGGAAACTCTGTGAGGGTAGGGCTCTTTGCTTTGTGTTGAATTTTTATTGATTTTTTATAGGAGAGGAAGAGAAACATTGATGTGAGAGTGAAACATCAATCAGCTGCCTCCTGCATGACCCCTACTGGGGATCAAGCCTGCAACCCGGGCATGTGCCCTAGCCCAGAATCAAACCAGCAACCTTTTGGTGCATGGGACAATACTCAACCAACTGAGCCACACTGGCCAGGGCCGGGGCTCTTTGTTTTGTTCACGAAGACTTCCCCAGGACCTAGAACAGTGATTGGCCTATAGCAGGTGCTCTTTAAGTATTTGTTGAATGAATGCAATATGCTTTTACATCATGCTACTGTAACACATTTTGACTCTTCATGTAGCAATAAATAACTAATATACCAAGGCAAAAGGTAAAAATGGACTGCCATACCTACCAACTGTTCAGAATTTTTTTAAATGTCTGCTTTTAAAAACAGACCAGAATCCTATCTAATAAAAGGCTAATATGCAAATTGACTGAACAATGGAATGGCCGGTTGCTATGATGCCCCCTGGTGGTCAGTGCGCTCCCACAAGGGGAGCACCACTCAGCCAGAAGCCGGGCTCATGGCTGGCGAGTGCAACTGTGGCCTCCTCGGCAGCGCTAACGATGTCCAACTGGCAGCTTAGGCCCACTCCCTGCAGGGACATCCCTGAGGGCTCCTGGACTGTGAGAGGGTGCAGGCTGGGCTGAGGGACGCCCCCCCTGAGTGCACAAATTCTGTGCATGGGGCCTCTAGTAGATACATAAAAGGTAAAAGCTATGTAGGTTATATGTGTTAAAGCTTCTTAAAGATCTGTTGAGAAGAAGTGGCTGAAGAATCAAGAAAGGAAGAATTAGCTAATGTTATTCTGTTGCGTTCATGAAGGAATAACCTCTTTTAAGAGTCTAAACAGGGGTGTGACAGCTACACAGATACCCTCAGCTTTGCCCAGAACCTCATGTAGAGGGGAGTGCCTTGTCATTGGCAATGTGTTTATTTTTGGAGTTATAAACAACTCGGCAGCCTTTTAGAAATGTTGGTTGCAAGCCTGGTATTGAAACTTACGCCATGCTTCGGCACCACATTGTCATTATCTGGGAACCTTGGCTGTGCTAATTATCCATAAATGACAATTGGCCACAGCAGAAAACAGTTGAAAGAAATTCAGCCCTAGCATGGTTGAGCTAAATGGCATGCCATTTTTCAGACCTTAAGTTACTGATCTGGTCTGTTCTTCTGCTTCTCACCCATATGGAACCACAATTTAGCAGCTGACTTATAAACACCTAAAAAAGACATCTTACCCACAGTGGAGCCATTTAGTGATGAATAATTCAACACACACTTCTGAAGAGTTGTTGGTGTCACTAAAACTGCCAGGTTTAAACAGGGGATGCAAATTTAGAGTAATGATGATTAATATTCATTATAACTGAAATTGCCATGTCTTCGGGGCTTGCTGGGAGCTAATAAGCATTCTACAAGAAATGCGCTTGCATGGTCTCCTGTGATCACTGCAAACCTGAAAGTTGTGTTGTTCTTTGCTCCATCTTATTGATGAGGAAACTGAGGCTCAGAGATATTCTGAATCTATTTAAACCCAGTCCTCACCATCACACCAGTGGGTCTCAACCTTCATTGTGCAAAAATAATAATCATCGGCAATGATGGCTTTTTATAAAGGTGCTTAAGCTCTGTTTCTTATGACCCAGATTTTATAAGTCTGCCTTAGAGCCCGGAAACCTGCGTATTTAAGAAGCATCATCTACCCAGGGAATTCTATGGCCCTAGGTCTGCAGGTTGTATTCTGAGCAGCCCTGCCTCACTCCTTGTTGGCTCCCTTGACCTTGGAAAGTTTACAGTCAGTTGAGGTTAAAGAGATGCTGCAATTAGAAACTAGACTCAAGGACAGAAGAAAACAATGTGGGAGAGACCAAAACCAAAATTATTTCAATCAATTTTAGTTCATGGGAAAATCAAGTCTGTTTGGAAAGATGCAATTCAGCTCAAAACAATGACCTTTCTGAATAAATCACAGCTATTAGGTTGTTGATTTTTTTTTCATTTGTCTTTTGCTTCTTTTTTTCTGAATATGGAGACATATACTTCTGGTGGGAAGAAAACCTCTTTAGTTAATACTTCTGGTGAGTTGTTCTCCAGTTAATGTGGTGTCTATCATATTGAGACTTTCCATTTAGTTTTTCTCTTTTAAGTTTCTTAGTGGTATTTGTACTTCTTCACGCTAGTGTTCAATAACTTGTATGATTGTTTATTTACATTACTAGAGGCCCGGTGCACAGATTCATCCTCAGCCTGGCCTGCACCCTCTCACAATCTGGGACCCCTCGGGGGATGTCGGAGAGCCAGTTTCGGTCTGATCCCCACAGGCCAGGCCAAGGGACCACACTGGTGCATGAATCTGAGGGATGTAGCAGTGCCGAAGTGGAGGCAGCCAGGGAGGAGCCCCAGCCAGGGCGGGCACTGCTCCACTGCCGCTCATCCCAGCCCCGCTATGTCTGCTGCCGCTGCCGCCAGTAGCGCTGCTGCGGAGGCAGGAGAGGCTCCTGCAGCTGCAGCTGCGCTTGTCAGCCGTGAGCCCGGCTTCTGGCTGAGCAGCACTCCCACTGTGGGAGCGCACTGACCACCAGGGGGCAGCTCCTGCATTGACCATCTGCCCCCTGGTGGTCAGTGCGCATCATAGCAACCAGTTGGCCGGTTGTTCCGGTGGTTCTGGTCATTCTGGTCATTCAGTCGTAAAGGTCGCTTAGGCTTATATATATATAGATATACAAAATAATACATGTATAATGCTATATAATAAAAGGGTAATATGCAAATTGACCCTAATGGCAGAATGACCAGAGCGACTGCTGGACAAGTCACTGTGAGGCTCACTGACCACCTCTCGGTCCCTTTCCCCAGTCAGCAGGCTCCAATTGCTTGATGGTGAACGGGAAACTGGGGTTGGGTGGTGGGGGACACAGGCGGTGCCAGGCCAAGGCCCCCACCCCGCTGGTTGCCCCCCACACAGAGGGTGACCTGCGGAGGGGGCGGGGCCAGCAAGCAGGTGGGAACAGCCGACCTCTTGGTCCCTTCCCCCGGCCATTAGGCACCGATCACCCGATGACCAATGGGGATCTGGGGGTGGGTGGCGGCGGGGGTCGGAACCGGCTGTGGGCAGCCAGGGAAGATGGCCCTGATCGCAGGCCAGGCCTAGGGACCATACCCGCACATGAATTTCATGTGCTGGGCCTCTAGTATACATAATAATGCATAATATACATAAGAATATATAATGCATGCCTTTAATGGTAAACAAAACTCATACATGATTGTTAATATCTCCTGGCACCATCATTTTAAGTGATTCTATGTAATTTGGGCCAGGGTTTCTCAACCTCTGTACTGTGGAAATTTGGGGCCAGATAGTTCTTTATTGGGGGGGGGGGCTGTCCTATGCATTGTAAGATGTTGAGCAGAACCATGACCTCTACCCACTAGATGCCTGTAGCACCTTCCCAGAGTCATTATAGTAAAAACTGTTTGGAGACATTGCCAAATGTTTCCTGAGGGGGCAAAATCACCCCCAAGAACCACTGTGCTATATCATTTGGTATCGTATCGCTACCCTTTATTAGTGTAGTTTCACGGCTCCCCAGAATGAAAGGACATTTTTATCATTGTAAGAGCCCTTAGTCTATCCAGAAACATTGGGTCAGTTTCAACTTCACTTACATTTATGAAATTGAAACAAAGTTGAAATCACCCACTTTCAGTCTTTAAAAAGAATTCTATGATGACCACCCAAAAGACTGGACCCAGAGAGCCTTAAAATGAGTCATCCATTTATGAGATAAACAGTCACCATAGAAAAATGCTGACCTGGAGCATGCATTTGGGAGTTGAGAAACAGCCAGAAACACATTGTAGGCCATGCCAGTGGGTTTTTGCATTCTCTGGGTGCTTCTTTATTAACCCATGGCCCATGTCATGAAGGTGACAAGGCACCATTGACCTTTGTATTCTTACCTTCCTGCTCATGTGAGGTCTGATGGGTGAGTGTGGTTGTCATGGATTCATTTTCCTCAAGTCTGATATTACTAAGTTTATTTTCTGCCCTCACATACAGGCATTTGTTGGCTCATCACAGTCTGTTTCAACAGACTGTTTCTTAGCATTTTATTCAAATCCAGAAGACATTCTCCCTCATAGATGCAACATTACATGGCTTGGTTAGTTTCCAGCTTCTTATTGAACTCGATGTACCTAATTCATTTAGTCCCTTGACAGATAAATATTTATTCAGTGACAATTAAGTACCAGATACTGTCTGAGATAGTGGAAACACCAGTGCAAATAAACCAGACAAGGTTCTTGCCCTCATGAATTTAGCTGGTGAATATAGGTCATGACGCAGGGTCCTAGGCCTGGGTTTCTGGCACATGATAGTAGATGCTAAATAAACATGTGTAGGGTACTCAATGACCCTAATATCTATATCAGGAGTCAACAAAACTATGGCCAGTGGGGCAAATCCAGCCTACTGCCTGTTTTTGTTTGACCTGCAAGCTAAGAATGGTTTTTACCTTTTTAAATGATTGAAGTAAATCAAAGAATAACAATACTTGTGACATGAACATGAAAAGTACATGAGATTTGAATTTTAGTGCCCAGGAGTAAAGTTTTATTGGAACTTTTATTTGTGTGTGATTTATGGCTCCTAGTTTGCTTTATTGGCAGAGCTGAGTAGTTCCAGCAGAGATAAGAATCTGATAGGAGGTCAAGACTTACTTGTTGAAGTGTCTGGGAGTGTACCCTCTTCTCAACACAATCCCCTTCACCCTCCAATCTCCTTTTCTAATTCTCCCTCCTACTTCTCCTGTATTAATTTCCTATTGTTAATGCAACAAGTTACCAGAACTTAAACCATCACAGGTTGAACATCTTGCAGTTCTGGAGGTCAAAAGTCTAAATGGGTCTTACTGGGATAAAATCAAAAGCTACATTCCTTCTGGAGGCTCTGGGGGGCAGAATCTGTCCCTTACCTTTTCCACCTTCTAGAGGATGCCTTCATTTCTTTGCTCATGGCTCCTTTGTCCATGTTTAAAGCTAGCACTCTAACATCTTCAATTCTCTCTCTCTCTCTCTCTCTCTCTCTCTCTCTCTCTCTCTCTCTCTCTCTCTCTCTCTCTCACACACACACACACACACACACACACACACACACTGCTTCTCTGACTCTACCAAACCTGCCTTCCTCTTGTAAGGACTCTTGTGATTAGCTTGGACTCATCTGAATAATCCAGAATAATCTTCCTGTCTCAGGATCCCTTAACTTAATCACATCTACAAAGATCTTTTTGCTAGGTAAGGTAGCATGTTCAAAGGTGGAGGGGATTAGGACTCGTCCATTTGGGGAACGGGAAGTATTGTTCCGTCTGCCAGATCTCCTATCTGGTAAATCCATGCTGTACTTTTCTCTACCTCTGCAGAGCAAAAGGCAGGCTGAATGGCATCTCTCAAGCTCATAACCACCAGCCAGGATATGGTAGTGGCTAAGAGGATAGGCTTTAGATTCTGAGTGTCAGGTTCAAAACATTTGTGTTGTTGAGTGAACGAATAAGGATTATGTCATTACTACATTTGTTCAATAAAAGAAAGCAAGACATGCTACTCCTGGTTGGGTTACAGTGAACTTTTGTTTCAAAATGTAGCATCTTGACCATATAATTATCATAGAAGTAACCTTATTTCTGGTGGTAGGTTTGCATCTTTCTTTGGTGGTGGAGAATTTCTTAAATTTGTTTTTGGAACAGCAGACGTACTACAAACAAACTGAATGATGGGGTGTAAACTCAAACCTGAATCTGATCAACCCTGGAGCTTGGTGCTTCTCAATCCTGGCTGCCTGGGACAATCAATCAGGAAACTAAACATATGGATGCCCAACTGCATCCCTGAAAACTGAATCAGAACCTCTGGATTATTAGTCTATTTTCCTTGAATATATTTGATCATTTTCATATGTAAAGACAAATATACTTTGAGCACATAAACAATGTGACCCCTTGGAAATTTCAGAAGAGGCAACTGAAGAGATGTGAAACTTCATGGATTTGCTCAATGACTCTCCCAACACCCATCTATGTAGTTCCCATGGGAGCCATGTCTGCAGAATACATCCTCAGCTATAGTAGCCTGAATAGAGAGCGGATGAGGACGAGAAAGAAACGGACTTACTTTAGACTTCTATGTTCTTAACTGTGAGCACCCCAATTCAAACCCTGTGATAATTTGGATAGACATTGGGTGAATGTTTTGAGGAAAGGCTCTTTAAACAAATGAATCTTAAAAGATGATGTGGATTGAAATTAGGAAGGTGAATGCAGTAGACCAAGTAACTCATTGTGAACCAACACTAAATCATCATGTGTTTTAAAAGCAACAGAACTGTAGTTTTAAGACTTAATGTTTGCAGTGTTTCCTAGTGATTGTATTGTGATGTTTACTTGACACTGAACTTGGCTCTTAATGAATATGGTTTTAGCCTGTGTGTTAATTGTGCTAATTCTATCATTTCTCAGTAATGGACCTAACATATTACGGCTTTTAAAAACCTGTTGAAACTGCATGTTCTTCATTTGAAAAAAATCCTATTAAAATTCAGAGTGGTAGAAATATGGATTGGGAGCAATGAAAGAACTGGGACATAGAGGAAGATGCGGAGTATTTGATGTGTTCATTACTGTTGAGTGGCAGATAGCAGAAGAATGAGATGCTGGAGGGTGGAAAGACAGAGGGCGGAGGGATGGGAGGTTGACAAACTGCAGTAGCCCATACAGACTCTTCCAGGTCTATACAAATTCCTTAGCTTTTAGTTTTTCAAGTTTGTGTATATAATGGATTAGGAGACAACTTAGTCCATTACCTATAATCAAAACTTTAACTGAACTATATCATTATTATTTAATACTAGAGGCCCGGTGCACAAATTCAAGCATGATTGGGGTCCCTCGGCCTGGCCAGCAATCGGGGCCGATCGGGGCCATCTCGCCCAGACTGGATCAGGGCCCATCGGGTCCGGCTGGCCAGGGGAAGGGACCACGGGAGGTTGGCCAGCTGTGGGAGGTTGGCTGTGGGAACACACCAACCACCAGGGGCAGCTCCTGTGTTGAGTTCTGCCCCCTGGTGGTCAGTGTGCATCATAGCTACTAGCCAGTCATCTGGTCATCTGGTTGTAATGGCTGCTTAGGCTTTTATATATATAGATGCTGCCCACTTGATAACAGGTACCTTTGGAGACACCTGTGAAGTCCCTCTTTGTTTATTATTCGATAACCTTCTCTCCTAGGAAAATTGTTTTTTTTCAGCCATGGGCTAAGCATGGGCTTAAGAACCAATTGGCTCTAGAGACAATGGCTCTTCCAGGGCCTAATGCAGCTGCTGTGCTTTCAGGAAAGCACCACAGTCATGTCTGTTTCTGGGATTTGCCTGTAGCTTTCTACTGAGCCATCAGCTGCTACAAGAACTAGTCTCAGGAGAAAATAACTCCATACATTCAAGTCATTACAAATAGACCAAGGTTTTTCTCTCTTTTGGCTAAGAACTTCAAATTTACTAAAGAAGTTTAAAAATCCAAGAAGAATCACAGGCTGTGATATATAATGGACTAAGAGAAATTTAAAGCATCATGCTTCACCTTTTATTATGCTAAGTATGTAGTCATTCGTGAAGTTTCAAAACTATGTAATACTTGATTGCATTTGGAACTGTCATAGTTGGGAGAAGAAAATGAAGGCTCAAGAAAGATCTACACTGGCCAGGTTCTGTTTTGCCAGATTTGGGAATGCATTTTATTTATTTATTTATTTATTTTTTAAATAAGATTATCATTTTAAGAATGTCAAAGCTTGAACATTTTTCTTCTTTCCCCATAAAACATAATTCCCTCCTGCTCTTTCTTATCTTGGTGATTAGTGTACTATCCTCCCAGTTGCTCAAGATAGAAACTTAAGACTCATCCTCAGTTACTTCTTTCCCACCCCACCGCTGTATCCAGTTTATCCCCAAGCCTCTGTGTGGTTCTGAGTGTCCCTCTGTCCCAATTTGAATCATCATCTTACCCAGCCCAGCATCTTTTCTGATTTCTACATCTTCAACTTGGCCTTTCTCTCAATCCTATGGAAATTTGTTTGCAATCTTCCTTCCTATATGTCAGTCTGAGCATGTTTCTCTATTACTGGAGGTTCCTTGATGGCAAGTCAAATCCAACCTGCTTTGCAATGCCTGCGGAGGAAGCCCTCCAGGATCTGGCCCTGACGTCCACATGGCTTTGCCTCCTGCTCTTTTCCTCCTTTCCACCTTGTAATTTCCCAAAACAAGCCTGTTCTCTCAAACTCATTTGCCTTGGCAACCACTGTTTTTTCCACTGTTGCATTTCCACCGGGCAAAGCCTTACTCCTCTTATTCAACTCTCAAGTCTCCATTGAAACACTGCCTTCTCTATTAAGCCTCTCTTGATCCCCCAGCCAGAAGGTCCAAGCCTTTTCTCTCAGGTACTCATTGCATTTGGTACTTACTTGGAGTGTCACAATCTCCATATGTTATGGAGTGCATGCGTTCTTTTTACCACAGTTTAACTCCTTAAGGACAGGACTGTGTCCTTAAGGAGTTAAACTTTTTGATAATTCCAAGCCTAGTACTGTATTAGGTACTTATGAAATTTTGTTTGAATTATTTAACCAGGTGGACATAGTAAATAAAAATAAAATGTGTTTTCTGGGGCTTAGTTTATTTCAGTCATAAGCTATGGTTCAGGGGTTGGCAGACTACAGCCCACTGGCCAAATTCAGCTTTCCACCTTTTTTTTGTAAGTGGAGTTTCATTGGAACATTACCACACCCATTTATGGATTGTCTGTGACTGCTTTCATGCCACAAAGGCAAAATTGAGTAGTTTTGGCAGAGACCCCATGGCCTATAAAGCCTGAAATATTTAGTACCTGGCCTTTTATAGAAAGAGGTAGCCAACACGTGCTAAATAGAGATAAGTAGCCCGTTGGAGCCCACATTTTTAAATGCTTTAAAATATAGGTATGTAATTCCATTTTGACGCTTCAAATAGCAGTTGGCTCCTTTAGATAGCTAAACTTCACATTTAAAAGTCACTGAGTCATCTGAAACTTCCCATTTGTCGGGGGAAGCAACTCACTGATCTTGTACTTCATGATGCTTTAAGGGTGTGAGTGAAGGGTACAACCAGGGCCTGAATCCTTAACTCCTAACTGACGTGTGCTTAGCCCAGTTGCACCAGAAAAAGAAAGAAAGATCTTCCAAATACTCTGGACCTGGAAGAATTTTATTCAGTTCACCAAATGGGACTGCAGCCTGCCCGCTTTGTCTAGACTTGCTCACTTGCTCCTCTCTCCAGATTCGCTCTCACGTCATGTTCCCTGAGCCCGTCCTGAGCTCCTGATAGTTTTCATCATTATCCTCTGATGCAGATTCATACATGTGAAGACCAACAAACAAAAAACCCTCACTTCCTTTAACTCCTGCCAGACATGGCCTTCTCTGCGGGGTCTTTCCTGGCCACGCTCTCTGAAGCTGTGCATCCCTGTCCTCTGCTCACACTCATTGCCCCTTCCTGGTATTGTGTTCCCTCCCTAGCAGTTATCATTCTTTAATACACTATACCCTTCACTTACTTTGTCTCTTTTCTGTCCCTACTGGAGTATAATATCTCCATTTTAAAATAAATGAATGAATAAATAAATTAAATCCCAAAAAAAGAGGGAAAATATCAAAGCTTTAACATAGTACCATTCACTCTTTGAAATGAATATTCAAAGCAGGAATTTGCTGCCAGTAGGGAACAAAGGTATTTTCATAGTTGCTGGTGCCAGTCTCTCTGCCTCCCTCCTTGAAGATGAGTGATGAGGATGGTGAAGTCTTGTGGGATTCCTAAGTGTTCTACACATCCACAGCAAATCCTTGGCAGTGCCTGTGGGGGCCAGCACTGTTCCTTTCTTCTGGAACTTTTCCTGACTGTTGCTGGAAACATAGGCACCTCTTCAAAGTTGTTGTGCCTCAGTTGACCTCTGTAATTCACAGGAAGTCATCTTACGTAAAGACATCATCCTCAGAGGATTGTGAAGTATTGTTTCATAGGCCATCACTTTCTCAATGTCTGCACCAGGGGTAGAGCCATTCACTCCCAATGGACATCAGAGAGGTGTGTGTGCACACACAAATGTAGCCAGGATTGTGGGAATCTTTGCTTTGATTCTTTTTTTTTTTATTTATTTCAGAATAGGTTTTTATTTCATTCTGGTTTTTTGTTTTTGTTGTTATCCTACTGGAATATCCAAACTCTTGACTCTATGGTATGCCGCCATCTTGACCAGAACAGCTTTGATGCTTTGATGTGGAGTAATTTATCATCAGTGTCTCATGCCTATAAAAATATGTGCAGTTCTTATTTATCATATATCTGTACTTATTGTGACCAAAATATCTCATTAGACTCCTGTAAATAGGAAGTCAGAAGTTATAATTTAGCACAGAGTTTAAAGGCATAACATTTTTAGCTTGAGTCCTGGTTGGTTCCAAATTTTGTTAAGTTTTATGACCTGGAGGAAATTACTTAATTTCCCCAAGCCTCAATTTCATCTATAATATATTACATTTACATATAACATATATTTCTATAATATTAATATAATGTATAATAAGTATAGACAATGCTGGACTTAATAATAGTTGGACTTAAGATTTTTTTTGACTTTATGATGGTGTTAAAGTAGAAACCATACTTCACTTTTTAAAGAATTTCCTGGGCTTTTTTTGGTTTTGTTTTGTTCTCTGTTTTTTATACAAATACATTTTTATTGATTTCAGAGAGTGAGGGAGACGGAAAGAGAGAGGCAGGAACCCCTTTCACGTCCCACGTGGTTCAGGGTTCAGGTTCAGGGTTCGGGTTCTGGAGGAGGCCGCACACAAATGAAAGAGACTAGAAAAGTATTAATTTGGCTATATTGGGGGCCAGGCGGGAGCCCACCTCTAGAGGGAGGACTACACCCCACTGTGGCCTTGCTATCCCTTTTATTAAGATTATGGGATACACCCATAGCCTTTAGGCAGGCAATTCCAATAATAGCCAATCAGTAATAATTTACATAAGACTAACAGGTGGAGGCTGCTTCAGCTACCAATGTCTCAACTAAACAGTGAGTGATTAGCTCTGACCTTTCAGAGCATTTAAGGTTAACCAGCCTTCCAGGTTCCTTGTCCACACCTTTCTGCTAGTGGGACAATGATTGGTTTCCGACATCGAGAAAGATAGAAACATCAATGATGAGAGAGACTCATTGATTGGCTACCTCCTGCATGCCCCACACTGGGGATCAAGCTGGCAACCCTGGCATGTGCCCTTGACCAGAATAATATAATGGGTGTCTATCTGTGAAGGTCCTGTTTTCATTTACATTGGGTCCTTTTTCAACAAGAGTGAAAGGTTTTATTTGATAAGTAGAGAGGAAGGTCCACAGGGTAACATTTTTTCAAGCTGATTATAAGGGAAAAAGGTTTATTTGGCTATTCATTAGTTCAGATTGCCATTGTGCACTAGAAAATATTTTAGGACAATAGGTGCTTTGACTATGGGAAACTGAGGCAATACAATAGTTCTAATGGTTAAGTTCAGACATATTTGTATCTATTTTATGATCAGAAACCCCTTTTTTATCACCTTCTCCAAATGTTGGCTCAATAGGGAAGAGAAATGAATGAGGCTTAAAGCTGTCCATAGTCTAACATCTAGAATGGAAATCAGATTCATTATTACACACTGCCAACCCTCAAACAACACTCTGTTCCCTATCAACCCCAGCACCGCCACCCCTCACCCCTAATGCCAAACACAAGCAGAAACAACAGCTTCTTTTCTTCTTGCCAGTATGATAAAGTGTTAAGGAAAAAGTTCATCTTCAGTCTTCACTTTGTCCTTATTCTCAGTGTCTGGCTAACTATGGAATGGCTGGTCTGGTGCCCAAACTTGTAGAATTCTGCGTCCCTCCCTTCTCACATACCTGCCCCCTCCTTTGTTCCCTCCCCATCATCAGAGAACACACAAAAATACAAACACATTTCCTTTATACACATGCTCGTGTTTATTCAAGGAGACCATTTATGTTTTGATTCCTTCATAATGCCCATTTCTTAAGCATTTTTCTATAGAGAGCCCACACATACTTAAGGGTCTTCCTCTGGTAGGGCCTGGGCATCACTGGTGGTAGAAGAACACTCAGGAACTTCTTGATCGTTTGTTGGCTTGCTTACTGGAGGTTTTCTACCTTTCCTATAGTAAAATACCATTATCTGCTTCTTTTTGTCTTTCTCCTTCTTGTCTTCACTCTGCTTAATGACCAAATTTACCAAAGCCATTATCTTCGTCACCTAGTTGGGAAACAAGTTAAACACAGAAAGTCATTGGTTTTGGGAAGAAATTGGGAAATGGGTGGGAATGGGGCTTGTAATAGAATGACAATGTATTGAACGAGGAAGTGTCTGTGCCAAAAAAGCACAAGGCCAGAATCTTGGGTGAGGAATTATTGGGGAAGAGGAAGCATATGGGTAGGGTAGTCTGACCTCATCCTTTTCTTCCTCACTGAGTTGGGAAAAGGACTTCCAATTCACTTTAGTACTTGAAGTGTCTTCGTCCATCCTTGTGGTTGGAATCTGATTCGTTATCTAAACTAGTCTACAGTATTTTCTTAGTAACTTTGGCTTTGTTGTAGCAGCAGACCCTACTCCAAGGCTCCTGGCCTCTATATATACTCTCTAGGACAATGAGGAGCCACACCCTTCAGCTCTGCTTGGCCAACAGTCAGTGGTTGCCATGGTGTGGCCTGACATCAAAAAGCCTCAGCTTGACCATCCAGGAGGGGGAGGAGGGGGAGGATGCAGAAGACTCAGATGCTCTGGTTAGAGAAAGGGGAGCTTCCTCAATACCTCCTAAAAGTTTTCTCAAACTGACCTCTCTCTCCCTCATTTCCTCTAGTTCAATTACTGTCCAGCATATGGCAGGGCGGTGGTGTTTCCTCTAAGCCATTTCCCATACACCCCCATCCATTCAGTGGTCCATTCCACTATCCCCCAGATATCACCATCACCTAGTATGTTATGTGTTGTTTTAATGGATGTTTTATTTTAGAATAGTTTTAGATTTACAGAAAAATTGTGAAGATAATACCCATATACCCCATACCCAACTTCCCTTATTACTAATACTTACATTGGTATGGTGCAACTGTAACATGTAGTGAACCATCAGTGAAACAGTGACAGTCAAACCTCAGTTCTCTAATATCTCCAATATCAAACAATTTGGTTCTAGACCGAGTTGTTCCATTAAAAACTATACCAGTTTTGGAATAAAACTCCAGTTCTTGACCTGACAACCCTTTCATGCAGATACCTCTGCATGATCCAAAGCATCTCTCATGCAACAAACAAAGGAGAGAATGTTTTTGTTGCAGGCCAAATGTGATTAGCACAATTTTAAAACATAAAGAGGCCATCAAGAGCACCAGTGTTGGTAAGGGTGTGAACATGCTCACAAAACAACAATCACAGGCACTTGAAGAGGTAAAAAAATTGTTGTAGATTGGGATAAATGAAAAGTGGTTAGCCAGTGATAGCATCTGGGAGGCAAGGATATGTGAGAAGTCCAAGGTGGTGCATCCTGTCCTCTTGAAGAATACCCCTGAAAAAAGTGTGGAATGTGATTCATTTAAGGCTAGCACGGGGTGGTTCCATAAATGTAAGAAAACAAGTGTTTCTCTTTAGATTAAACAGTACTTTGGACATATACTGTATAGAAGAATGTTAAACCAGGAAATCATTTGTGTGTCTGGGATGGATTCATTCAATTTACATGTACACTGAGTGGCCAGATTATTATGATCTCTGAACACATAATAATCTGACCACTCAGTGTGTGTGTGTGTGTGTGTGTGTGTGTGTGCGCGCACATATATATATATATATATATATATATATATATATATATATATATATGAGGCCCTGTGCATGAATTTGTGCATGGGTGGGGTCCGGCCAGCCTGGCCAGGGGGAGGGGACATGGGTGGTTGGCTGGCCTGCCTGCTGGTCGAACTCCTGGTCAAGGGGACAATTTGCATATTAGCCTTTTATTATATAGAATATACACTGAGTGGCCAGATTATTATGCATTCAGAGATCATAATAATCTGGCCACTCAGTGTATATCAGATAAGGTCAAAAGCGGTAACGGCCTCATAAGGTTGGTGGAGGCAATAACTAAAAAGCCCTTGGCACAGTCGCTGACACATAGTAGGATACCAGTACACATTTATCCTTCTATATCTTAGTGCACATGACGGCAATTAGCAGCAGTTTTTCCTGTTACTGAGATACAAAACCAAAAAGTTTCCATGGGATCCAATAAAAGAGGAAATTAGGGAACATATGTAATACTTTCAACAATAAAGATTTAAAGCCGTAGCTGGTTTGGCTCAGTGGGTAGAGCATCGCCCTGGGGACTGAAGGGTCCCAGGTTCGATTCCAGTCAAGGGCACATGCATGGGTTTTGGGATTGATCCCTAGTAGGGGGCGTGCAGGAGACAGCCTATCAATGATTCTCTCTCATCATTGATGTTTCTATCTCTCTATCCCTCTCCCTTCCTCTCTGAAATCAATAAAAATACATTTTAAAAAAGAAAAGAAAAGAAAAGAAAGATTTAAAAATAAATAAAGGAAGGAAGAGGACATGTGTAATACTTTCAACAATAAAGATTAAAAAATAAATGAATAAAGAGAGGAGGAGGACCGTGGCAGCACCTTCCACAGCATTTTCCTTGGCCTGTGTGTGCATCATTACATGGGACCAGGGGCCCCACCCAGCAGGTGCTCGGGATTCTGATGTTTGCAACTAACTGGGAAAAGCCATGGTTAGCGAAGAGTGGATTTGATTTTAGGCATCAAGAGGCAATTTTTGAACAAAAGGGTGAAGTTTGCTTGACTTTATTACTAACGAAGAGGATGAGACCTGTGAGATCCAGGTAGACTGTGTAACTCTTTCTGTTTCTCCCCTGGGTCTGCAGGGTGACTTCACCTGGAACAGCATGTCGGGCCGCAGCGTACGGCTAAGATCAGTTCCCATCCAGAGTCTCTCTGAGCTGGAGCGTGCCAGGTTGCAGGAAGTGGCTTTTTATCAGTTGCAGCAGGACTGTGACCTGAGCTGTCAGATCACCATTCCCAAAGGTAAGGCCCTGTCTGTTATTCCATCAGGGACACTGCGAGTCAAACATCCGCTCTGCCAAAGCCGCAGGGCGCAAAGTCAGCTCATAGCTGACGTCACACAGGAAGGAAACTGTAGCCTCTTAGTCCTTGGCTGGCATTAGTGTCCATTTCAAAAAACACGTTCAAGAGGGGCAATTTACAAGTCAACTAATATGTTGACTTAAAGGGAAGGTCAACACGGGGCATTAAAAAGGAAAGCTGTGGCCCGGCCGGCATAGCTCAGGGGTTGAGCATCGACCTGTGGACCAAGAGGTCACGGTTCAATTCCCGGTCAGGGCACATGCCCGGGTTGCAGGCTCCATCCCCAATCAGGGGCGTGCAGGAGGCAGCTGATCAATGGTTCTCTCATCATTGATGTCTCTCTCTCTCTCTCTCCCTGTCCCTTCCTCTCTGAAATCAATAAAAATATGTTTCTTTAAAAAAGGAAAGCCGTGCATATCCCAACAGTCCACATGGCTTCAGAACAAGCAATTAGAAGTTTCAGAAAGGTCAGCTTAAAGGTTTAGAAGAAAACTCATGGCTATCTCAACATGATTTCAAAATAACCAGCTGAAAAGAATGTTTTAACAATCTATTAAACTTGTCATCTGACCTTATGCAAACCCCAAATCAGGGATTATGCCAACGTTAACTCATTTTTGTCCAGTCCTTCACTTGGCATGTCTATGTTGGGGTTCACAACTGTGACACTGGAGCAAGGCCAGGCTTGGTTGTATGATGTTCTTACAAATACAGGTCCTGATTCTCTTAAAGATGAAAAAGCATATATTTGAAATCCTTTCATCTATAAAAGTCTGTTTCTGAATGTTTACTATCCTCTATAAGGGTACTTTACGATTTGTATTAGCGTGGAGCAGAAATGTAATCTGAGGTAGAATGAAAAGCTATGGTGTTACACAAATAGGGTAAACCCACCATAACAAGCAACATTGGCTGGGTGTCTGAAATTTAAAGGGATAACAAGCATCTAAAAGCTACAAGATTCCTTTGGAGGATTTCAGTGTCTTAAGAAATTCTACTTTGTTTTCTTTGACTAGGGCTTGAGGGGATGAATCAGGAATATTTATTTATAAAATAATTCATATCATACACACACAGATATATCTGGCAAAACATAGTTGTCACAGCTTGGAGAAGGATGCAGCTGACATGTACTGGGTAGAAGCCAGGATGCTGTCACCCTACAGGCCACAGGACAGTACCCCACAACAAGCACTCTCAGGCCCCAAGTGCCCAAGTGCAGTTGTTGAGCAGCCTTGCTGTATACACGGATACGTACTTACAGTCTGTCAGTAACCATGCTGGCAGCCCAGGCTGGTTTGGCTCAGTGGATAGAGCATTGGCCGGCAGACTGAAGGGTCCCGGGTTCGATTCTGGTCAAGGGCACATGCCTGGGTTGTGGGCTCGATCCTCAGTGGGGGGTATGCAGGAGGCACTGATCAATGCTTCTATCTCTCTCTCCCTCTCCCTTCCTCTTCAAAATCAATAAAAATATATTTTTAAAAATAACCATGCTGGCAGTATGGTTTCCTTGGCCCATCTGTGGCTCACGAAAAGGGCACTGGCTTAGACATCTTAAAAACAGGATTTGAGCCGAAACCAGTTTGGCTCAGTGGATAGAGCATCGGCCTGCGGACTGAAGAGTCCCGGGTTCGATCCCGGTCAAGGGCATGTACCTTGGTTGCAGGCAGGCACATCCCCAGTGGGAGGTGTGCAGGAGGCAGCTGATCGATGTTTCTCTCTCATCAATGTTTCTAGCTCTCTATCCCTCTCCCTTCCTCTCTGTAAAATATCAATAAAATATATTTTTAAAAAAATTAAAAAAACAACAACACAGGATTTGAGGATTGTCCCCTCACTCCCTCCAGCTGTGAGCTTGGTCAGGGCACCTCTGCAGTAAAAGCCTCCGTTTTGTTGCCTAGAAACAGTAGCACAGAAACACTGATCCCGCAGTTTCTATTGGATGGAGACTCCTAGGGACACTTTTTTTTTCTTTTTGATCTCTCCCCCTTACCCCCACCCTCCCCTACCTTCCCTGAGGTTTGACGTTCTGACTGATGTTTCTCTGTCTCTGGATCTATTTTTGTTCATCAGTTTATGTTGTTCATTATGTTCAACAAATGAGTGAGATCATGTGATACTTATCTTTCTCTGCCTGGCTTATTTCACTTAGCATAATGCTCTCCATCTCCATCCATGTTGTTGCAAATGGTAAGAACTCCTTCTTTTTTACCGCAGCGTAGTATTCCACTGTGTAGATGTACCACAGTTTTTTAATCCACTCACCTGCTGATGGGCACTTAGGCTGTTTCCAAATCTTAGCTATGGTGAATTGTGCTGCTATGAACATAGGGGTGCACATATCCTTTCTGATGGGTGTTTCTAGCTTCTTGGGATATATTCCTAGAAGTGGGATCACTGGGTCAAATGGCAGTTCCATTTTTAGTTTTTTGAGGAAACTCCATACTGTTCTCCACAGTGGCTGCACCAGTCTGCATTCCCACCAGCAGTGCACGAGAGTTCCTTTTTCTCCGCATCCTCGCCAGCACTGTCGTCTGTTGATTTGCTGATGATAGCCATTCTGACAGGTGTGAGATGGTACCGCATTGTTGTTTTGATTTGCATCTCTCTGATGATTAGTGACTTTGAGCAGGTTTTCATATGTCTCTTGGCCTTCCTTCTGTCTTCTTTCGTAAAGTGTCTATTTAGATCAGTTGCCCATTTTTTGATTGGATTGTTTATCTTCTTTTTGTTAAGCTGCATGAGTTCTCCTAGGGACACTTTTATTATTTAAGCTGAAATCTGGGACTCTGCTGGAGGTCTAAGAGGTCAGGAGAAGGAAGGGGTCGATGAGGGCAAGGGGCTGGTGGGACACACATCTCACTGACTCCCGCCCTGCTCCCTGAGCTTCCTAGGCATGCGCTCCTTGCCACTACAACCACAGCCAGCTCCTTCCAGGAGGAAATCCCTGCCCCTCTTGTAGCTTTTCATGTTACTCTAACACAAAGAGATCCTCAGCTCAAGTAAGAAATAGAGCACTTTGACAATTGATGGCGAAAGAGTACTAATCACTGTCGGGATGGTATTGCTTCCCCCTGGGGCAGCCTCCTCCTGCCTCACCTTGCCTTGGTTTGGGTGTAGGTGGAAATGAGGCCTGCCTTCTCCCCATTAACTCACAAGGTGGCCCAAGTGAGGCCTGAGAGTTTTAGCTCCCCTTCACAAGCATAGATGTTCTTTCAGTTCCAAAAAAAAAAAAGAAAAAAAAGAAAAGAAAGAAAAAAATGTTGTTGGCAAACCCAATTTGTAGTGGAGGGAATGATGACTCTAAAAAGTTGTGTGAAACCTACATTGGATGCACACCAGATAAGATATCAGGGAACAAATATTATTTGTAGCTTTATTTTTAAACCCAATTAATTTGGCGTTCCTCTTTGTCCCTGCTTTTAAAGAGTCTACTAAATAAATAACCTTTACCAAACGGACAACTTTATAAAATGTGTCTGCTGGAAGTTCTGTCTGCATTGCTCATTTCTGAGACTATGTTCTTCACATTCAGGAAAAGATTCACTCTATCCAGATGCCCCAAAATGTTCATGCTATAGGAACTATTTTGATAGAAAATGGGAGCTAATGTTTGTGTGGGTTTTTGTGGTTTTTAAAAATATTTTTGATTTCAGAGAGGAATGGAGAGGGAGAGAGAGATAGAAACGTCAATAATGAAAGAGAATCATTGATCGGCTACCTCCTGAACACCCCCTACTGGGGATGGACTTTGCAACCCGGGCATGTGCCATTGACTGGAATCGAACCTGGGACCCTTCAGTCTGC
The DNA here is from genome assembly GCF_963455305.1 of Plecotus auritus. Taxonomy (NCBI): domain Eukaryota; kingdom Metazoa; phylum Chordata; class Mammalia; order Chiroptera; family Vespertilionidae; genus Plecotus; species Plecotus auritus. The sequence continues at coordinate 4,485,429 of NC_137784.1, read as the reverse complement.
AGGCCGAAGCTCTATCCACTGAGCCAAACCAGCTAGGGCGGGAACTAATGTTTTATAAATATTTTCTTACGGAGGAGAAAGGGGTTGTGTGGTGGGATGGAAATGAACAGATATCACCCAGGATTACTGAGGCTATTGTTTTGTGCAAATGATTATAGACATTAAATATTTACCAAGATCCTTCAAATGCATGGAGTGTTATGACGGCAGCTTTGATTGGAGGGTGGCCACTTGGTTCCATGCAAACCCCCAAGTGGAGGTTCTAAGTAGGGTCAGATTCACTGGGTGAATTATTTACTCCGGAAAATAAATACAGTGGACCTAGAACCAAAAGAAATGATAGCAAGTCTAATGAGACAATGGGTATAATGAAAATGGAAATATACCTAAGCTCATATTTCAGCTCTTCCCCACTTTAGGATGAGTATAGGGATTTGTTTACGGGTATCAGTTTGAAGAAACTCCTCCCTCTTTGAGACTGGTGTCTTCAGGGCTCAGATAAATGATATTATAATATGTTCACCAGCTTCTGGGATTCACCATAGAGAGGGAGGAATAGGAGGTTGAGGGGTTGGGAAATTACTAGGGTGATTGCCTAGCATGGACTGCAGGGATGGGATCCAGAGCACACGTAGGGACTTTGACTTCCTCTCAAGCACATCAGTTATATGGTACAGATGCAAGTAGATGAGAAGAAGATGGGAGAGCATGTATAATTTCACTCCAGATTTCCTCTCCGTTCTCGGTGAAATAGGAAGCAATTTTACATGCTAGGAGTGAGGATGGACAGGAGGTATTGGAGGTTTGAGGACAGAGGAGAGGAAGAGGGGGGAACCAATGGACCAGCAACGTTGCAGGATTGCAGGGCAGTCCAAAAGGTTCATTTGAGGTTAGTGTCTGGGAATTTAAATTTCAAAATAAGCATCCTGGCAACTAAACACTAATAAAGCAAAATATACCTTTTTGCAATTCGAATTCCCCAGAGCTGGTTAATCAGATCTCTTAGTCGGGATTTTCTAGTTGAGTTCAATGATAGTAGAGAAGCACCTGGCAGTGGAGAGTGTTGTAGGCAGAATAATGTCCCCCACAACCCCCAATGATGGCCATGTCCTTGTCCCTGGAACCTGTGAACATGTTACCTCACAGGCCAAAAGGAACTTTGCAGATGTTATCAGTTAAAGTCCCTAAAATAGTGAGACTATCCTGGATTATCTGGGAGGGCCCACACTGATCACGTGGGTACTTAAAAGAAGTGAAACTTTCCCAGCTATAGTCAGCAAGAGAGATGACTAAATGCAATGTTGCTGTCTTTGAAGATGGAGGAAGGGGCCATAAGCCAGAAAATGAAAGCACCCTCTAGATACTAGAAAAGGCAAGGAAACAGATTCTCCTAGAGCTTCTAGAAAGGACCGCAACCCTGATGACACCTTGATTTTAGCCCAGTGAGACCTATATCAGACTTCTGACCTCCAGAAATCCTATATAATAAAGAGCTAATATGCAAATGGCCATCACGCCCTCATGCCGTCACGCTGTAATGGCTCAGACACTCAACACTGGGGAGAGAGGAATGGGGAACAGCCAGGCTGTGGCCCAGGAGAGGGACGAACCGCCCACCCTGCAACCCCTGGTACCAGCAACTACGCCTGTGCCTGTGGCCGAGGAGAGGGACAAGCCGCCTGCCCACGGTCCCCTGCGGCTGTGGCTGGCCCAGGCAAAGCCGGCCTGGGTCCTGGGTGCCTGCGGCCGGCCAGAGGGAGGGGAGCCTGGGTCCCGGGTGCAGGGTGAGGCAGAGGCAGTTGGGGGCGATCAGGCCAGCAGGAGAGCAGTTAGGGGCAATCAGACCGATAGGGGAGCAGTTAGGGGCTATCAGTCAGGCAGGCAGAGGTGGTTAGGGGTGATCAGGCAGGCAGGCAGGTGAGCAGTTAGGAACCAGCGGTCCTGGATTGCGAGAGGCAGTCGGACATCCCCCAAGGGGTCCTAGGTTGAAGAGGGTGCAGGCCGGGCTGAGGGACCCTCCTATCCACATGCATGAATTTTGTGCACCAGGCCTCTAGTATCAGATAATAAACTTGAGTTGCTCATGTAACTAAATTTGTGGTCATTTGTTATAGCAGTGATAGGAAACTAATACAGTGTCCAAGGAAATGATTGTAATCCCAGACCGTGGAATCCAAGTTGGATAAAGAAGAGACGTTAGGAATAAATGTAAAAGACATATTTTTCTTGAATAAAAAGAATCTATAAATATGTCAATTATGCCATTAATCATCTTTAAATTGAATGTGATTCCAAAACACATACCAACAGAATTTGTTTTTGTAATATCACTAACTTGATCTAAACATCATCTGGGCAAATAATTCTGTGAGAGTAGGAAGGCAAAAATATGAAAAGGGTCAAATGAAAATGATCTCTATCCATTTGTTAAAATGTCATAAAATGAAGGCAATTAAGAGTATTGTACTGCTTCATAATAGGCAGATCAATGGGAGACAACAGTTCAGAAATGAACTAAAATTGCTGTGAGAACTATGACATGATAAATATTGCATTTCTTGTCAGGGAAATGATGGATTGTTATTGTATTTGCAACAATGAGACAACCATTGAGGAGAAAAGGCTGGATTCTGCCCTTACTCCTTACATCTATGTAAATTGATATGGAAGAAAGATATGAAGATTTAAAAAATGAAACTATAAATTCACCAAAGCCAAATATAGCTGGATATTTAAATATTTTTACATTAGGAAATTCATCATCCAGAAAACATAGAGTGATACATTTTACTACATTTAAAAAAAAAAGGAATCATCTTTGTTGCTAACAAATAAATCAATAAATAGAAATGTACAGCACATGTGACAAACTAAACGCTAACTTCTCTACTATAAAAAGCTTTGTTACAAGTTAATATGAGAAAAAATAATTAAAATGTAGACAAATTACAGGCAGCTCACAGAAAAACATATGCAATTGATTTATGAATATTTGAAAAGATGCCCACCCTCATATTCATTAGATAAATGCAAGCTAAACAACAAGGGAATATTTTCTTTTATATTAGAATGGCTTCAAAAATGGGACAATATACTTTACTAGTAGCCCTGTGCATGAAATTCATGCATGAGGGGTGTACCTCAGCCCGGCCTGCACCCTCTCCAATCTGGGACCCCTTAGGGGATGTCCGACTGCTAGTTTAGGGCTGACCCCAGGGATCTGTCCTAAAGTGGCAGTCAGACATCCCTCTCACAATCTGGGACCTCTGGCTCCTAACCACTCACCTTCCTGCCTGCCTGATTGCCCCTAACCACTCTGCCTGCTGGCCTGATCTCCCCCAACTGCCCCCCTCTGCCAGCCTGCTCACCCCCAACTGCCCCCCACTGCCAGCCTACTTGCCCCCAACTGGCCCCCCCTGCCAGCCTGCTCGCTTCCAACTGCCCCTTCCCCACTGGCCTGATCACCCCCAACTGCCCTCCCCTCCTGGCCTGATCGCCCCCAACCGCCTCTGCCTCGGCCCTGCCACCATGGCTTTGTCCGGAAGGATGTCTGGAAGGTCTCCCGGAAGGTCTCCCAGTCTAATTAGCATATTACCCTTTTATTAGTATAGATGGGAAAACAGACACTCATATACTTGTGGCAGCAACAAGGCAATTTGGCAACATATAACTTTTAAGTGGCCCAACAATTCTACTAGTAAGAATGTATCTCACTGATACATACTTGTATTAATTGAGTTAGGCTAACCACTTTGTTCCTTAACATTATAATCATTTCTTTCTTACTCAGGCACCATCCAGAACAGGTTGGCCATGGGGGTCAGGAGAGTAGACCCTGCTCTTCGCAGTTATTCAGGTACCTAGGCTTCTCACATCCTGTGGCTCCTCCCTCCTCTATTACATTCAGCCAGGAGACACACAAACTAAAAACTAATAACATTTCCATAACCCTTATAAGATGACTGATGAGGTTGCTATGTTACTCCTGCTAAACTTAAGATATTTTGAAAATGGGCTTTCGAAGATGCTACAGAGAATCAAGATAAATTTTCAGTGGTTGACATCGGGGGAGGGTCATATCTAACAATAGAGTGTCTCTTGGGCAACCATGGAATGTTTCTGCCTGGTCAAAGGCTACTCTTGGCATAGGCTCTTGGGTCAGTCTTTCTATGCTGTAAATGGCCTGGTCTTTAACCGTGGAACTGAGAAACAAATGCGGAGAGCATGGTCAAGAACTTAAGCAGCACCTAAAGGCTTGTATGAACTTTTCATTTATTCAAAATTCATGAACAGAGCACTATTTATGTATCAGGTAGTATGTTTAGGCTCAATGACTGTTACCTTGATAGCATTTTAATACAAATGGTCTAAGGCAAGGGATAGCAAACTGGCCTACTGGCCAGACCAGGGGTGGGCAAACTTTTTGACTTGAGGGCCACAATGGGTTCTTAAACTGGACCGGAGGGCCAGAACAAAAGCATGGATGGAGTGTTTGTGTGAACTAATATAAATTCAAAGTAAAGGAGCGGAGGGGAGAGCAAGAGAACTGGTTAGAACAGCCGGATCCGGCCCGCGGGCCATAGTTTGCCCACGGCTGGGCCAGACCCAGGTCCCATCTGTTTTTGGAAATAAAGTCTTGATGAACTACAGCCATGCTCATCCATTTACATGTTGTCTATGGCTGCTTTCACTTGACAATGGTAGAGTTTAAGTGTTGTGACAGCCCATATGTCTCACAGAGTCTCAGATGTTTAGAATATGGCCCTTTATAGGAAAAATTTTCTGACCTCTGGTCTAAAGTCAAATGAAAGAAAGTGGCATATTTCTGCCACAATTAACAAAGCAGGTTAGTGTACGCAGTGTGGCTGAATCTCATTATAGTGTAATCTAAGTATGTAAAGCCCAGTGGTTCCATGGGAGGGAAATGCATATTCATGTTTTTAATGCTCTTTTTTTCTCTCTTGCTTCAGTTAATTTCTGATATCACAATTGAGAAAGGCTTTGTTTATGTATTTTGAAAACAGTTTCACAGAATGAGTAATAGCTGATGGTTTAAGAAAATGTGGACAATAGCCTAATAGAAGAGTACCCTGACCCCTCAAAATTGCTCAATTATACGGCTTCCTTATAAAATGGTCCCTCACCATTGTCCCTTAGGCAATGTAAACCCAAGTAAACAACTCGGGGAAATCAAGAAAATGATATTCTTGGTAGGCTAACACTGCAGCTGTCTTTGGTTTGTGACTTAAATGTTGATTTTAAAAATAAGGACCACCTGGTGGGCATGGAAATTGAGCTTGGGTATTTGTGTAACAGCCCTAGAGAGAAAATAGAACTAACTTATTTCTATGTTATTCTTGCTGGCAATGTTCAGTTGAAGAGGTGATGTGCTACAATATCTGTTAGAGCTTTTTCATATAAATAAAAATGAAGTTGAGCCAGGCCGGCATGGCTCAGTGGTCGAGCATCAACCTATGAACCAGGAGATCACAGTTCCATTCCCAGTCAGGGCACATGCCCAGATTGTGGGCTCAATCCCCAGTCTGAGGCATGTAGGAGGCAGCCGATCCATGATTTTCTCTCATCGTTGATGTTTCTGTCTCTCTCTCCCTCTCCCTTCCTCTCTGAAATCATTTTTTAAAATGAAGTTGAAACCTAGATTTAAGTCCACAACTCAAATGTATGTAGAAATGCTGGTATGAAGAAAATAGGGTGATCAAAAAAAGTTAGACCACTGGGCTTAGAGGTCCTCAACAAATGATTCTATTGTGTGAGCTGCAGAACTAGTTGTATCTTCTGTGTGTCCACAGTGACCTTTTCTGTGATCTTCCCAGAGAATTGTGACTTCCCAGTGGATGTGGCTATATTTTATTTGTCTTTGAATCTGGAACACCAGGTAAACTGCCCAATGAACCACTGACCCTTAGCAAATCATTGAGAAAGTGAATTAATGCATGTACGCATGCATGCATATTCTCATTTAAAAGTGTGTTCCTTCATTCTTCCCTATCTCTCTAAAGAGCATCTATCACCTGTCAATTATCTCCCCCAATATCCTTGTAATGATTTTGAAATAACCTCAATGCTTCCCTATTAGTTCACCCCATGCCCAGTTTCCAACTTCGGTGGTCTCATAGGGTTAATGTGAGTCTTTAATGAGGCAATAACCATGATGAGCTTAAAACATCTCCCAACATCTTAAATACTCTCAATAAAAGTTATCTATCACCATTATCATTAATATTATCATCATCACCATCACCATATCACTTTGTCTTATATCTTCCTCCAAAGGTAGGCATTTCATTAGTATGTCTCACCTTAACTATTCATAGATAGCCATAGATCTTCACCTGCTTTGCTCAATTCACAGGTTAGCCCTCATTCTGCCCGCCACACAATCTACTCCTTTGTTGGAAAAATGTCAAGAAACTAAAAACTCTCGAGGCCCTCTGTTGCCTACTGATGTCACCATCAAGGCCATTTACAATAGGATTCCACATAAAAGAAGAAATCCATTTTGTTTGCACTTGTTCTGAGAATGCACCACAGATTTAAGTTTATTTACCTTAGAGCAGTAGGTTTAAAACTTCTTGTCCACATTCTAAGGTAAGAAATACATTTGACATCTCAGCCCAGGAAACACAAGAACCAAATGGTGCTTATTTTATTAAAAAATACATTTTATTGATTTTACAGAGAGGAAGGGAGAAGGATAGAGTCAGAAACATTGATGAGAGAGAAACATTGATCAGCTGCCTCCTGCACGCCCCCTACTGAAGATCAAGCCCATAACCACGGTACATGCCCTTGACTAGAATCGAACCCGGGACCCTTCAGTCCTCAGACTGATGCTCTATCCACTGACCCAAGCTGTCCAGGGCCCAAATGGTGCTTATCTTTATCAGTGATGCACTTTAATATTTTCTATCATTTCTCTCCTGTCATCTTCTATTTGATTCTCTATCATTTTCTAAAATACACTTGTCATGACCCTCAGTTTGACCAACACAGTTTTAGAAGGCAGATGGAATGGAGAAGTGGCAATCAAGAACAACAAAAATGTCAGTATGGAAACCCTTCGGTGGTTCTTTGCTGTGGCTCTCAGGACCTCGGTCAGATGGATGGGGCGTTGTTTCTGTAGGGCCACAGAACTGAGCCTAGGCTGGACACTTGGCCTAAGCATCTTGTGCCTCCCCTATCTGCAGGGGTGGGCAAACTTTTTGACTCGAGGGCCACAATGGGTTCTTGAACTGGACCGGAGGGCCGGAACAAAAGCATGGATGGAGTGTTTGTGTGAACTAATATAAATTCAAAGTAAAGGAGCGGAGGGGAGAGCAAGAGAACCGGATAGAACAGCCGGATCCGGCCTGCGGGCCGTAGTTTGCCCACGGCTGATAGAGAATAACTATGAAATGCCACCCACAGGGCTTCGGTGCTGCTTCCCTGCTGTCTGCCCTATCGCCAAGCAGCCTGGAGAGGGACATATGTGGGCTTGAGGTTCTAAAGCACTAGGAGCCTCTCATGGAGGCTTCAGTGTCATGTCAATAGTAGTGCACATCCTTTGTGTTTCTCTCACATCGGTATTTCTCTCTGTCTCTCCCTCTCTCTTCTACTCTCTCTAAAAATCAATGGAAAAATATCCTTGGGTGAGAATAAAAGAAAAAAGAAAAGTAGTACACATCCTCAAGGAGTTCCTCGTCAGTCAATAGAGAAAACACAAATAAATGAATTCTATTAAAAGAGCTGTGGATATCTATCCGAGTTACCTTTGGTAACCCTTATTGATAAAAGAAACTGCCTCGTCTACTTATTCCAGTAAAAGCCAGGAAAGACAGAGGTTTCCCTGCAGGTTCCTTTGTCATTTTCTTCTTGGATGCTCTCCTCTGCGCCCCAGGGCTTTTACTATGTCAAGTTCTCAAGCGGGTGCTGCTAAATGATTCTATTCTGGTGCCAAGCAGGCAGGCCAAGACAAGAGTATGTGGCTCTTTAAGCCATATGCTTTGTGCCTTCAGATCCACAAATAGCTCCCTATATGTTCTCAGACAAAATAGTTTTCCATCCAAGATCTTGTCTGTATTGGTCACATTTATATATCTTTATTGGAGCAGCAACTAGTGTTGCACAAGGCTTTGGCATCCTGAACAAAACTTTTGTCACTGCAATTTCTGAAATATTCTGGCACCTCTCAAAGATTCCAAGACTACACCATTCCCTCTGTTGGGATTATGGCCCAAAAGTAAATTTGATCATTACAAAGAATGTTCCATCCTTAAAATATGAAATATGAAGAGGGACTTCCATCCTCTTTTTTTGTTTCCCCATAGGTGAAATGAAGACAAATAAGTATTAATTGAAATTAATTATCAAGTGTTGTTGTTTTTAAACGTATCAGGCTTTCTAGATAACTTGAAATTGAGCCTTCAAAATTATGAAAAATTCAATTAGTGGGTATTTATAAAATATTTACAAATGAAGAAGCTCTGGAAAAGTAGTTTAAGGAGTCTTCACTTAAGATAGGAGTGGGCAGCCTGGCCAGTGTTGCTCAGTGGTTGAGCATCAACCTATGAACCAGGAGGTCACAGTTCAATACCCAGTGAGAGCACATGCCCAGGTTGTGGGCTCGATCCCCAGGAGAGGGGGGTGTGTGCCAATCCATGAATCTCTCTCATCATTCATGTTTCTCTCTCCCTCTCACTTTCTCTCTCTGAAATCAATAAAAATATATTTATTTTTATAAAAAAGATAGGAGTGGGCAAACTACAGCCCAAAGGCCAAATCCAGCCCACTGCCCATTTTTGTAAATAAAGTTTTATTAAAATACAGCCACACTCATTTGTTTCTGTCTAAGTGCTACAGCCTCTGAGTGGAGTAGTTTTGACACAGACCGTATCACCCACAGAGCCAAAAATATTTACTATCTGGACCTTTATAGGAAAAACTTGCTTCTGATTTAAGAGATTACTATTAATTCAATATAGTAATTTGTACTTATTATTTGTGTAATTGATCAACTATACCTTCCTAGTCATTTCCATTTCTTTGCTATCTTAATTTTATTTTGTAATAATTGGGTGTTTTTTTAATAGTCAGACTTTGTAACTCTCAGATGCTTTAGCGTTTATATTATGTGACCAAATATTTTTTCAAAGTGGATAATGAAGTCCCTTGGTGGCACCAAAGAAGTAAGAAGAGTTAATATTTTTATGAGTTGCTTAAACAACTGATGCCACCATATAGCTAGACTCATCCACAACTCATTAATTCAGTGTCCTTCCATCTTTCTTCCCTGCTCTCCTCAGTGGGCCACTTTGTTCTTCGGTTGCCTTCCTTCATGGTCACAAAATGGCCCCGGCTGCCTCTGGCACCACTGTCCCTGTGCGCAGCATGAAGAGGCAAAGAAGGGTAGTTACTCTTCAGCAAGTATCTTCAGTAACAGAGGATTTTCCTTGCTGCCTCCCAGTAGACTTCCCTCCCTTCCGGCCAATCCCCAAGTCAATACTGGCATGCAGGAAAAAAATCACTGGAATTGGCTTCACCTAAGATTCTTTTCCTGAACCTGGGGTGACAAAATGGGGAAAGAAAAAATTGGGAGGGGGTGGGTGTAGTAGGATAAAGATGGATTTAGATTAGAAACTATCCATGTACATAATAGCAATATCATCTTCTGCCATTGCAAATAAGCAATAAGGAGGGAACTATTTTTATATCATGCTAGTGGCCCTGTGCACAAATTTGTGCATGGGGGTTGGGGTTCCCTCAGCCCACCCTGTACCCTTTCCAATTGGGGACCCCTTGGGGGATGTCTGACCACCGGTTTAGGGCCTAAACCGGCGGTCGGACATCCCTCTCGCAATCTGGGACCGCTGGCTCCTAACTACTCACCTGCCTGCCTACCTGATCACCCCTAACTGCTCTCTCCTGCCAGCCTGATCACCCCTAACTGCCTCTGTCTGCCTGATCACTCCTAACTGCCCTTCCCTGCCGGCCTGATCTCGCCCCCAACTGCTCTCCCCTGCCAGCCTGATCTCGCCCCCAACTGCCCTCTCTGCCTCAGCCCCCACCACCATAGCTTTGTCCAGAAGGAAGTCAGACATCTGGAAGATGGCCAGTTGACCCAGTCAAATTAGCATATTACCCTTTTATTAGTATAGATAGATTATATAGGATAGGATTGCTTAAATGGTGGGGGGGGGGCGGGAGCCTTTTTCAGCAGGAGGAGATGCTCTTGGCAGACAGAAATACATAATCCCTATATCTGGACTGATAGCCAGCCATATGCACTATACTGCCAAACTGGTCATTAAAAAATTGAACCACTTTCTTACACCTTGCACCAAACAGCTGTTGCCCTTAAAACCCCTCCTCAGCCTCCACCTTAGGTTCTGCCTTTGCAGTTCAGCCCGCACCTGGGCATGTGCCCTTAACTGGAATCAAACCTGGGACCCTTTGGTCCGCAGGCCAACGCTCTATCCACTGAGCCAAACCAGCTAGGGCCGGACCCTTGGTTTTTATATATTAAGATTTATTTGATTTAGTGTCTAGTACAGTATTTTGAATGTGCTGCTCAGGAAATACCTGAGAATCGAATGGAATGGATTTAAAATTCAATCATAGCACATTTAGCCATAGCTCAAAGAATAACCAAAAATGAGAATGGAAAAAGAAAGAATGAGGAGCCTAATAGTTTTCATCTAATTGCATCATCTGTTCAGTTACTGAATTGGTGAGAGCTCTTTTTATGGGAGCAACTGGCAGAAATTTTGAGGAGTTCCCAAGGCTTAAGTCTATGATTTAAAGATATATGATTCCCTCATATTTGTTCAGTGTAAAACAATATGTGTCAAAAGAAAGTTGATAAAATTAGCCCCTTACCTAGGTTAAAAATCACATCACGTGTACACTTTGCCTGACTATCTTTTCAACTTGAGCTACAGGTTTTGGCTTTGAAATGAATAATGAAGAAAGTCCCATAATTTGGAATTGAATTTCCTTGAGTTAATAAACCAGGGTATTTCTTTGGGACACGTGATTTCTGTCCTTTTGTTCTCCTACCTGCTCTCTTTCCTTTACACTCCAGAAAAGAACTATAGCTTAAGGAAATGACTGGCCGTAAGCCATTTTTCTTGCTCTGGTATTTGGAATCTTTTGTCTCTGCAAATACAATGTCTACCTAGACCAAGTGAAAAATACCATTTTCAATTTAAGGGATGTGCAATAAGAGATGCAAATTCAGGCCCTGGCTGGTTTGGCTCGGTGGATAGAGCATCAGCCTGCGGACTGAAGGGTCCTGGGTTCGATTCCGGTCAAGAGCACATGCCCAGGTTGTGGGCTCTATCCCCAGTGAGGGGTGTGCAGGAGGCAGCCAGTCAGTGGTTCACTCTCATCATTGATGTTTCTATCTCTCTCTCTCCTTCTTCCTTCCTCTCTGAAATCAATAAAAATATATATTTTTTTAAAAAGACATAAGCAAATTCAGGAGCCTGGAAGGACCGACTAGGTCCTCACTTAGGAAAAGATAACAACAGGTTTGTCCCACTAGAATATGACTTTACAGTTATAGTTGTTAGGGTTTTTTTACTCATAGCATTTGAATGTGGAAAAAATGACAGCAAGTAAAAGATCCTTCTAGGGCATAATTTGATCGTGACCAGTTATTACAGCAAGCAGTGATTACAAAGAACGCCTGGTTATGGAAAAACCATAGTTGAGCTTTTAAGCCCATGGCATCCAGGCCATGTGATCCGCTTCCCTATCTCACATTTTGGTAGAATAATGAGACAAGGTCTACAAATCAAATATCTCAATGATTTTCTGTTAATAGAAACGTACTTGCTTTGAGGCTCAAGATTCTACAAGGTGTCTCTCTTGAGGAAACATTTCAGAACTAATTACTTTGCCAAAATAATTTATACAAAACAGAAAACATTTCCTAGTGTTTAATTTAGCTGGAAGCATGGTGACCTCCAAGAACTGACTCCCTTTGCAACAGTAAGAGGCTCACAGAATGTTCTTATTTTCTGACCACAGCTTTGATAATTTCACCACCACTTCAACATGTAAACTGTGCGGATTAGTACATTTCACAAGTACTTTGGGGAGCCTCAACTCTAAGGAAAGGCATCTGTATTGCTTAAGAATGCCATGAATATTTTCTTCCCTGAGAAACAGACACTTTGGAAACAAATTTTGAAAAAAGTCTAACCCACAAGGTGCTAGCAGGATCAAGAAACAGTGTTTAATTCACTGGGATTTACACCAAGGGAAATGACTCAATCACTGTATTTCTACCTGCCTTCTATCTCAATCAAGGTTAATGGAAGAATTGCTAAAGATAAGGTGATATATAAATAAAAAATTTGACCTATGGATTTGATTACATAACCAAGTCTATAGCATGGAATATTTCTTTAAAGGAGATAGATAGATAGATAGATAGATAGATAGATAGATGATAGATAGATAGATAGATAGATAGATAGATAGATAGATAGATAGATAGATAATAGATAGATCTCCAAAGTTGACTGAATGGTAGAGCCAGTTTGGGCTTTAATACATTGTTTTCTACTTTTTCCATGTAGTTTGTGTTCTTCCAGAATTCTTATTTGTTACTCTCTTGAACCCTAGTTCCCACTAAATTAACTGTCACTCCACTTCCAAATTTGCAATTTTCTCACCTTCTTTTAAACAAACCAATTAGATGCTTATTGAGAATAATATAATAATATATTAAGAGGCTTAGGATTAAAAAGGATTTCTTAGCCTAAGCAGTCACCATGCGCTTTACTGGGGAAAACCCCAATCAAAAGTCAAAGGTCCCAAGAAGGCTAACACTTTGTCCTTTAAGACTGAACTCAAACGTTAGCCTTCCCAAGGAGCGTTGGGGACAGTCTTCTCACTTCTGACCTACCACTTAGTAAAATGTCTCCACTGAAGCATTTCTTCATTTTTCTTTAATGAGGCTTTCATGTATCTGTCTTTAGCATGAAACTGAATTTCTCAAAGGCAGATAGTGTCCATTCATCTGGGTTCATAGAACTTAGTCCTGTCTCACCTTAGACACGTGCTTAAGCCATGTTGGATGGAGGGAAGGATAGATCAATGTATGGGTGATGAGCCCATTTTTTAGGGGAAGATACCATGTAAACAGATAACTATTACAATGCAGAGAACATTCCCAAGCCAAGGAGATTGATCATGTTTTGTGGTCCAACATCCCTGGGCACTTTTAGAACCGTTTCGGCTCTTTGCCTAAATCCCTGGGGTTAATCCCAGTTCAAGTCTTACACCAGAGTATTGCACTAGTCACATTGGTTCCACTCTCCTGGGCTTGCTGCCATGCTTCCTGCTAAGAAGCAGAGGTGGCCATTTTCCTGGTAGTTACTTCCCCCTTTCTGTCAGGCCTGCTCTCTCTTCCTCTTCTTGAATATGGAGCAGACAACTCAAACTAGCAGAGGCAATGTTGAATTCGTTCCACTGAGGATGGTGTTGGCAGTAGCTGGCTCCAATGTCCATCCCGACTTTTCCTAAGATACGTTTTTGACTGGGCTTTTGATTGTTCTGCTCTCATTAGTCCCTGTCTGTTTTCTGACGTTGACGTATTGGGTCAAATTAACTTACATTGAAGAGATTAATCATTGGAAAACACTAAAAGTAGTGTATGGGCACAATGAATGGCCCTCAAATGTCCGGGACCATAAATAATATTATTGCTTCTTTGACAAACCTCCTTTTCCAAAGTAGAAATAAAATATCTGGTTTAGTCATTTTCATGTCTTACTTTTGGGAGGTTTGTGGCTTGAGAGCCCTCACAAGGGGAAATAGATGAAACTAAAGGATGAATTTGTTTTAGGTAAGGATAAAATATCTTTTTAGTAAACACTTTTGTAAGACATCCACAGATTGTATAACTCACCTAATCCACATTCATACATATGATTTAAAGACTGTTTTTTTGGTTTAGCAAGATAGGCATGAGAACTTGAACGATAAACAGATTTTTGTACTAATCAGTGTTCTTGGATGAGAATAATAAGTACCAAGCCTTAATAACTTAAGCAGAAAAGGGATTTAGAGAACCTATGTAATAGGAGGTATCTTGAGACCATCTAATCAACCATGTGTGAAAAAAATTACCAGGACCAAAAAAATAAATCTGCTCAAGACTCTCATCTGTCCACTCCCTTTTCAGAAAGCATGCTGCACCAGAATGGCAGGCATAGTGCATGGCTTCTATTGGCCTAGACCAGGGGTGGGCAAACTATTTAACTCGAGGGCCACAATGGGTTCTTAAACTGGACTGGAGGGCCGGAACAAAAGCATGGATGGAGTGTTTGTGTGAACTAATATAAATTCAAAGTAAAGGAGCGGAGGGGAGAGCAAGAGAACCCTCCGCTCTTTCGGCTCCGCGGGCCGGACAGAACAGCCGAACGGGCTGGATCCGGCCCACGGGCCCTAGTTTGCCCACGGCTGGCCTAGACGCATGTTTTCTTTCACATCAGGGAGATGTGAGCAGGAAGATTATTTCAATAGTTTCAGCCACGTTAGAACTTTGGCTTGTGAGTCACCTTCTTGCCATAAAGTTGAGCTCTCAAATCTGTGTGTTTCAGAAGTACTTCAGTGAGTAGTATAAGCCTCCACTTTCTCACATGCTTGACGGATGAGTTTTCAACCTTTGCTTGAATACTTCCAGTGCCTGAAGAAAGGGCCTTTTTAAAAAATAATTTTTATTCTGAAATAATTTTAGATTTACAGAAAAGTTATAAAGATAATATGGAGTTCCCTTATACACCTCACCCAGCTTCCCCTAATGGTAACATCTTATATAACCTAGGTACACTTGTCACAAGAAACCAACATTTGTACATTGCTAGCAACCAAACAGAGTAATTTGTTCAGATTTTACCAGTGTTCCCTCTAATATCTTCTGTTCCAGAATCCCATCCAGTATACCACATGCATTTAGCTAGGCTTCTCTTCTTTTTACTTAAAAAAACAACAACAACAAATAAAAAACATTTTATTATCTCACACAATTTGGGAGAATATCTTAAT